>NC_069502.1:35852466-35947466 GCF_027579735.1 Bombina bombina
CTGTCTTATAAGGAATTTGATCTATTTTGCTTTATATGTTGTTTTTTCTCTTACATATTGCAAGATGTCTCACGTTGCATCTGAGCCAGAAGATACTACAGGAAAACCACTGCCTGCTGGATCTACCAAAGCTAAGTGTATCTGCTGTAAACTTTTGGTAGCTATTTCTCCAGCTGTTGTTTGTATTAATTGTCATGACAAACTTGTTAAGCAGATAATATTTCCTTTAGTGATGTACCATTGCCTGTTGCAGTTCCCTCAACATCTAAGGTGCAGAATGTTCCTGATAACATAAGAGATTTTGTTTCTGAATCCATAAAGAAGGCTTTGTCTGTTATTTCTCCTTCTAGTAAACGTAAAAAGTCTTTTAAATCTTCTCTCTCTACAGATGAATTTTTAAATGAACACCATCATTCTGATTCTTTGGACTCTTCTAGTTCAGAGGATTCTGTCTCAGAGATTGATGCTGATAAATCTTCATATTTATTTAAGATGGAATTTATTCGCTCTTTACTTAAAGAAGTACTAATTGCTTTAGAAATAGAGGATTCTAGTCCTCTTGATACTAATTCTATACGTTTGGATAAGGTTTTTAAAGCTCCTGCGGTTATTCCAGAAGTCTTTCCTGTTCCTAATGCTATTTCTGCAGTAATTGCTAAGGAATGGGATAAATTGGGTAATTCATTTACTCCTTCTAAACGTTTTAAGCAATTATATCCTGTTCCGCCTGACAGGTTAGAATTTTGGGACAAAATCCCTAAAGTTGATGGGGCTATTTCTACCCTTGCTAAACGTACTACCATTCCTACGTCAGATGGTACCTCGTTTAAGGATCCTTTAGATAGAAAAATTGAATCTTTTCTAAGAAAAGCTTATCTATGTTCAGGTAATCTTCTTAGACCTGCTATATCATTGGCTGATGTTGCTGCAGCTTCAACTTTTTGGTTGGAAACTCTAGCGCAACAAGTAACAAATCGTGATTCTCATGATATTATTATTCTTCTCCAGCATGCTAATAATTTCATCTGTGATGCCATTTTTGATATTATTAGAGTTGATGTTAGATTTATGTCTCTGGCTATCTTAGCCAGAAGAGCTTTATGGCTTAAGACTTGGAATGCTGATATGGCTTCTAAATCAACTCTACTTTCCATTTCTTTCCAGGGAAACAAATTATTTGGTTCTCAGTTGGATTCTATTATTTCAACTGTTACTGGTGGGAAAGGAACTTTTTTACCACAGGATAAAAAATCTAAAGGTAAAAACAGGGCTAACAATCGTTTTCGTTCCTTTCGTTTCAACAAAGAACAAAAGCCTGATCCTTCGTCCTCAGGAGCAGTTTCAGTTTGGAAACCATCTCCAGTCTGGAATAAATCCAAGCCTGCTAGAAAGGCAAAGCCTGCTTCTAAGTTCACATGAAGGTACGGCCCTCATTCCAGTTCAGCTGGTAGGGGGCAGGTTACGTTTTTTCAAAGAAATTTGGATCAAATCTGTTCACAATCTTTGGATTCAGAACATTGTTTCAGAAGGGTACAGAATTGGTTTCAAGATGAGACCTCCTGCAAAGAGATTTTTTCTTTCCCATGTCCCAGTAAATCCAGTGAAAGCTCAAGCATTTCTGAATTGTGTTTCAGATCTAGAGTTGGCTGGAGTAATTATGCCAGTTCCAGTTCCGGAACAGGGGATGGGGTTTTATTCAAATCTCTTCATTGTACCAAAGAAGGAGAATTCCTTCAGACCAGTTCTGGATCTAAAATTATTGAATCGTTATGTAAGGATACCAACGTTCAAGATGGTAACTGTAAGGACTATATTGCCTTTTGTTCAGCAAGGGAATTATATGTCCACAATAGATTTACAGGATGCATATCTGCATATTCCGATTCATCCAGATCATTATCAGTTCCTGAGATTCTCTTTTCTAGACAAGCATTACCAATTTGTGGCTCTACCGTTTGGCCTTGCTACAGCTCCAAGAATTTTCACAAAGATTCTCGGTGCCCTTCTGTCTGTAATCAGAGAACAGGGTATTGTGGTATTTCCTTATTTGGACGATATCTTGGTACTTGCTCCGTCTTTACATTTAGCAGAGTCTCATACGAATCGACTTGTGTTGTTTCTTCAAGATCATGGTTGGAGGATCAATTTACCAAAAAGTTCTTTGATTCCTCAAACAAGGGTAACCTTTCTGGGTTTCCAGATAGATTCAGTGTCCATGACTCTGTCTTTAACAGACAAGAGACGTCTAAAATTGATTACAGCTTGTCGAAACCTTCAGTCACAATCATTCCCTTCGGTAGCCTTATGCATGGAAATTCTAGGTCTTATGACTGCTGCATCGGACGCGATCCCCTTTGCTCGTTTTCACATGCGACCTCTTCAGCTCTGTATGCTGAACCAATGGTGCAGGGATTACACGAAGATATCTCAATTAATATCTTTAAAACCGATTGTTCGACACTCTCTAACGTGGTGGACAAATCACCATCGTTTAATTCAGGGGGCTTCTTTTGTTCTTCCGACCTGGACTGTAATTTCAACAGATGCAAGTCTCACAGGTTGGGGAGCTGTGTGGGGATCTCTGACGGCACAAGGAGTTTGGGAATCTCAGGAGGTGAGATTACCGATCAATATTTTGGAACTCCGTGCAATTTTCAGAGCTCTTCAGTTTTGGCCTCTTCTGAAGAGAGAATCGTTCATTTGTTTTCAGACAGACAATGTCACAACTGTGGCATACATCAATCATCAAGGAGGGACTCACAGTCCTCTGGCTATGAAAGAAGTATCTCGAATTTTGGTTTGGGCGGAATCCAGCTCCTGTCTAATCTCTGCGGTTCATATCCCAGGTGTAGACAATTGGGAAGCGGATTATCTCAGTCGCCAAACGTTGCATCCGGGCGAATGGTCTCTTCACCCAGAGGTATTTCTTCAGATTGTTCAATTGTGGGGGCTCCCAGAGATAGATCTGATGGCCTCTCATCTAAACAAGAAACTTCCCAGGTATCTGTCCAGATCCCGGGATCCTCAGGCGGAGGCAGTGGATGCATTATCACTTCCTTGGAAGTATCATCCTGCCTATATCTTTCCGCCTCTAGTTCTTCTTCCAAGAGTAATCTCCAAGATTCTGAGGGAATGCTCGTTTGTTCTGCTAATAGCTCCGGCATGGCCTCACAGGTTTTGGTATGCGGATCTTGTCCGGATGGCATCTTGCCAGCCATGGACTCTTCCGTTAAGACCAGACCTTCTGTCACAAGGTCCTTTTTTCCATCCGGATCTGAAATCCTTAAATTTAAAGGTATGGAGATTGAACGCTTGATTCTTGGTCATAGAGGTTTCTCTGACTCCGTGATTAATACTATGTTACAGGCTCGTAAATCTGTATCTCGAGAGATATATTATAGAGTCTGGAAGACTTATATTTCATGGTGTCTTTCTCATCATTTTTCTTGGCATTCTTTTAGAATACCGAGAATTTTACAATTTCTTCAGGATGGTTTGGATAAGGGTTTGTCCGCAAGTTCTTTGAAAGGACAAATCTCTGCTCTTTCTGTTCTTTTTCACAGAAAGATTGCTATTCTTCCTGATATTCATTGTTTTGTACAAGCTTTGGTACGTATAAAACCTGTTATTAAGTCAATTTCTCCTCCTTGGAGTTTGAATTTGGTTCTGGGAGCTCTTCAAGCTCCTCCGTTTGAACCTATGCATTCATTGGACATTAAATTACTTTCTTGGAAAGTTTTGTTCCTTTTGGCCATCTCTTCTGCTAGAAGAGTTTCTGAATTATCTGCTCTTTCGTGTGAGTCTCCTTTTCTGATTTTTCATCAGGATAAGGCGGTGTTGCGAACTTCTTTTGAATTTTTACCTAAAGTTGTGAATTCCAACAACATTAGTAGAGAAATTGTGGTTCCTTCATTATGTCCTAATCCTAAGAATTCTAAGGAGAAATCATTGCATTCTTTGGATGTTGTTAGAGCTTTGAAATATTATGTTGAAGCTACGAAATCTTTCCGTAAGACTTCTAGTCTATTTGTTATCTTTTCCGGTTCTAGGAAAGGCCAGAAAGCTTCTGCCATTTCTTTGGCATCTTGGTTGAAATCTTTAATTCATCTTGCCTATGTTGAGTCGGGTAAAACTCCGCCTCAAAGAATTACAGCTCATTCTACTAGGTCAGTATCTACTTCCTGGGCGTTTAGGAATGAAGCTTCGGTTGACCAGATCTGCAAAGCAGCAACTTGGTCTTCTTTGCATACTTTTACTAAATTCTACCATTTTGATGTATTTTCTTCTTCTGAAGCAGTTTTTGGTAGAAAAGTTCTTCAGGCAGCGGTTTCAGTTTGATTCTTCTGCTTATGTTTTTTGTTAAACTTTATTTTGGGTGTGGATTATTTTCAGCAGGAATTGGCTGTCTTTATTTTATCCCTCCCTCTCTAGTGACTCTTGTGTGGAAAGATCCACATCTTGGGTAGTCATTATCCCATACGTCACTAGCTCATGGACTCTTGTTAATTACATGAAAGAAAACATAATTTATGTAAGAACTTACCTGATAAATTCATTTCTTTCATATTAACAAGAGTCCATGAGGCCCACCCTTTTTTGTGGTGGTTATGATTTTTTTGTATAAAGCACAATTATTCCAATTCCTTATTTTATATGCTTCGCACTTTTTCTTATCACCCCACTTCTTGGCTATTCGTTAAACTGATTTGTGGGTGTGGTGAGGGGTGTATTTATAGGCATTTTAAGGTTTGGGAAACTTTGCCCCTCCTGGTAGGAATGTATATCCCATACGTCACTAGCTCATGGACTCTTGTTAATATGAAAGAAATGAATTTATCAGGTAAGTTCTTACATAAATTATGTTTTTTTACTGAAGGTGATAAATCTTTATTTGGGGCCTAGTTTTCCACATGGCTGGCTAGATTTCTCCTAGGAGTAGTTATTTATGGCCCTCTCACTTTGAGTGCATGGTGGGAGGGGCCTATTTTCGCGCTCTAATTTTTGTTCCTACAAAAGTCGTTTTAAGGGCAGGTAGGAGCCACAGTAGAGCTGTGGCAGTTTGCTTGTGACTGTTTATAACGGTTTTATCGTTTTTCTGATCCGTTTTTGAGCCTGAGGGGTTAATCATCCATTTGCAAGTGGGTGCAATGCTATTTTAGTCTATTATACACACTGTAAAAATTTCGTAGAGTTTACTGCTTTTTTTCACTGTTTTGCAGTTTATGTGATTGTTTTTTTCCCTTAAAGGCACAGTACCATTTTTTATATTCTGCTTTTTCACATTTATTAAAGTGTTTTCCAAGCTTGCTGTTCTCATTACTAGTCTGTTAAACATGTCTGACATAGAGGAAACTCCTTGTTCATTATGTTTAGAAGCCATTGTGGAACCCCCTCTTAGAATGTGTACCAAATGCACTGATCTTACTATAAATTATAAAGACCATATTCTGGCTTTAAAAGATTTATCACCAGAGGAAATTGACAAGGGGTAAGTTATGCCGTCTAACTCTCCCCACGTGTCAGATCCTATAACTCCCGCTCAAGGGACGCCAAGTACATCTAGCGCGCCTATTGCGTATACCTTACAAGACATGGCGGCAGTTATGAATCATACCCTTACAGAGGTATTGTCCAAACTGCCAGGGTTACAAGGAAAGCGAGACAGCTCTGGGGCTAGAACAAATACAGAGCTCTCTGACGCTTTAGTAGCTATGTCTGATATACCTGAAGAAAGCAAGTGAGGCACCGGATAATTTTCAAACAGCAAATGTCCTTTATTCAAGGTATGTAAAATTCCAACCGGAGTTGCACAGGAAAAGCATTAAACCTCAGGGCTAGGTGGAGTAGTGGTCACCCACGTACCCTAATGCTGACATGTTTCGGCGAAAGCCGTAATCGTAGCTGTAGGGTAAAAGCCTGGCCTTCCATTTAAAAGAACAGATCACCTGTGATAGGTTAAAATAAATTGCTACGTGGTTGATACACACCTCCACCTGTGAGTCAAAAAATATGTACCGCCCTGTTAGGAAGTTAACTCCTCATTATCCACTGCATAAGATTACATGTATAGACAGCATTGTTATTTAAATTATACTACATTAAGCTAAATTATACTGGATTCAATACATATCCTGCTGTAAACCTCCACATGAAAAGATGGAAACAAAAGTGATAAGAGTGACATTCGTCTACTTATTTTAAACAGCATTATGTACACATTCAATATTACTTGAATGCATCAATTTTGTGATAATGGATAGTTCTATACAATGAATATCATTCCATGTCTATCATGTACATTGATTGTAAGGAATTAGGGTACCTAGTCAAATCGGATTTGTTAAATTTCAATTAATAATGAAAAAACTAAATAGAAATAATAATAATAAACATTACATAATGAACTCGAGTAAGGACTGTATATAAGGGAAATTTCTATAACATATATGGTAGGCTGGTAAGATATAAGCAACCCACTGTCACTGTTTATACACTGCCTAGGAAAGGGTGCTGTGTCCTGCGAAAAGATACACAGGCTAACACCAGAAATTAATCAGATCGTATTCAGAGTTAAGCCCATTGGGCATTCTGGTGTGTAGCCTGTGTATCCAGAACACCTCCCTTTTAAGAAGCAAATTATCCCTGTCACCCCCCCTGTTGTTTGTGTTTACAACTTCAACAATTGTCCATGACAATGTCCCTGGATCTTTATTATGTTTAACCTTAAAGTGATTTACCAGGGGGGTGGTTAGTGTGCCCCTTTTAATATCATTTATATGTTCCCTTATCCTGGTCCTGACTTGTCTGGACGTTTGTCCTGTATATTGAATGTCACATGAGTCACAACTGAGAAGATATACTGCATAGGTTGACCTGCAATTAAAGAGCGCTCTATGTGCAAATGTCTCACCAGAGTAAGCGCTTCTGAATATATTACCCAATTTCACATGACTACATGCTATGCAGTTGGTGAAACTACATTTGTAAACTCCTTTGCAACTTAGCCAGGAGGATACACTAGTCTCATCCTGTTTCAATTGTGTAGGGGCTACGTAGTTGCCTATGGTTTTGCCTCTTAAAAGCGAATCTTACCTTCTGTGATGCAATCTGCATAAGGTCATCATCTGACCTCAGAAGTGTCATATGTCTACATATAATATTACATATCTGGTAATATTGTTTGCTAAACTGAGTCACAAACGTTAACTGTTCAGACTTCGCATCACATTCTGTGGGTTTATCATTAAGTAAATTGGCCCTCTCAATGGCCCTTACTTCCTCCCGGGCCCTAATAATCTCCTGTTTAGGGTACCCCCTCTCAAGGAATTTTTCATATAATTCCATTTCATGTTTAGAGTGTTCACTTTCTCTGGTGCAATTTCTTTTTACCCTAGTAAATTGTCCTTTCAATACCGACTTGAAAACCTGCTTAGGGTGACTACTCTGAGCGTGCAGTAGGGTATTCCTGGTTATGGGTTTTCTGTAGAGCTCTACCCTTATACATTCAGTTCCCTCCCCATGGAGGGTAACATCCAAAAAGTTTATTTTAGAGAGCCCAAATTCATGGGTGAATTGTAGACTGGCATCATTAATATTTAGGTGCCCTACAAATTCCCGAGCTTCATTTAGACTACCATCCCATATAAAGAGCAGGTCGTCTATATATCGACGATAATATACGATTTTGCCCTTATATTTGTTTGCATCTCCAAAGATGTGGCACAGCTCCCACCAACCCATGTATAGGTTGGCGTAAGAGGGAGCAAATTTAGCTCCCATGGCTGTGCCACATCTCTGGAGATAAAAAACACGCTCGAATACAAAGAAATTGTGGGTGAGTAGGAACTCAGTGACTCTAAGGATAAATATGATAAATTTATCACTATACCCAGTGGATCTCCTTAGAAAGAAGGATATGGCCTCTAAACCAGAGCTATGCGGGATGGACGAATATAGTGATTTAACATCAACTGATAACCACCCATAGCCTTCTTTCCAAGGGATTACTTCTACCTCTTTCAGCAGTTGTTTAGTATCTCTAAGGAGGCTGAGAAGTTCCCCCACCAGGGGTTGTAAGATAGAGTCTAAGGTGGGTCCCCAGAATCAGCGTTTGTCATTAGCGTGTACACCAGTTTTCACACAAGATACGGAACACAGTTGGGGTTGGAGAGGAGCTACAAGGTGCCTAATATAGGGGTTCAATGTGAATTTAAATCACTTACCACAAGTGATGTGTTAACAAGTGCTGCATTAACTCTGTTGTGATGTCTGATATACCCTCACAATGTGCAGAAGCCGAAGCAGGAGAGCTTCTATCTGTGGGTGATTTTTCTGATTCAGGGAAGACACTTCAACCTGATTCTGATATGTCTACATTTAAATTTAAACTTGAACACCTCCGCGTGTTGCTCAGGGAGGTTTTAGCAACTCTGGATGACTGTGACGCCATTGTAGTCCCAGAGAAATTGTGTAAATTGGATAAATACTATGCAGTACCTGTTTACACTGATGTTTTTCCAATCCCTAAGAGGTTTTCAGAAATTATTACTAAGGAATGGGATAGACCAGGTGTACCGTTCTCTCCCCCTCCTGTTTTTAAAAAGATGTTTCCCATAGATGCCGCTACACGGGACTTGTGGCAGACGGTCCCTAAGGTGGATGGAGCAGTCTCTACCCTAGCGAAGCGTACAACTATCCCTGTCGAGGACAGTTGTGCTTTTCTAGATCCAATGGACAAAAAATTAGAGGGTTACCTTAAGAAAATTTTTATTCAACAAGGTTTTATTCTCCAGTCTCTTGCATGCATTGCCCCAGTCACTGCTGCTGCGGCCTTCTGGTTTGAGTCTCTAGAAGAGGCTCTACAGGTAGAAACCCCGTTGGATGATATCCTTAACAAGCTTAAAGCTCTTAAGCTAGCCAATTCATTTGTTTCTGACGCCGTTGTTCATTTAACCAAGCTAACGGCTAAAAATTCTGGTTTTTCTATTCAGGCGCGTAGGGCGCTATGGCTTAAATCCTGGTCAGCTGACGTGACTTCAAAGTCTAAGCTTCTTAACATTCCCTTCAAGGGGCAGACCCTATTCGGGCCTGGACTGAAGGAGATCATTTCTGATATTACTGGAGGAAAAGGTCACGCCCTTCCTCAGGATAGGTCCAACAAATTAAGGCCCAAACAGACTAATACAAAACAAGAGGGAAATTTTGCGCAGTCCAAGCCGGTCTGGAGACCTAACCAGGCTTGGAACAAAGGAAAGCAGGCCAAGAAGCCTGCTGCTGCCTCTTAAGACAGCATGAAGAATCTGCCCCCGATCCGGAAATGGATCTAGTAGGGGGCAGACATTCTCTCTTCGCCCAGGCTTGGGCAAGAGATGTCCAGGATCCCTGGGCGTTGGAAATTGTGTCCCAGGAATATCTTCTGGATTTCAGAGCTTCTTCCCCAAAAGGGAGATTTCATCTCTCACAATTATCTGCAAACCAGATAAAGAGAGAGGCATTCTTACATTGTGTTCAAGACCTCCTAGTTATGGGAGTGATCCACCCAGTTCCAAAGGAGGAACAGGGGCAGGGCTTCTATTCAAATCTGTTTGTAGTTCCCAAGAAAGAGGGAACCTTCAGACCAATTTTAGATCTCAAGATCTTAAACAAATTTCTCACGGTCCCATCCTTCAAGATGGAGACTATTCGAACCATCCTACCTATGATCCAGGAGGGTCAATATATGACTACCGTGGACTTAAAGGATGCTTATCTTCACATTCCGATACACAAAGATCATCATCGGTTTCTCAGGTTCGCCTTCCTAGACAGGCACTACCAGTTTGTGGCTCTTCCCTTTGGGTTAGCCACGGCACCAAGAATTTTTATGAAGGTTCTAGGGTCCCTCCTAGCGGTCCTAAGGCCGCGGGGTATAGCAGTAGCCCCCGACCTAGACGACATTCTGATACAGGCCTCGACTTTTCAAATCGCCAACTCCCATACGGACATTGTTCTGGCATTCCTCAGGTCTCATGGGTGGAAGGTGAACGAAGAAAAGAGTTCTCTATCCCCTCTCACAAGAGTTTCTTTCTTAGGAACTCTGATAGATTCTGTAGAAATGAAGATTTATTCCATTTTTTATTCCACTTCTCGCCCTTCAGTGGCTCAGTGTATGGAAGTAATCGGCTTAATGGTAGCGGCAATGGACATAGTGCCGTTTGCCCTCCTACATCTCAGACCGCTGCAACTTTGCATGCTCAGTCAGTGGAATGGGAATTGCACAGATTTGTCCCCTCTACTAAATCTGGATCAAGAGACCAGGGATTCTCTTCTCTGGTGGCTATCTCGGGTCCATCTGTCCAAGGGTATGACCTTCCGCAGGCCAGATTGGACAATAGTAACGACAGATGCCAGCCTTCTGGGCTGGGGTGCAGTCTGGAACTCCATGAAGGCTCAGGGCTCGTGGACTCAGGAGGAGACACTCCTTCCGATAAACATTCTGGAACTAAGAGCGATATTCAATGCTCTTCAGGCTTGGCCTCAGCTTGCTGCGGTCAGATTCTTCAGATTTCAGTCGGACAATATCACAACTGTAGCCTACATCAACCATCAAGGGGGAACAAGGAGTTCCCTAGCAATGTTGTAGGTTTCAAAAATAATTCTATGGGCAGAGGTTCACTCTTGCCATCTATCGGCTATCCATTTCCCAGGAGTAGAGAACTGGGAGGCGGATTTTCTAAGTCGGCAGACTTTTCATCCGGGGGAGTGGGAACTCCATCCGGAGGTATTTGCACAGTTGATTCAACTTTGGGGCAAACCAGAACTGGATCTCATGATGTCTCGTCAGAACGCCAAGCTTCCTTGTTACGGATCTATCAGCGCCTTGGTCCTTCAACCTGGCTTATGTGTTTCCACCGTTTCCTCTGCTCCCTCGTCTGATTGCCAAGATCAAGCAGGAGAGAGCTTCAGTGATTTTGATAGCACCTGCGTGGCCACGCAGGACTTGGTATGTAGATCTGGTGGAAATGTCATCCCTTCCACCATGGACTCTACCGCTGCGGCAGGACCTTCTACTTCAGGGTCCTTTTAACCATCCAAATCTAATTTCTCTGCGTCTGACTGCTTGGAGATTGAACACTTGATTTTATCAAAGCGTGTTTTCTCTGAGTCGGTCATTGATACCTTAATTCAGGCTCGAAAGCCTGTCACCAGGAAAATCTATCATAAGATATGGTGTAGATATCTTCATTGGTGTGAATCCAAGGGTTACTCATGGAGTAAGGTCAGGATTCCTAGGATATTATCTTTTCTCCAAGAAGGATTGGAGAAGGGATTGTCAGCTAGTTCCTTAAAGGGACAGATTTCTGCCCTGTCTGTTCTTTTGCAAAAGCGTCTGGCTGATACTCCAGACGTTCAGGCGTTTTGTCAGACTTTAGTTAGAATCAAGCCTGTGTTTAAACCTGTTGCTCCGCCATGGAGTTTAAATTTAGTTCTTAAGGTTCTGCAAGGGGTTGCGTTTGAACCTTTGCATTCCATAGATATTAAACTTTTATCTTGCAAAGTTCTGTTTTTAGTAGCTATCTCTTCGGCTCGAAGAGTTTCGGAGTTATCTGCTTTACAATGTGATTCCCCTTATCTCATTTTCCATGCAGATAAGGTAGTGTTACGTACCAAACCTGGTTTTCTTCCTAAGGCGGTATCTAATAAAAACATCAATCAGGAGATTGTTGTTCCTTCACTATGTCCTAATCCTTCTTCAAAGAAGGAACGTCTATTACACAATCTTGATGTGGTTCGTGCTTTAATATTTTATTTACAAACTATGAAGGATTTTCGTCAAACATCTGCTTTGTTTGTGATCTACTCTGGACAGAGGAGAGGCCAAAAGGCTTCGGCAACTTCTCTTTCTTTTTGGCTAAGAAGCATAATCCGCTTAGCTTATGAGACTGCTGGCCAGCAGCCTCCTGAAAGAATTACAGCTCATTCCACTAGAGCAGTAGCTTCCACATGGGCTTTTAAGAATGAGGCTTCTGTTGAACAGATTTGTAAGGCGGCGACTTGGTCTTTGCTTCATACTTTTTCTAAATTCTACAAATTTGATACTTTTGCTTCCTCGGAGGCTATTTTTGGGAGAAAGGTCTTACAGGCAGTGGTGCCTTCCGTTTAAGCGCCTGCCTTGTCCCTCCCTTCATCCGTGTCCTATAGCTTTGGTATTGGTATCCCAAAAGTAATGGATGAATCCGTGGACTGGATACACCTTACAAGAGAAAACAAAATTTATGCTTACCTGATAAATTTATTTCTCTTGTGGTGTATCCAGTCCACGGCCCGCCCTGTCATTTTAAGGCAGGTGTTTTTTATTTTTAAACTACAGTCACCACTGCACCCTATAGTTTCTCCTTTCTCTTGCTTGTCTTCGGTCGAATGACTGGGAGTGGCAGTTAGGGGAGGAGCTATATAGACAGCTCTGCTGTGGGTGTCCTCTTGCAGCTTCCTGTTGGGAAGGAGAATATCCCACAAGTAATGGATGAATCCGTGGACTGGATACACCACAAGAGAAATAAATTTATCAGGTAAGCATAATTTTTGTTTTTCCTAAATATTTCATACATTTTAGCACCAGTTCACCTTCCCAAAATACCAAAATTTGGGATAGCGTATCTGTTTTTTATTAAAAGTAAGTAATTGATGCAATTATTTGTAACTTGCAATTTATGAAAAAATAAAAATGAATAAAATATCTAGCCAAAATGTTAAATATAGTTTTTAATACACTGTTAAGTATTTTTTTAAAAAAAAAAAAAATATTTTTTATTGAGGTTTTATAAAACAAAGATAGATCAAAAATCTCCTGTTAACAGCATAGATGAAAAATACAATCGAAATTGAGTAAGTTATTCCAAAAGTTATAACAAATACAAAAATAAGCTAATGAAACCTCGATTTTATGATATATAGCGTATATAACTGTCTAATTAGAAACCTACTCCTAGGCCATACGGCCTCTGAAAATAGAACAAAACTGGTAGACAGATAGATATCTTTCTTTCATGTAATTAACAAGAGTCCATGAGCTAGTGACGTATGGGATATACATTCCTACCAGGAGGGGCAAAGTTTCCCAAACCTTAAAATGCCTATAAATACACCCCTCACCACACCCACAAATCAGTTTTACAAACTTTGCCTCCAAGGGAGGTGGTGAAGTAAGTTTGTGCTAGATTCTACGTTGATATGCGCTCCGCAGCAAGTTGGAGCCCGGTTTTCCTCTCAGCGTGCAGTGAATGTCAGAGGGATGTGAGGAGAGTATTGCCTATTGAATGCAGTGATCTCCTTCTACGGGGTCTATTTCATAAGGTTCTCTGTTATCGGTCGTAGAGATTCATCTCTTACCTCCCTTTTCAGATCGACGATATACTCTTATATTTACCATTTCCTCTACTGATTCTCGTTTCAGTACTGGTTTGGCTTTCTACAAACATGTAGATGAGTGTCCTGGGGTAAGTAAGTCTTATTTTCTGTGACACTCTAAGCTATGGTTGGGCACTTTATTTATAAAGTTCTAAATATATGTATTCAAACATTTATTTGCCTTGACTCAGAATGTTCAACTTTCCTTATTTCCAGACAGTCAGTTTCATATTTGGGATTATGCTTTAAATTATCATATTTTTTCTTACCTCAAAAATTTGACTTTTTTCCCTGTGGGCTGTTAGGCTCGCGGGGGCTGAAAATGCTTCATTTTATTGTGTCATTCTTGGCGCGGACTTTTTTGGCGCAAAAATTCTTTTCCGTTTCCGGCGTCATACGTGTCGCCGGAAGTTGCGTCATTTTTGACGTTATTTTGCGCCAAAAATGTCGGCGTTCCGGATGTGGCGTCATTTTTGGCGCCAAAAGCATTTAGGCGCCAAATAATGTGGGCGTCTTATTTGGCGCCAAAAAATATGGGCGTCGCTTTTGTCTCCACATTATTTCAGTCTCATTTTTTCATTTGCTTCTGGTTGCTAGAAGCTTGATGTTTGGCATTTTTTTCCCATTCCTGAAACTGTCTTATAAGGAATTTGATCTATTTTGCTTTATATGTTGTTTTTTCTCTTACATATTGCAAGATGTCTCACGTTGCATCTGAGCCAGAAGATACTACAGGAAAACCACTGCCTGCTGGATCTACCAAAGCTAAGTGTATCTGCTGTAAACTTTTGGTAGCTATTCCTCCAGCTGTTGTTTGTAATAATTGTCATGACAAACTTGTTAAAGCAGATAATATTTCCTTTAGTGATGTACCATTGCCTGTTGCAGTTCCCTCAACATCTAAGGTGCAGAATGTTCCTGATAACATAAGAGATTTTGTTTCTGAATCCATAAAGAAGGCTTTGTCTGTTATTTCTCCTTCTAGTAAACGTAAAAAGTCTTTTAAATCTTCTCTCTCTACAGATGAATTTTTAAATGAACACCATCATTCTGATTCTTTGGACTCTTCTGGTTCAGAGGATTCTGTCTCAGAGATTGATGCTGATAAATCTTCATATTTATTTAAGATGGAATTTATTCGCTCTTTACTTAAAGAAGTACTAATTGCTTTAGAAATAGAGGATTCTAGTCCTCTTGATACTAATTCTATACGTTTGGATAAGGTTTTTAAAGCTCCTGCGGTTATTCCAGAAGTCTTTCCTGTTCCTAATGCTATTTCTGCAGTAATTGCTAAGGAATGGGATAAATTGGGTAATTCATTTACTCCTTCTAAACGTTTTAAGCAATTATATCCTGTTCCGCCTGACAGGTTAGAATTTTGGGACAAAATCCCTAAAGTTGATGGGGCTATTTCTACCCTTGCTAAACGTACTACCATTCCTACGTCAGATGGTACCTCGTTTAAAGATCCTTTAGATAGAAAAATTGAATCTTTTCTAAGAAAAGCTTATCTATGTTCAGGTAATCTTCTTAGACCTGCTATATCATTGGCTGATGTTGCTGCAGCTTCAACTTTTTGGTTGGAAACTCTAGCGCAACAAGTAACAAATCGTGATTCTCATGATATTATTATTCTTCTCCAGCATGCTAATAATTTCATCTGTGATGCCATTTTTGATATTATTAGAGTTGATGTTAGATTTATGTCTCTGGCTATCTTAGCCAGAAGAGCTTTATGGCTTAAGACTTGGAATGCTGATATGGCTTCTAAATCAACTCTACTTTCCATTTCTTTCCAGGGAAACAAATTATTTGGTTCTCAGTTGGATTCTATTATTTCAACTGTTACTGGTGGGAAAGGAACTTTTTTACCACAGGATAAAAAGTCTAAAGGTAAAAACAGGGCTAACAATCGTTTTCGTTCCTTTCGTTTCAACAAAGAACAAAAGCCTGATCCTTCGTCCTCAGGAGCAGTTTCAGTTTGGAAACCATCTCCAGTCTGGAATAAATCCAAGCCTGCTAGAAAGGCAAAGCCTGCTTCTAAGTTCACATGAAGGTACGGCCCTCATTCCAGTTCAGCTGGTAGGGGGCAGGTTACGTTTTTTCAAAGAAATTTGGATCAATTCTGTTCACAATCTTTGGATTCAGAACATTGTTTCAGAAGGGTACAGAATTGGTTTCAAGATGAGACCTCCTGCAAAGAGATTTTTTCTTTCCCATGTCCCAGTAAATCCAGTGAAAGCTCAAGCATTTCTGAATTGTGTTTCAGATCTAGAGTTGGCTGGAGTAATTATGCCAGTTCCAGTTCCGGAACAGGGGATGGGGTTTTATTCAAATCTCTTCATTGTACCAAAGAAGGAGAATTCCTTCAGACCAGTTCTGGATCTAAAATTATTGAATCGTTATGTAAGGATACCAACTTTCAAGATGGTAACTGTAAGGACTATATTGCCTTTTGTTCAGCAAGGGAATTATATGTCCACAATAGATTTACAGGATGCATATCTGCATATTCCAATTCATCCAGATCATTATCAGTTCCTGAGATTCTCTTTTCTAGACAAGCATTACCAATTTGTGGCTCTACCGTTTGGCCTTGCTACAGCTCCAAGAATTTTCACAAAGATTCTCGGTGCCCTTCTGTCTGTAATCAGAGAACAGGGTATTGTGGTATTTCCTTATTTGGACGATATCTTGGTACTTGCTCCGTCTTTACATTTAGCAGAGTCTCATACGAATCGACTTGTGTTGTTTCTTCAAGATCATGGTTGGAGGATCAATTTACCAAAAAGTTCTTTGATTCCTCAAACAAGGGTAACCTTTCTGGGTTTCCAGATAGATTCAGTGTCCATGACTTTGTCTTTAACAGACAAGAGACGTCTAAAATTGATTACAGCCTGTCGAAACCTTCAGTCTCAATCATTCCCTTCGGTAGCCTTATGCATGGAAATTCTAGGTCTTATGACTGCTGCATCGGACGCGATCCCCTTTGCTCGTTTTCACATGCGACCTCTTCAGCTCTGTATGCTGAACCAATGGTGCAGGGATTACACGAAGATATATCAATTAATATCTTTAAAACCGATTGTTCGGCACTCTCTAACGTGGTGGACAGATCACCATCGTTTAATTCAGGGGGCTTCTTTTGTTCTTCCGACCTGGACTGTAATTTCAACAGATGCAAGTCTCACAGGTTGGGGAGCTGTGTGGGGATCTCTGACGGCACAAGGAGTTTGGGAATCTCAGGAGGTGAGATTACCGATCAATATCTTGGAACTCCGTGCAGTTTTCAGAGCTCTTCAGTTTTGGCCTCTTCTGAAGAGAGAATCGTTCATTTGTTTTCAGACAGACAATGTCACAACTGTGGCATACATCAATCATCAAGGAGGGACTCACAGTCCTCTGGCTATGAAAGAAGTATCTCGAATTTTGGTTTGGGCGGAATCCAGCTCCTGTCTAATCTCTGCGGTTCATATCCCAGGTGTAGACAATTGGGAAGCGGATTATCTCAGTCGCCAAACGTTGCATCCGGGCGAATGGTCTCTTCACCCAGAGGTATTTCTTCAGATTGTTCAATTGTGGGGGCTTCCAGAGATAGATCTGATGGCCTCTCATCTAAACAAGAAACTTCCCAGGTATCTGTCCAGATCCCGGGATCCTCAGGCGGAGGCAGTGGATGCATTATCACTTCCTTGGAAGTATCATCCTGCCTATATCTTTCCGCCTCTAGTTCTTCTTCCAAGAGTAATCTCCAAGATTCTGAGGGAATGCTCGTTTGTTCTGCTAATAGCTCCGGCATGGCCTCACAGGTTTTGGTATGCGGATCTTGTCCGGATGGCATCTTGCCAGCCATGGACTCTTCCGTTAAGACCAGACCTTCTGTCACAAGGTCCTTTTTTCCATCCGGATCTGAAATCCTTAAATTTAAAGGTATGGAGATTGAACGCTTGATTCTTGGTCATAGAGGTTTCTCTGACTCCGTGATTAATACTATGTTACAGGCTCGTAAATCTGTATCTCGAGAGATATATTATAGAGTCTGGAAGACTTATATTTCTTGGTGTCTTTCTCATCATTTTTCTTGGCATTCTTTTAGAATACCGAGAATTTTACAGTTTCTTCAGGATGGTTTAGATAAGGGTTTGTCCGCAAGTTCTTTGAAAGGACAAATCTCCGCTCTTTCTGTTCTTTTTCACAGAAAGATTGCTATTCTTCCTGATATTCATTGTTTTGTACAAGCTTTGGTTCGTATAAAACCTGTCATTAAGTCAATTTCTCCTCCTTGGAGTTTGAATTTGGTTCTGGGAGCTCTTCAAGCTCCTCCGTTTGAACCTATGCATTCATTGGACATTAAATTACTTTCTTGGAAAGTTTTGTTCCTTTTGGCCATCTCTTCTGCTAGAAGAGTTTCTGAATTATCTGCTCTTTCGTGTGAGTCTCCTTTTCTGATTTTTCATCAGGATAAGGCGGTGTTGCGAACTTCTTTTGAATTTTTACCTAAAGTTGTGAATTCCAACAACATTAGTAGAGAAATTGTGGTTCCTTCATTATGTCCTAATCCTAAGAATTCTAAGGAGAAATCATTGCATTCTTTGGATGTTGTTAGAGCTTTGAAATATTATGTTGAAGCTACGAAATCTTTCCGTAAGACTTCTAGTCTATTTGTTATCTTTTCCGGTTCTAGGAAAGGCCAGAAAGCTTCTGCCATTTCTTTGGCATCTTGGTTGAAATCTTTAATTCATCTTGCCTATGTTGAGTCGGGTAAAATTCCGCCTCAAAGAATTACAGCTCATTCTACTAGGTCAGTATCTACTTCCTGGGCGTTTAGGAATGAAGCTTCGGTTGACCAGATCTGCAAAGCAGCAACTTGGTCCTCTTTGCATACTTTTACTAAATTCTACCATTTTGATGTATTTTCTTCTTCTGAAGCAGTTTTTGGTAGAAAAGTTCTTCAGGCAGCGGTTTCAGTTTGAATCTTCTGCTTATGTTTTTTGTTAAACTTTATTTTGGGTGTGGATTATTTTCAGCAGGAATTGGCTGTCTTTATTTTATCCCTCCCTCTCTAGTGACTCTTGTGTGGAAAGATCCACATCTTGGGTAGTCATTATCCCATACGTCACTAGCTCATGGACTCTTGTTAATTACATGAAAGAAAACATAATTTATGTAAGAACTTACCTGATAAATTCATTTCTTTCATATTAACAAGAGTCCATGAGGCCCACCCTTTTTTGTGGTGGTTATGATTTTTTTGTATAAAGCACAATTATTCCAATTCCTTATTTTATATGCTTCGCACTTTTTTTCTTATCACCCCACTTCTTGGCTATTCGTTAAACTGATTTGTGGGTGTGGTGAGGGGTGTATTTATAGGCATTTTAAGGTTTGGGAAACTTTGCCCCTCCTGGTAGGAATGTATATCCCATACGTCACTAGCTCATGGACTCTTGTTAATATGAAAGAAATGAATTTATCAGGTAAGTTCTTACATAAATTATGTTTTTTAATAGGTATCACAATGTGAGGGGGGGGGGGGATATTCAGCGGGTTAGCACCGCTTGTCAAATATAGGGGTAAGTGGATGTGGGAGGGCGGAGCCATATAAAAGGGCAACAGCACGAATTTAATGGAGTCTCTAAGAAAGTTGCCAAAGAGTTAGGAGTAGATCCAAAAGTCAACTTAGAACATATGGTTTTTAGCGCCTGGGAGTACCAGCGTATGTAGAAGCATTTAAGTGTTAGGGAGGATCCGGGGTATAAGTTAATGTTGTACAAATAGGGTGAGAAGAGGTAGGAGGACGTGTTAAAAAAGATTTATTTGGGCTTAAGGAGAAAAGTCGTGAGGAGTGGGCAGAAAATAGCTGTGATAGGGTAAATTAGGGTAAAATGTCTATGTACTGGTATCCTTGTCATACAAAATACAGTTGTTGCAAGATATGCTATCTACAAAAATAACCATGTCAACAATATACTATAATACTAGAAATCATAATAGGGATAGAGTGCAGAAAGTACTCAAACCTGTCCCTTACGGGGACTAACTGTATTAAGTATCAAAACATTTCAAGTAATCTGATATTGATATATTATAAGATACTATAGGCATGTTACATTTACCTGAAATTATCCCAATATAAAACATTTCTTCTTGAAATATAGAGGTGAGACGTGAGTTAGGCGTTTCGGTCTACTAAATTTAGGGCATCAAGTATTAACAGGATACTAAAATCAGGATCTCATCTATAAACCCTACCTGGTACACTACTATCTAAAATTTCACTTCAAGACATATAGTGGTGCTGGGCATAAGTACAGTTTGATAAGACCAGTTAGTCTAAACTTAGGCGTTAGTTAATTTTTCCCCCTAGGTTACTGACACTCAAAATAAGGTGTAGTGTGATATACAAGGTGAATTAAGTGTAGGTGCGGAAACATCATAGGTTGGGGGTATCAATAAGTCACTACTGCCAAATAGAATACAGTGTGATGTCTCAGGAGGTCTAATCCCCATAATTCTATAATAAGCAGACATAAACATGGGAAAGTAACTCTGTGGGTGAGAGTACCCTATAAGTTCGTAAATGGTGGTATCGTTAGAAGACTGAGCCTCCCATACTTATGTAGGGTACAATAGGATTAGTGCAGTAGAGTTTTGTAAGGACTGCAAGCTCATATCTACATACCTAGTACATATATAGAACATTCACATAATAATGTCAAACTTGTTAGACCCTGAAACAATAAACTTGAGGGTTTAGGAGAAGAGCATAAATATTGGTACATACATGTGTAAAGTTTACAAAAGGCTGTGCCTTTAGCAGAATATACATTTACATAAAATTAAGGTAGATTGCAAGACTTTTTACCCTGTAATTTCCATTAATACTGCATAACCAATTAAGATATAGAGTGTAAATGAACCAGTAAGAATGAACCATAGTATAAGACCGCATTGGTCGAAATAGCATAAGCCCCACTATTAGAAGGGGTGGTATATAGAAATTATTGCCATGAAGTGTATTGCCATGCCCAAGTAGTAATCTTTAATTAATATGCAATTTAGGCATAAGATATAAGAGAGGGGTGTAGTAAGTGAGAAATACTACTAAACCTACCTAGATCAGAGTGATTGCTAAGGCCTAGCCCATGTGATTATTAGCTAAACTTGAGAAGGCACATTATATCAGCCTAACAGGTGGTTAGGGACTTTTAACAGGACTATATGTACAGCGTTACACCAAAACGATATACAACCATGTTATGCTAGAGAATATATAACAGTCACCATTATTCAAATATGTTTAGTCCATTTCATGTGCAGATCTAAAGGGTATAGCGAGAGTTAATCAAATATTCAACATAGTTATGCAAAACTAATCACTCACACAATTTCTAAACAGAACAACCGGACCTGCTCTAATATACAAACTGCTGCTATCTGCAGCACTCTAGTAGGATACTACCCATGAAACAGGCAGACATGAAAACAAACACAATTTGTAATAGCTAGATATGGCATGTAAGTCAATCCCTGAATCCTTCTACAGATCCGTCGTTCAATCTCCTGCTCCTAAGTGAGGTAACATTAAGCGGTAGTCACAAAATGCATAGTATTAGTTCAAGCATGGGGAGTAAAACTCGTGGGCCAAAAACAAGTAAAGTCTCAAGTCTGCAATACATGTACTAGAAGTATTCCAAGCAGTTCAACTCTTAGCAGTCATCTTGTGGGTTGTCAGGAGATCCTCATCTGGTTGAGCCCTTAAATCTGACCTGAAACACTGAATATCTCAGCCGACACCTTCTCTCCAGTAAAGACTTTTAAAAACATGGCAGACTAATATGTCTGAAAACCTTCGTAGTTGGGAGTCATGGCGCTGAACAAGCAAATCAATTAAGTCCCACCTGTGAGGGTTTAGTTTTCCTATAGTGATAGCTCGCTCTGTATCGTAACGGACATAAATCAGTAGTGGTTCCCCCTTCAGCTTATCTTTAGTGAGGTGTCTCACTAGAATCTCTGCCTGATCTTCTAAGCCATCCAAGGCAGAATTAGAAAGTGCTGTGAGCGGTCGATGTATGCGCACTGACCTCTGCATACAGGAGTCAGTGATATCGCACGATGCCTCAGTAGCGTTAGAGCCCGGGGGCAAGTGCCGCCTTAGAAGAAGGAGTACACCGGGTACCTGGTATTGCAGCGCCTTATTCTGGGGAATCCCCAATATGTCCGTCGGACTAGTTGTCATGTGGAGCTTGCTGTTAATTTCCAGTTGCGTCGGGTCTTCATAGCCGCCTAAGGCATAGGTCAGGTCCCCTCCAGACTGCACCCCCCGAGATCTTGTGGGATAAGGCTGGACAAGTAGCGGGTCTTCTGTCAGGCTCTTCATGTGGGCCTTATCTTGAGGCAGGTAGGCAGCGCCATCTTGGATTCGTAGCTCCGTAAAGACGGATCGCAGATTGCTGAAATGATTGTAAGCTTTGTCCAATAAGCCCATCAACAGTGTAGTTAGATGTACTGAGATGCCTTCCATCTTAGGGATAGTGCAAGGTGACAGGATAGGTTCCCAACTCCTATTGTATTAAAGTTTTAACTTTTAGACTCCAGGAGCTCTGCTAAAATGCGTCTGTTTCTTTCGGCAGTTGGCTCCGCCCCCTCCACTGTTAAGTATTTTAACCTTTTCGCTGTTGAGCCATTTTCACACCCTGTGCTAGAGCTATTTAGTTGTTTGGCCCTTATTAAATTCAAAACAATGTCAACGTTTTTTCTGTGAGGTACCCACAAAAAGTATACCTGATTGTTTTCAACAGACCAAACACTTTTTAGAATATAGTTGAATAAAAAAGAGGAAAAGAGAGGGTACACTCAATAATAACGTATCTTCTCACCTGCAAGCTCTGGTTATGTCATTCACTCTTACAGAAGTTATGTCTAAGTTGCCAGTGTTACAAGGCAAACGTAGTAGAAAAGAGGACCAGGTGGTCCAGGCGACTTCTGACTCTTTGATGGCGATCTCCGACGTACCCTCCCAGGGCTCTGGTGTGGGGGGTAGGGAGAGACTATCTGAAGGGGAACTGTCTGATTCAGGAAGTACATTGCCCCAGACAGATTTGGACGTGATATCCTTCAGATTTAAGCTTGAACACCTCCGTTTGTTGTTGCGGGAGGTTTTGCTGACTCTGGGCGACTGTGACTCTATTGTGGTACCACCAGAGAAATTGTGTAAGATGGACAAATACTTAGAGGTTCCTTCTTATTCTGATGTTTTTCCGGTTCCTAAGAGAATTTTGGAAATTATTACACGGGAATGGGAAAGACCGGGTATCACGTTCTCACCTTCCCCTACTTTTAAGAAAATGTACCCTATAGTTGACACCAATCGAGACTCTTGGCAAACCATCCCTAAGGTGGAGGGAGCTATATCTACCCTGGCTAAGCGTACGACTATCCCTATTGAGGACAGTTGTGCTTTCAAAGACCCTATGGATAAAAAGTTGGAGGGTCTTCTAAAAAAGCTATTTGTTCATCAAGGGTTTCTATTACAACCGACGGCCTGCATTGTACCAGTCACAACTGCGGCTGCCTTTTGGTTTGACGCCTTAAGAGTCTCTTAAGACTGAGACTTCTTTAGAGGAAATAATGGATAGAATTAAGGCCCTTAAGCTGGCTAAATCTTTTGTTACGGGTGCCGCCTTTCAGATCGCCAAATTGACAGCTAAGAATGCAGGATTTTCCATTTTAGCGCGCAGAGCCTTATGGTTAAAATCTTGGTCTGCGGATGTGTCCTCTAAATCCAAGCTTTTGGCTATTCCTTTCAAAAGAAAGACCCTGTTCAGGCCTGACTTGAAAGAGATAATTTCTGACATTATGGGAGGTAAGGGTCACCTCCTACCTCAGGATAAAACATCTAAGCAGAGGGGTAGACAGAGTAATTTTCGTTCCTTTCAAATTTCAAGGGAGTTTCCTCTTCCGCTAAACAGAGTTGCTAAAACCTCCCTGAGCAACAAGCGGAGGTGTTCAAGCTTAAATTTAAACGCTGTCATTTCAGAGTCAGACTGAAGTAAACCCTTCCCTGAATCAGAAATGTCACCCACAGATAGAAGCTCTCCTGCTTCGGCTTCTGCACATTGTGAGGGTATATCAGACATAGCTACTAAAGCATCAGAAAGCTCTGTATTTGTTCTAGCCCCAGAGCTGTCTCGCTTTCCTTGTAAACCTGGCAGTTTGGACAATACCTCTGTGAGGGTATGATTCATAACTGCCGCCATGTCTAGTAAGGTAAACGCATTGGACGCGCTATATGTACTTGGCGTCACTTGAGCAGGAGTTATAGGTTCTGACACGTGGGGAGAGCTAGATGGCATAACCTCCCTTTTGTCAGTCTGAGAAACCTCTGGTGATAAATCTTTAAAAGCCATAATATGGTCTTTATAACTTATAGAAAGGTCAGTGCATTTAGTACACATTCTAAGAGGGGGTTCCACAATGGCTTCTAAACATAATGAACAAGGAGTTTCCTCTATGTCAGACATGTTTAACAGACTAGTAATGACACCAACGAGCTTGGAAAACACTTTAATAAATGTGAAAAAGCAATTATATAATAACGGTACTGTGCCTTTAAGAGAAAAAAACTACATAAACTGCAAAACAGTGATAAAAAGTAGTAAACTCTACGAAATTTTTACAGTGTGTATAAGGGACTAAAGCAGCATTGCACCCACTTGCAAATGGATGATTAACCCCTTAGGCCCAAAAACGGATTAGAAAAACGTTAAAACCGTTAACAAACAGTCAAACACACTGCCACAGCTCTGCTGTGGCTCCTACCTGCCCTTAAACACAATTTTTGCAGGAACAAAACCTTCTATAGAGGTCCTAGATGCCAGAGGACTCCTTTAGGGAAGCTGGATGTCTCAGTCTGGAAATCAACTGCGCATTTAGAGCGCGAAAATAGGCCCCTCCCACCATGCACTCAATGTCAGAAGGCCTTAAAAAAGTACTCCTAGGAGTATTCTAACTAGCCATGTGGAAAACTATGCCCCAAATAAAGATTTATCACCCTCAGAGAAAAAACGTTTTTTCTATAAACCATGCAAACGTTTTTACACTAAGTAATATGAGTATTAACATGAATATTACCCTTTTTTGCAAGCATGATCCCAGTTGTTGTTAAATCACTGTATCAGGCTTACCTCAAATATACCAGGCACTGTCAGCATTTTCTAGACCTTATCATCTCTCTAGAAAAAAATATACTGAACATACCTCAAAGCAGGTAATCTGCAGACCGTCCCCCCAACTGAAGTTTTCTTTCCATACTCTTCAGTTATTTGTGAGAACAGCAATGGACCTTAGTTACAAACCGCTAAGATCATCAAACCTCCAGGCAGAATTCTTCGTCCAATTTCTGCCTGAGAGTAAAACAGTACAACGCCGGTACCGTTTAAAAATAACAAACTCTTGATTGAAGGTAAAAACTACACTAAGTCACCACATATCTCTTGATACTTCCTTTCTTGTCGAGAGCTGCAAGAGAATGACTGGGGCTGGCAGTTAGGGGAGGAGCTATATAGACAGCTCTGCTGTGGGTGTCCTCTTGCAGCTTCCTGTTGGGAAGGAGAATATCCCCACAAGTAATGGATGAACCCGTGGACTGGATACACCACAAGAGAAATAAATTTATCAGGTAAGCATAAATTTGTTTTTTTGTTTCTATTTCTATGTTTGCCGTGATTGTAAGTGTGAATTTCACCTCTATTATAGTCCCCCTCGTCACGTATTAATTTGCGATTTTTATTGGCCAGTAGTTCTTTCTGATAAGCATCAGTTTGTTGAGCTCTTCGTATTCAGTAGAGGATTTAAATTTGTCAGGGTGTTTTTGTAATTCTTCAATTTCAATAGTGGTTTTGGCAACCAATGCTTCTCTATGTGATATTGAAATCCTGATCAACTGGAAGGAGCATTCCCCCAGCGTCTCTTCCCATTTGAGTAACAAATTTGCATCATCTTTAAATGAGCAATTTTTAAAAATCCTCAGCCCTATTTATGGTAGTTAGTAAGGTTTAAAGGGGGGAGGGCAGCTGAGGGGAAGATCGTGGGCGACAGTTCTTATTGTCAATCTAACCACTGATATCCAATGCCTTACTGTATATTTATTCCAGCCGCAAATGATGTAACATTTCTACGCATTATTGTATACTGCACACCAATGCTGTTTGTTCCTGCGACTCCCTAGTGCCTTGCTTCCCCAATTCTTCTTTTTTCTTTATTTTCATTTTTATTTATAATTTTTGTTGTTGTTATGCCTTAAAAGAAAAAAAGGCAATATAAGGGACGATCAAGAGCAACATCTCCTTAGCCCATTGGACTCTTGCACTGGACTAGTATAAGGCAACTCATTGGATCACAGACTAACATTGTCTTACTGCAATTGTATCTTTCCATACGATTGTATCATGTATATCAATGCTGTATGTTCTTGAGACCCCCTTTTACCTCAATAAACAAAGTTATTAAAAAAAAAAAAATCCTCAGCCCTCTAGGGATTTGTAACTTTTTTAACCTTTTCCGCATCCCACCAGTGCCTGCACTTAGTGTTAATTAACTCCTCCAATCATGAAAAAGGATGAATGTATAGACAGATCCTCCATATTATCATCACAGAGTGCAGGGTTCGCGGGAGCAGCAGCCTCGGTCTGTGCATCTCCCTTTGTGAGTACCCTGCTGTTCTACACACTACTGTATCGTCTGTTAAGAAAGATACTGCACCATAAGGCGGCACTTCCCTTTTTGTCTTTTGGGACATTGTTTTTCTCATCTACTTCTTTTAAGAGAGCAACCTTTCTCCAACATAGGTGTGTCCGGTCCACGGCGTCATCCTTACTTGTGGGATATTCTCTTCCCCAACAGGAAATGGCAAAGAGCCCAGCAAAGCTGGTCACATGATCCCTCCTAGGCTCCGCCTACCCCAGTCATTCTCTTTGCCGTTGTACAGGCAACATCTCCACGGAGATGGCTTAGAGTTTTTTAGTGTTTAACTGTAGTTTTTATTATTCAATCAAGAGTTTGTTATTTTAAAATAGTGCTGGTATGTACTATTTACTCTGAAACAGAAAAGAGATGAAGATTTCTGTTTGTATGAGGAAAATGATTTTAGCAACCGTTACTAAAATCCATGGCTGTTCCACACAGGACTGTTGAGAGGAATTAACTTCAGTTGGGGGAACAGTGAGCACTCTTTTGCTGCTTGAGGTATGACACATTCTAACAAGACGATGTAATGCTGGAAGCTGTCATTTTCCCTATGGGATCTGGTAAGCCATTTTTATTCAGACAGTAAATAAGGGCTTCACAAGGGATTATTAAGACTGTGGACATTTTCTGGGCTAAATCGATCATATTTACACATATTTAGCCTTGAGGAATCATTTAATCTGGGTATTTTTTGTAAAATAATATCGGCAGGCACTGTTTTTGACACCTTATTCTATAGGGGCTTTCCCTAATCTTAGTCAGAGCCTCATTTTCGCGCCGGTATGGCGCACTTGTTTTTGAGAAAAGCATGACATGCAGCTGCATGTGTGTGGAGCTCTGATACATAGAAAAGTCTTTCTGAAGGCATCATTTGGTATCGTATTCCCCTTTGGGCTTGGTTGGGTCTCAGCAAAGCAGATTCCAGGGACTGTAAAGGGGTTAAATATAAAAACGGCTCCGGTTCCGTTATTTTAAGGGTTAAAGCTTCCAATTTTGGTGTGCAATACTTTTAAGGCTTTAAGACACTGTGGTGAACAATTCCTTCATACTTTTTCGCAATTGCAGTAATAAAGTGTGTTCAGTTTAAAATTTAAAGTGACAGTAACGATTTTATTTTAAAACGTTTTTTGTGCTTTGTTATCAAGTTTATGCCTGTTTAACATGTCTGAACTACCAGATAGATTGTGTTCTGACTGTGGGGAAGCCAAGGTTCCTTCTCATTTAAATAGATGTGATTTATGTCATAAAACATTTAGTAAAAATGATGCCCAAGATGATTCCTCAAGTGAGGGGAGTAAGCATGGTACTGCATCATCCCCTCCTTCGTCTACACCAGTCTTGCCCATACAGGAGGCCCCTAGTACATCTAGCGCGCCAATACTCCTTACTATGCAACAATTAACGGCTGTAATGGATAATTCTATCAAAAACATTTTAGCCAATATGTCCACTTATCAGCGAAAGCGCGACTGCTCTGTTTTAGAAAATACTGAAGAGCATGAGGACGCTGATGATATTGTTTCTGAAGGGCCCCTACACCAGTCTGAGGGGGCCAGGGTGGTTTTGTCTGAGGGAGAAATTTCAGATTCAGGAAAAATTTCTCAACAAGCTGAACCTGATGTGATTACTTTTAAATTTAAGTTGGAACATCTCCGCGCTCTGCTTAAGGAGGTGTTATCCAATTTGGATGATTGTGATTATCTGGTCATTCCAGAAACACTATGTAAAATGGACAAGTTCCTAGAGGCCCCGGGGCCCCCCGAAGCTTTTCCTATACCCAAGCGGGTGGCGTACATTGTTAATAAAGAATGGGACAGGCCCGGTATACCTTTCGTACCTCCCCCCATATTTAAAAAATTGTTTCCTATAGTCGACCGCAGAAAGGACTTATGGCAGACAGTCCCCAAGGTCGAGGGGGCGGTTTCTACTCTAAACAAGCGCACCACTATACCCATAGAAGATAGTTGTGCTTTCCAAGATCCTATGGATAAAAAATTAGAAGGTTTGCTAAAATAGATGTTTGTTCAGCAAGGTTACCTTCTACAACCAATTGCATGCATTGTCCCTGTCACTACAGCCGCGTGTTTCTGGTTCGATGAGCTAGAAAAGGCGATTATTAGTAATTCTTCTTCTTATGAGGAGATTATGGACAGAATTCGTGCTCTTAAATTGGCTAATTCTTTCACCCTAGACGCCACCTTGCAATTGGCTAGGTTAGCGGCGAAAAATTCTGGGTTTGCTATTGTGGCGCGCAGAGCGCTTTGGTTAAAATCTTGGTCAGCGGATGCGTCTTCCAAGAACAAATTGCTTGACATTCCTTTCAAGGGGAAAACACTGTTTGGCCCTGACTTGAAAGAGATTATCTCTGATATCACTGGGGGCAAGGGCCACGCCCTTCCTCAGGATAGGTCTTTCAAGGCCAAAAATAAACCTAATTTTCGTCCCTTTCGCAGAAACGGACCAGCCCCAAGTGCTACGTCCTCTAAGCAGGAGGGTAATACTTCTCAAGCCACTCCAGCCTGGAGACCAATGCAAGGCTGGAACAAAGGAAAGCAGGCCAAGAAACCTGCCACTGCTCCCAAGACAGCATGAGATGCGGGCCCCCGATCCTGGACCGGATTTGGTGGGGGGCAGACTCTCTCTCTTCACTCAGGCTTGGGCAAGAGATGTTCTGGATCCTTGGGCGCTAGAAATAGTCTCCCAAGGTTATCTTCTGGAAGTGATTCATCCTGTTCCATTAAAAGAACGAGGGATGGGGTTCTACTCCAATCTGTTCGTAGTTCCCAAAAAAGAGGGAACGTTCAGACCAATCTTAGATCTCAAGATCCTAAACAAGTTTCTCAAGGTTCCATCGTCCAAAATGGAAACCATTCGAACAATCCTTCCATCCAGGAAGGTCAATTCTTGACCACGGTGGATTTGAAGGATGCGTATTTACATATTCCTGTCCACAAGGAACATCATCGGTTCCTAAGGTTCGCATTCCTGGACAAGCATTACCAGTTCGTGGCGCTTCCTTTCGGATTAGCCACTGCTCCAAGGATTTTCACAAAGGTACTAGGGTCCCTTCTGGCGGTGCTAAGACCAAGGGGCATTGCTGTAGTACCTTACTTGGACGACATTCTGATTCAAGCGTCGTCCCTTCCTCAAGCAAAGGCTCACACGGACATAGTCCTGGCCTTTCTCAGATCTCACGGATGGAAAGTGAACGTGGAAAAGAGTTCTCTATCTCCGTCGACAAGAGTTCCCTTCTTGGGAACAATAATAGACTCCTTAGAAATGAGGATTTTTCTGACAGAGACCAGAAAAACAAAACTTCTAAACTCTTGTCGGATACTTCATTCCGTTCCTCTTCCTTCCATAGCGCAGTGCATGGAAGTGATAGGTTTGATGGTAGCGGCAATGGCCATAGTTCCTTTTGCGCGCATTCATCTAAGACCATTACAACTGTGTATGCTCAGTCAGTGGAATGGGGACTATACAGACTTGTCTCCGAAGATACAAGTAAATCAGAGGACCAGAGACTCACTCCGTTGGTGGCTGTCCCTGGACAACCTGTCACAAGGGGTGACCTCCCGCAGACCAGAGTGGTCATTGTCACGACCGACGCCAGTCTAATGGGCTGGGGCGCGGTCTGGGGATCCCTGAAAGCTCAGGGTCTTTGGTCTCGGGAAGAATCTCTTCTACCGATAAATATTCTGGAACTGAGAGCGATATTCAATGCTCTCAAGGCTTGGCCTCAGCTAGCGAGGGCCAAGTTCATACGGTTTCAATCAGACAACATGACGACTGTTGCGTACATCAACCATCAGGGGGGAACAAGGAGTTCCCTGGCATTGGAAGAAGTGACCAAAATCATTCAATGGGCGGAGACTCGCTCCTGCCACCTGTCTGCAATCCACATCCCAGGAGTGGAAAATTGGGAAGCGGATTTTCTGAGTCGTCTGACATTGCATCCGGGGGAGTAGGAACTCCATCCGGAACTCTTTGCCCAAATCACTCAACTGTGGGGCATTCCAGACATGGATCTGATGGCCTCTCGTCAGAACTTCAAGGTTCCTTGCTACGGGTCCAGATCCAGGGATCCCAAGGCGACTCTAGTAGATGCACTAGTAGCACCTTGGACCTTCAAACTAGCTTATGTATTCCCGCAGTTTCCTCTCATCCCCAGGCTGGTAGCCAGGATCAATCAGGAGAGGGCGTCGGTGATCTTGATAGCTCCTGCGTGGCCACGCAGGACTTGGTATGCAGATCGGGTGAATATGTCATCGGCTCCACCATGGAAGCTACCTTTGAGACGAGACCTTCTTGTTCAAGGTCCGTTCGAACATCCGAATCTGGTCCCACTCCAGCTGACTGCTTGGAGATTGAACGCTTGATCTTATCAAAGCGAGGGTTCTCAGATTCTGTTATTGATACTCTTGTTCAGGCCAGAAAGCCTGTAACTAGAAAAATTTACCACAAAATTTGGAAAAAATATATCTGTTGGTGTGAATCTAAAGGATTCCCTTGGGACAAGGTTAAGATTCCTAAGATTCTATCCTTCCTTCGAGAAGGATTGGAAAAAGGATTATCTGCAAGTTCCTTGATGGGACAGATTTCTGCCTTGTCTGTGTTACTTCACAAAAAGCTGGCAGCTGTGCCAGATGTTCAAGCCTTTGTTCAGGCTCTGGTTAGAATCAAGCCTGTTTACAAACCTTTGACTCCTCCTTGGAGTCTCAACTTAGTTCTTTCAGTTCTTCAGGGGGTTCCGTTTGAACCCTTACATTCCGTTGATATTAAGTTATTATCTTGGAAAGTTTTGTTTTTGGTTGCAATTTCTTCTGCTAGAAGAGTTTCAGAATTATCTGCTCTGCAGTGTTCTCCTCCTTATCTGGTGTTCCATGCAGATAAGGTGGTTTTACGTACTAAACCTGGTTTTCTTCCAAAAGTTGTTTCTAACAAACACATTAACCAGGAGATTATCGTACCTTCTCTGTGTCCGAAACCAGTTTCGAAGAAGGAACGTTTGTTGCACAATTTGGATGTTGTTCGCGCTCTAAAATTCTATTTAGAGGCTACTAAAGATTTCAGACAAACATCTTCCTTGTTTGTTGTTTATTCTGGTAAAAGGAGAGGTCAAAAAGCGACTTCTACCTCTCTCTCCTTTTGGATTAAAAGCATCATCAGATTGGTTTACGAGACTGCCGGACGGCAGCCTCCTGAAAGGATCACAGCTCCTTCCACTAGGGCTGTGGCTTCCACATGGGCCTTCAAGAACGAGGCTTCTGTTGATCAGATATGTAGGGCAGCGACTTGGTCTTCACTGCACACTTTTACCAAATTTTACAAGTTTGATACTTTTGCTTCTTCTGAGGCTATTTTTGGGAGAAAGGTTTTGCAAGCCGTGGTGCCTTCCATTTAGGTGACCTGATTTGCTCCCTCCCTTCATCCGTGTCCTAAAGCTTTGGTATTGGTTCCCACAAGTAAGGATGACGCCGTGGACCGGACACACCTATGTTGGAGAAAACAGAATTTATGTTTACCTGATAAATTACTTTCTCCAACGGTGTGTCCGGTCCACGGCCCGCCCTGGTTTTTTAATCAGGTCTGATAATTTATTTTCTTTAACTACAGTCACCACGGTATCATATGGTTTCTCCTATGCAAATATTCCTCCTTAACGTCGGTCGAATGACTGGGGTAGGCGGAGCCTAGGAGGGATCATGTGACCAGCTTTGCTGGGCTCTTTGCCATTTCCTGTTGGGGAAGAGAATATCCCACAAGTAAGGATGACGCCGTGGACCGGACACACCGTTGGAGAAAGTAATTTATCAGGTAAACATAAATTCTGTTTTTCGCTTCAACATTATCCTGTTACCATTGGACACTCTGGGGACTTCTTAAATATTTGATCTAATTTTTTTATATGTGCTTATATGTGTTCTTATGAGTATATGGTTGTTAATCTTATTTATTCCCATTGTATACTTGTGATTTTCATTTGTCCACTTTGTTGTTTTTTTTAACTAGAATTATTATTATTCCTTTTTGTAGGTGCACCTTTTACACAATATATATAGATATATATTTTTGGTTTTCTATGAATATAAAAGTTGTTTAAAATTCTATGCTCTATATGAATCATGAAAGAAATTATGGATTCTGGGAGAGTGGGAGGGATTGAAATGTCTGTTGTATATGGCTGTGTTTGCCTCCTCCTAGTGTACTGGAGTTTAATTCCATGTGTGATGATCTTGTGGACTATCTTTTTTATGAAAGAAATTCTGATTTCCTCATACGCAATAGGCTACCTTTTGGTAGTGGTTTTCCAAAGTAATATTTTGAGGTCCCTTGGAGTGCTGGCCTTTTTTCTTTCATGTAATTGGCAAGATTCCATGAGCTAGTGACATATGGGATATACAATCCTACCAGGAGGGGCAAAGTTTCCCAAACCTCAAAATGCCTATAAATACACTCCTCACCACACCCACAATTCACTTTTACAAACTTTGCCTCCTATGGAGGTGGTGAAGCAAAGTTTGTGCTAAGATTTCTACGTTGACATGCGCTTCTCAGCATTTTGAAGCCCGATTCCTCTCAGAGTACAGCGAATGTCAGAGGGATGTGAAGGGAGTATCACCTATTGAATGCAATGGTTTTCCTCACGGGAGATCTATTTCATAGGTTCTCTGTTATCGGTCATAGAGATTCATCTCCTACCTTCCTATTTCAGATCGACGATATACTCTCATATACCATTACCTCTACTGATAACTGTTTCAGTACTGGTTTGGCTGTCTTTCGGTAAGTATGTTTTTATTACTTAAGACACCCAAGCTATGGTTTGGCACTTTATGCATTTATATAAAGTTCTAAATATATGTATTGTACTTATATTTGCCATGAGTCAGGTTCATGTATTTCCTTGTGCAGACTGTCAGTTTCATATTTAGGGAAAATAAACATATTAAGAAATATTTTTCTTACCTGGGGTTTAGTCTTTTTTTCAAATTGACTACATTTTTTCTTGAAAATTGCGGGCAGTACTAGGCCCGCGGGTGCGCCAACGATTTACACACCGTTGACGCCGACGATTTACACACCGTTGTGTCGTTAGTGACGCAAGTGTGTCATTTCTGGATATAGTTGGCGCCAAAAAAATTTCAGTTACGTTGTGCGTCATACTTGGCGCCAAATTTTTCATTAATTTAATACCCCATTGCTGTTTGCCTCTTGCCTTTTTCTATGTCAGAGGGCTATGCTATTTTCATTTTTTCCCATTCCTGAAACTGTCATATAAGGAAATTGATAATTTTGCTTTATATGTTGTTTTTTCTTTTACATTTTGCAAGATGTCTCAATCTGATCCTGCCTCAGAAGTATCTGTTGGAACTTTGCTGCCTGACATAAGTTCTACCAAAGCTAAGTGCATTTGTTGTAAGATGTGGAAATTATATCTCCGAATGTCATTTGTAATAGTTGCCATGATAAACTTTTACATGCAGATAATGTGTCCATCAGTAATAGTACATTGCCAGTTGCAGTTCCTTCAACTGAATTTTAAAGAATTGGTTACTGGTTCTATTCAGAAGGCTTTGTCTGCATTTCCACCTTCTAATAAATTTAAAAGGTCTTTTAAAACTTCTCACACACAGTTGATGAAATTTCAAATTTATCCTCCTCTGATGAGGATCTATCTGAAACAGAAGATCCTTCCTCAGATATTGACACTGACAAATCTACTTATTTCTTTAAAATGGAGTATATTTGTTCTTTGTTAAAAGAAGTGTTAATTACTTTGGATATTGAGGAAACCAGTCAACTTGACGTTAAGTCTAGTAAACGTTTAAATGCTGTTTTTAAACCTCCTGTGGTTACTCCAGAGGTTTTTCCTATTCCTGATGCTATTTCTGATATGATTTCGAAGGAATGGAATAAGCCAGGTACTTCTTTTATTCCTTCTTCTAGGTTTAAAAAATTGTATCCTTTACCAGCAATTTCTATAGAGTTTTGGGAAAAAGTCCCCAAAGTTGATGGGGCTATTTCTACTCTTGCTAAACGTACCACTATTCCTATGCAAGATAGTAATTCCTTTAAGGATCCTTTAGATAGGAAGCTTGAATCTTATCTAAGGAGAGCCTATTTATATTCAGGTCATCTTCTCAGACCTGCGGCTGCATCAACTTTTTGGTTGGAAAATTTAGTGCAACAAGAATTGGATTCTGACATATCTAGCATTATTCACTTACTGTAATATGCTAATCATTTTATTTGTGATGCCATTTTTGATATTAGCAAAATTGATGTTAGATCCATGTCTTTAGCTGATATGACATCTAAGTCTGATATGCTGATATGACATCTAAGTCTAGATTACTATCTCTTTCCAAGGTAATAATTTATTTAGTTCTCAGTTGGATTCTATTATTTCAACTGTTACTGGGGGAAAGGGAGTTTTTCTGCCTCAGGATAAAAAACCTAAGGGTAAATCTAAGACTTCTAACCGTTTTCGTTCCTTTCGTCAAAATAAGGAACAAAAATCTATTCCTTCCCCCAAGGAATCTGTTTCCAATTGGAAGCCTTCCTCAAATTGGAATAAATCAAAGCCATTTAAGAAACCAAAGTCAGCCCCTAAGTTCGCATGAAGGTGCGGCCCTCATTCCAGCTCAGCTGGTAGGGGGCAGATTAAGGTTTTTCAAAGATATTTGGATAAATTCTGTCCAAAATCAATGGATTCAGAGCATTGTCTCTCAGGGGTATCGAATAGGATTCAGAGTAAGACCTCCTGTGAGAAGATTTTTTGTCTCATCCCAGCAAATCAAGTAAAAGCTCAGGCTTTCCTGAAGTGTGTTTCAGACCTGGAGTTTTCAGGGGTAATCATGCCGGTTCCTTTTCAGGAACAAGGTCTGGGGTTTTATTCAAATCTATTTATTGTCCCAAAGAAGGAAAATTCATTCAGACCAGTTCTGGATCTGAAATTTTTTAATCGTTATGTGAGAGTACCAACTTTCAAGATGGTGACTATAAGGACTATTCTGCCTTTTGTTCAGCGAGGACATTATATGTCCTCAATAGACTTGCAGGATGCATACCTTCATATTCGATTCATCCAGAACATTATCAGTTCCTGAGATTCTCTTTTCTAGACAAGCATTACCAATTTGTTGCTCTTCCATTTGGCCTAGCAACAGCTCCAAGAATCTTTTCAAAGGTTCTAGGTGCCCTACTCTCTGTAATCGGAGAACAGGGTATTGTGGTGTTTCCTTATTTGGACGATATCTTGGTACTAGCTCAGTCTTTACGTTCTGCAGAATCTCACACAAATCAACTAGTGTTGTTTCTTCGAAAACATAGTTGGAGGATCAATTTACCAAAAAGTCTTTTGATTCCTCAGACAAGGGTCACCTTTTTAGGTTTCCAGGTAGATTCAGTGTCCATGACTCTGTCTTTAACAGACAAGAGACGTTTGAAATTGGTTGCAGCATGTCGGCACCTTCAGTCTCAGTCATTCCCTTCAGTGGCTATGTGCATTGGAAGTTTTAGGCCTCATTACTGCTGCATCGGACACGATTCCTTTTGCTCGTTTTCACTTGAGACCTCTCCAGCTTTGTATGCTGAATCAATGGTGCAGGGATTATACAAAGATATCACAATTAATATCCTTAAATCCCAATGTACCACACTCTCTGACGTGGTGGTTAAATCACCAGTGTTTAGTTCAAGGGGCTTCTTTTGTTCTGCCAACCTGGACTGTGATAACTACAGATGCAAGTCTTTCAGGTTGGGGAGCTGTTTGGGGATCTCTGACAGCACAAGGGGTTTGGAAATCTTAAGAGGCGAGATTACCAATCAATATTTTAGAACTCCATGCAATTCTCAGAGCTCTTCAGTTTTGGCCTCTGTTGAAGAGAGAACTGTTCATTTGCTTTCACACAGACAATATCACAACTGTGGCATATGTCAATCATCAGGTTGCGACTCACAGTCCCCAAGCCATGAAAGAAGTATCTCTGATACTTGCTTGGGCGGAATCCAGCTCCTGTCTAATCTCTGCGGTGCATATCCCAGGTGTAGACAATTGGGAGGCGGATTATCTCAGCCGTCAGACTTTACATCCGGGGGGTGGTCTCTCCATCCAGATGTGTTTTCTCAGATTGTTCAGATGTGGGGTCTTCCAGAGATAGATCTCATGGCCTCTCATCTAAACAAGAAACTTCCCAGATACCTGTCCAGGTCCAGGGATGTTCAGGCGGAAGCAGTGGATGCGCTGACACTTCCATGGTGTTATCAACCTGCTTACATCTATCCGCCTCTAGTTCTTCTTCCAAGAGTGATCTCCAAAATCATCATGGAACAATCGTTTGTGTTGGTGGTGGCTCCAGCATGGCCACACAGGTTTTGGTATGCAGATCTTGTTCGGATGTCCAGTTGCCAACCTTGGCTACTTCCATTAAGGTCGGACCTACTGTCTCAAGGTCCATTTTTCAATCAGGATCGCAAATCATTCAATTTGAAGGTATGGAAATTGAATGCTTAGTGCTAAGTCATAGAGGTGTCTCTGACTCAGTGATTAATACTATGTTACAAGCTCGTAAATCTGTCTCTAGAAAGATTTTTTATCGAGTTTGGAAGACTTACATTTCATGGTGTTCTTCTCATAAATTCTCTTGGCATTCTTTTAGAATTCCTAGAATTTTACAGTTTCTTCAGGATGGTTTGGATAAAGGTTTGTCGGCAAGTTCCTTGAAGGGACAAATCTCTGCTCTTTCTGTTTTATTTCACAGAAAGATTGGTAAACTTCCTGATATTCACTGTTTTGTACAGGCTTTGGTTCGTATTAAGCCTGTCATTAAATCAATTTCTCCTCCTTGGAGTCTTAATTTGGTTTTGAAGGCATTACATGCTCCTCCATTTGAGCCTATGCATTCTTTGGACATTAAACTACTTTCTTGGAAAGTGTTGTTTCTTTTGGCTATCTCTTCTGGTAGAAGAATTTTGAGCTTTCTGCTCTTACTTGTGAATCTCCTTTTCTGATTTTTCATCAGGATAAGGTGGTTTTGCGGACTTCATTTAAATTTTTACCTAAGGTTGTGAATTCTAACAACAATTGTAGAGAAAATTCTAACAACAATTAGTAGAGAAATTGTTGTCCCTTCCTTGTGTCCTAATCCTAAGAATTCTTTGGAAAGATCCTTACATTCTTTGGATGTGGTAAGAGCTTTGAAATATTATGTTGAAGCTAGTAAAAATTTTAGGAAGACTTCTAGTCTATTTGTTATATTTTCGGGTCCTAGGAAAGGTCAGAAGGCTTCTGCTATTTCTTTGGCTTCTTGGTTAAAGCTTTTGATTCATTCATCTTATTTGGAGTCGGGTAAGACCCCGCCTCAGAGGATAACAGCTCATTCTACTAGATCAGTCTCCACTTCGTGGGCTTTTAAAAATGAAGCTTCAGTTGATCAGATTTGCAAAGCAGCAACTTGGTCCTCTTTGCATACATTTACTAAATTCTACCGTTTTTATGTATTTGCTTCTTCAAAAGCAGCTTTTGGTTGAAAAGTTCTTCAGGCAGCTGTTTCAGTTTGATTCTTCTGCTGATGTTTTAAGTTTTTCTTGTCGTTAAAGAATAAATTTATAATTTGGGTTGTGGATTATTTTTTCAGCGGAAAATGGCTGTTTTTTTATTTTATCCCTCCCTCTCTAGTGACTCTTGCGTGGAGTTCCACATCTTGGGTATTGATATCCCATACGTCACTAGCTCATGGACTCTTGCCAATTACATGAAAGAAAACATAATTTATATAAGAACTTACTTGATAAATTAATTTCTTTCATATTGGCAAGAGGCCATGAGGCCCACCTTTTTTATGGTGGTTATGATTTTTTGTATAAAGCACAATTATTTCCAAATTCCTTTGTTGATGCTTTTTACTCCTTTCTTTATCACCCCACTACTTGGATATTCGTTAAACTGAATTGTGGGTGTGGTGAGGGGTGTATTTATAGGCATTTTGAGGTTTGGGAAACTTTGCCCCTCCTGGTAGGATTGTATATCCCATACGTAACTAGCTCATGGACTCTTGTCAATATGAAAGAAATGAATTTATTAGGTAAGTTCTTAAATAAATTATGTTTTTCTTTGCTTTTTGGACACACTCACACTCCGGAATAGACACACATACACACACTCACACATAGACTTGCATATATTGGATATGTATGCCAATAATTTAAAAAAATGGTATATACCCTAAATTCAGTAATTGATATTTGTGAAGCCTGTAAGTTTTATTGTAGGTTAGCATTTTAATATTTAGTTTGGGTGAATGTGCAAAGGGCAACTTTGGAATTATGAAGCACCAAGCTACAGATGAATACAAGTTGAGCCTGCATTGGTAGTAGCCTGAGCACTGGGTTAAGTTTGTCTAGTAAATAGCAAGAAGTCCTGTAAAGGTTTTGCTGTGTGTTTTATAGGCACTTAAAAAGGCTAATACCACAATGCTAGTTACTTTAACAAACAGGGCTCCCATAAACATAGTGCTCAGCCTGTCCTTGCACATAAAAAAACAAAAAACATTCTATCTGATGGTTTGGGTCTCCTATAGGATATTTATGCTGGGAGATCATTCTTTAGTGCAGTGCAACAGTACCCAACTGCTTCCTAATAGCTCAAATTGGACCATACCATTTGAAAACTATGATAGGGGTATATAATTTAATAACTGAAACAGCAATATTATCTTTCCATGCAGTAATCAAAGCCACATAGGTGGCAGCACAACTTGCTTGAATTTTCCATTAAACTCCTGGGCAAGTGGATTCTTCAAAGACTACAAAGAGGTGGATTGAGCTCCTCTGATATCCTGCATGCTGAACCTTGTATTTTAATACCATGTGCAGCAGACAGCAGCGTACTTGGGTTTTCCTGCTAAATATAGATAGATAGATAGATAGATAGATAGATAGATAGATAAAAAAAAAATTGTGGCACCCCACTTGCTAGGTTGCCAGTCCCATTTCTAGAGGGGTGGCCTAACCTATTTTGACAATGTATACATGTTCCTACACCTGTCCAAACTTAGAATTATAAAAAATGTCACCTATTTTTACATTCATCTAGGTCTCATAACCTTCTAATTGAATTGTGCATTGAAAAGGGATTCTTTAGATTTGTATGACACCAGAGAACCCATGCTGTGAGGTATTTGTCATTGTTATGAAAATCATCTTTATCTAGCAAATTTAGCTTTTTTTCTCATTGCTCTTAGGCCAACTCTGTTGCAGCAATAAATAAAATACACCAATAAACTAGCGTGTTCCTTTAAACATTTGACACATTGATATTATCAGTATTTATTTATTGCAAGTGTTTTAAATGTGCATAGATGTTTAAAAGAGGGAAATCGCCCTTCTCATACAAGTGTGTATTTCAGTTACAATAGTAATCGAATGTCTGCTCCCTACCCACCCAAAAAAAAGTATTTTTGGAAATCTTAAAATTAAGTATCCTTTTACCTAGGCGCCATCAGGAATGCAAACATGGTGCCCATTGTTATGGTCCATTGGGCATTTTTATTGTAACAATTATATATATTTTTAATCTTCTTGCTGAACCAGGAACAAACAATAGCTCAATAGCTTGTTCTCTTGTAAATTGCCACCCAGGAGCAGTCCCCATTTGTGCTTTCACAGAGGAGGACTTTCGTTTTCTGGTTGAGCGCTTATATTTGTTGGTAATATGGAAAATTTGTCTCTTCAAGTTTTATTGTACATTCACTTTATTTCTCTTGCAAGGTGTATCCAGTCCACGGATTCATCCTTTACTTGTGGGATATTCTCATTCCCTACAGGAAGTGGCAAAGAGAGCACACAGCAGAGCTGTCCATATAGCTCCCCCTCTAGCTCCACCCCCCAGTCATTCTCTTTGCCGGCTCTAAGCACTAGGGTCTCTCTCGGGAGGGTAAAGTGAATGTGGTGTTAGAATTGTAGTTTTATTATCTTCAATCAAAAGTTTGTTATTTTAAATGGTACCGGTTTGTACTATTTACTCTCTAGCAGAAAAGTGATGAAGATTTCTGCTGAGAGGAAAATGATTTTAGCATGTTGTAACTAAAATCCACTGCTGTTCCCAAACAGGACTGAGGAGTACCAGAAAACTTTAGTTGGGGGGAACAGTTTGCAGGGTGATCTGCAATAAGGTATGTTCAGTCATTTATTTCTAGACAAGACTGAGATAATGCTAGAAGAGACTGACAATATCCCCATGAGGGGAGGGTAAACTATGTTCACAGACTTAGTAAGGAATTGAATGCTTACATAATAGGGCTAATATACTGGTTGACACTTATTAAGGGCAATCGATTGTTTAGCTAAGGAAAAATCGTTTTGCAAGACACTTTGAAAGCCCTTTTGGGTTCTTTCTGGGGTTATTACCCACATGGCTGTTTTTTATTCACTTAGGAGTGATTTAGTAGGCCTCACAACTCCGGAGTAGAGTGGGAGGGGCCTAATTTCGCGCCTCAGATGCGCACTTAGAATTACAGAGAAGTTCATGCTGCTTCACATGGAGGGTCCTGCTGCTGTTTGAGGGCCTTAAAGAAGCTATATTCCCCCAAATCTGATCCCTAAGGGCAGGTAGGGCCACAGCAAGGCTGTGGCAAGGTGCTGTAGTAATTTTAACCGGGTGTTGGCTTTAAGATGCTCCGGTTTGGGCATTAAGGGGTTAATCGTTCTGCAACTTGTGGTGCAATCTTATTAAGGCTTTAGGTACATAATGTGAAAATTTCAAAAGGATTGCTGCATTTTTCACTGTTTTGTAAAATTGTGTGCTCTTTTTATCTCTTAAAGGCACAGTAACGTTTTTTCAAATTGTGTTTTTTATTTGATTAAAGTGTTTGTGTATACTACTAGTCTGTTAAACATGTCTGACACTAAGGAAAATCCTTGTTCAATGTGTTTAGAAGCCATGGTGGAACCCCCTCTCAGAATGTGTCCCACTTGTACTGATATGTCTATACACTTTAAAGATCATATTGTTGCACTTAAGAATGTGGCCCAAGATGATTCTCAGACTGAAGGTAACGAGGGTAGCCCGTCTGCCTCTCCCCAAGTGTCACAACCAGTTACGCCCGTGCAAGCGACGCCTAGTACCTCTAGTGCGTCTAACCCTTTTACATTACAAGACTTAGCGGCAGTCATGGATAATTCTCTTACAGCCTTCTTATCTAAACTGCCCGTGTTACCTGCAAAGCGTGATAGCTCCGTTTTAAGAACAGATTATGAGCATTCTGACGCTTTGGTAGCCGTATCCGATATACCCTCACAACGCTCTGAAGTGGGAGCTAGGGATTTGATGTCTGAGGGAGAAGTCTCTGATTCAGGAAGGGTTCCTCCTCAGACAGATTCAGATACATTGGCTTTTAAATTTAAACTAGAACACCTCCGCGTTTTGCTTAGGGAGGTATTAGCTACTCTGGATGACTGCGACCCTTTGGTAATCCCAGAGAAATTGTGTAAAATGGACAAGTACCTAGAGGTCCCTGTTTACACGGATGCGTTTCCGGTCCCTAAGGGGATTGCGGATATCGTCACTAGGGAGTGGGATAGACCAGGTGTTCCCTTTGTTCCCCCTCCTGTTTTTAAGAAAATGTTCCCCATATCTGACCCTGTGCGGGACTCGTGGCAGACGGTGCCTAAGGTGGAGGGGGCTGTTTCTTCACTTGCTAAACGCACAACCATACCAATTGAAGACAGTTGTGCTTTCAAAGACCCTATGGATAAGAAGTTAGAGGGTTTACTTAAGAAAATTTTTGTTCAACAAGGTTTTCTTCTCCAGCCTATTGCCTGCATTATTCCTGTAACTACTGCAGCCGCTTTCTAGTTTGAGGCGCTGGAAGACTCGCTCCAGACAGAGACCTCATATGAGGAAATTATGGATAGAATTAAGGCTCTAAAGCTAGCTAATTCTTTTATCACTGACGCCGCTTTCCAAATAGCTAAGTTAGCGGCCAAAAAATCAGGTTTCGCCATTTTGGCGCGCAGGGCGCTATGGCTAAAGTCCTGGTCGGCCGATGTGTCGTCTAAATCCAAGCTTTTGAACATCACTTTCAAAGGAAAGACCCTCTTCGGGCCTGAATTGAAAGAGATTATTTCAGAAATCACCGGGGGAAAAGGCCATGCTCTCCCTCAGGACAAGTCCTTTAAGACAAAGAACAAAGCTAATTTTCGTTCCTTTCGTAATTTCAGGAACGGCCCCGCTTCATCCTCTCCGCCTGCAAAGCAAGAGGGTAACGCTTCACAGCCCAAGGCAACTTGGAAACCTTACCAGGGCTGGAATAAGGGGAAACAGGCCAAAAAGCCTGCAGCTGCAACCCAGACAGCATGAAGGGGTAGCCCCCGATCCGGGACCGGATCTAGTAGGGGGCAGACTCTCTCTCTTCGCTCAGGCCTGGGCAAGAGATGTACACGATCCTTGGGCATTAGATATTGTATCCCAGGGATATCTTCTAGAATTCAAGGGTTCTCCTCCAAGGGGGAGGTTCCACATTTCTAGTCTGGCTACAGATCAGACAAAGAAAGAGGCGTTTTTACGCTGTGTAGAAGATCTACATACAATGGGAGTGATCCAACCAGTTCCAATCGTGGAACAAGGGCTGGGTTTTTACTCAAACCTGTTTGTGGTTCCCAAAAAAGAGGGAACTTTCAGACCCATCCTGGATCTAAAAATTCTAAACAGATTCCTCAGAGTCCCATCATTCAAAATGGAGACCATTCGGACAATCTTACCAATGATCCAGGAAGGTCAATATATGACTACCGTGGATCTAAAGGATGCATACCTACACATTCCTATCCACAAAGATCATCACCAGTTTCTCAGGTTTGCCTTTCTGGACAAGCATTACCAGTTTGTGGCTCTTCCTTTCGGCTTAGCCATTGCTCCCAGAATTTTCACAAAAGTGCTAGGGTCCCTTCTGGCGGTGCTAAGACCGCGGGGCATAGCAGTGGCCCCTTACCTAGACGACATTTTAATTCAGGCGCCGTCTTTCCAAAGAGCCAAGTCTCACACGGAGATTGTATTGGCCTTTCTGAGGTCTCACGGGTGGAAGGTGAACATCAAAAAGACTTCTCTGTCCCCTCTCACAAAGGGTTCCCTTCCTAGGGACTCTAATAGACTCGGTAGAAATGAAAGTATTTCTGACGGAGTTCAGAAAATTAAAACTCTTAACTACTTGCCGAGTTCTTCATTCCATTCCCCGGCCATCTGTGGCTCAGTGCATGGAGACAATCGGATTAATGGTAGCGGCAATGGACATAGTCCCTTTTGCTCGGATACACCTCAGACCACTGCAACTATGCATGCTCAAACAGTGGAATGGGGATTATGTAGATTTGTCTCCTCAAATTCAGTTGGACCAGGAGACCAGAGATTCTCTTCTCTGGTGGTTGTCTCAGGACCACCTGTCTCAGGGAATATGTTTCCGCAGGCCAGAGTGGGTCATTGTAACGACCGACGCCAGTCTGTTAGGCTGGGGTGCGGTCTGGGACTCCCTGAAAGCTCAGGGCTTATGGTCTCGGGAAGAAACGCTTCTCCCGATAAACATTCTGGAACTGAGGGCGATATTCAACGCTCTTCAGGCATGGCCTCAACTAGCTGCGGCCAAATTCATCAGATTTCAGTCGGACAACATCACAACTGTAGCTTACGTCAATCATCAGGGAGGAACAAAGAGCTCCCTAGCGATGACGGAAGTAACCACAATAATCAGGTGGGCGGAGGACCACTCCTGCCATCTCTCAGCAATTCACATCCCAGGAGTAGACAACTGGGAGGCGGATTTTCTAAGTCGTCAGACTTTTCACCCGGGGGAGTGGGAACTCCACCCGGAGGTATTTGCTCAGCTGACTCAGCTATGGGGCACTCCAGAATTGGATCTGATGGCGTCCCGTCAGAACGCCAAACTTCCTCTCTACGGGTCCAGGTCCCGGGACCCCAAGGCAGTATTGATAGATGCTCTAGCAGCACCTTGGTCCTTCAATCTGGCTTATGTTTTTCCACCGTTTCCTCTCCTCCCGCGTCTGGTCGCCAGAATCAAGCAGGAGAAGGTTTCGGTGATTCTGATAGCGCCTGCGTAGCCACGCAGGACTTGGTATGCAGACCTAGTGGACATGTCATCTGTCCCACCATGGACACTGCCAATAAGGCAGGATCTTCTAATACAGGGTCCGTTCAAGCATCCAAATTTAGTTTCTCTACGTCTGACTGCTTGGAGATTGAACGCTTAATTCTAACAAAGCGTGGGTTCTCAGAGTCAGTTATAGATACTCTGATTCAGGCTAGAAAGCCTGTCACCAGGAAAATCTACCATAAGATATGGTGGAAATATCTTTGTTGGTGTGAATCCAAGGGTTACTCATGGAGTAAGATTAGGATTCCCAGGATATTGTCCTTTCTCCAAGAAGGATTGGAGAAAGGATTGTCAGCTAGTTCCTTAAAAGGACAAATATCTGCTTTGTCTATCCTGTTACACAAGCATCTGGCAGAAGTACCAGACGTTCAAGCATTTGCTCAGGCTTTGGTCAGAATCAAGTCTGTCTATAAACCTGTGGCTCCGCCATGGAGTTTGAATCTAGTTCTTTCAGTTCTTCAAGGGGTTCCGTTTGAACCTTTACATTCCATAGACATTAAGTTGTTATCTTGGAAAGTTTCGTTTTTGGTAGCTATCTCTTCTGCTCGAAGAGTTTCAGAATTATCTGCCTTACAGTGTGATTCACCTTACCTGGTGTTCCACGCAGATAAGGTAGTTTTGCATACCAAGACTGGTTTTCTTCCTAAAGTTGTTTCTAACAAGAATATTAACCAGGAAATAGTTGTTCCTTCTCTGTGTCCTAATCCATTTTCGAAGAAGGAACATCTTTTACACAATCTTGATGTAGTTCGTGCTTTAAAGTTCTATTTACAAGCAACTAAGGATTTCAGACTAACATCTTCCTTGTTTGTTATCTATTCTGGTAAGAGGAGAGGTCAGAAAGCGACTGCTACCTCTCTTTCCTTAGGCTGAAAAGCATCATCCGTTTGGCCTATGAGACTGCTGGCCAGCAGCCTCCTGAAAGAATTACTGCTCATTCTACCAGAGCAGTGGCTTCCACATGGGCTTTAAAAAATGAGGCTTCTGTTGAACAGATTTGTAAGGCAGCGACTTGGTCTTCACTGCATACTTTTGCCAAATGTTACAAATTCGATACTTTTGCTGCTTCGGAGGCTATTTTTGGGAGAAAGGTTTTGCAAGCAGTGGTGCCTTCCGTTTAAGGTACCTGTCTTGTTCCCTCCCTTCATCCGTGTCCTAAAGCTTTGGTATTGGTATCCCACAAGTAAGGATGAATACGTGGACTGGATACACCTTGCAAGAGAAAACAGAATTTATGCTTACCTGATAAATTAATTTTTCTTGCGGTGTATCCAGTCCATGGCCCGCCCTGGCATTTAAGTCCGGTAAAAAAATTTTTGTTTAAACTACAGTCACCACTGCACCCTATGGTTTCTCCTTTTTCTTCCTAACCTTTGGTCGAATGACTGGGGGGTGGAGCTAGAGGGGGAGCTATATGGACAGCTCTGCTGTGTGCTCTCTTTGCCACTTCCTGTAGGGAATGAGAATATCCCACAAGTAAAGGATGAATCCGTGGACTGAATACACCGCAAGAGAAAGTAATTTATCAGGTAAGCATAAATTCTGTTTTTTTAAAACCTATCCCATTAAAAGTTTTTTTTTTTTTTACTACTTTCTGAAAGACAACTTCCCTCTCTTCTATGTACAGACGAGTGCTCTGTATGTGCCTCTTTTTATCTCTCCTTTGTTGATACATTATAAATGCATACAGAGTTGCAATTGAAAGATATTAAAGGGACATGAAACTCAAAAAAATTTATCTCATGATTCAGATAGAGCAGGCAATTTTAAACAACTTTCTAATTTGCTACTATTATCAATTTTTCTTCATTCTCTTGGTATATTTTGTTGAAAAGCAGGGACGTATGCTAAGGAGTCGGCCCATTTCTGGAGCACTATATGGCAGTTTTGTGAGAATGTTATCCGTTTGCAAGAGCACTAGATGGCAGCACTGTTTCATGCCATGTAGTGCTCCAGATGCCTACCTAGGTATCTCTTCAATACAATAAAATATATATAAAAACACAAGCATCAAAAAATGCTAGTATATCGGGGGCGTGTCTATGCTACTGCCATGGATGGACGTTGTTTTCAGAAACTCTTGTAGTCATCCTAGCAATCCACTGAATATCTCCTAACACCTCATCTTCTAACATACTTCTAACTACTATCTTTGAGGAAGTTTTTATGTGTGATGATGTGTACGAATTTGTCTGCTTTTTAACATCTCATGACATATTTCAGCCATAACGGAATTCAGCGTCCTACGATATTGTACCAACACCTCCCCCCCCGGTTTAATATCTAGCCGGGTAGCAGTAATACAGCAATACTCCCAGGATGGAGGAGTTCTACATAAACATAATCTACTTACTGGAGGAGTTGAGAGGTAAAGCAGAAACAGATTTCATGAACTACGGGTTACTATTAAAGATATGAGTGTCCAAGATGGCGTCATTCCACTCACAAGCTGCGATACCTGAATACCGAAGCCGACGGAGAGTCCGCTCATCCTGCAGCACCCTCCCTCTCGGACACCAGAGAAGAAGTTCAGAGGGGCCTCAAAAGACACAACGCCTAACGCTGTACATAGCCCTATGACGCAACTCCATATGAATAGCTCACCATGCTTGATGGAAGATCCCTCAGTGTCGGTGGGGTTTATCCCGGCCACCATCGGGCAGCATCTTCTCTCTCCCAGCCGGTGTCCCCGACATGTCCTGGAACATGACCCCTTACCTTTGATCATGTCTTCGGGAGATGCGGCCGACTCCCGCGAACGAATTTCAGAAGATCTACATTCTTCACATGAGGGATATACTGTGCGGGAGAGAGGAAACTTGATGGCAGGTCGATCACTTACCTACGAAATGAGTGTCCCACATAGGCTACTACAGCAGAAACCCTACTTTATCATATGGGCTGATTCCAGTGTCTACTGTGACAGGCAGAATGGATGTCGAATGGGAGTGGGATAGAAAAGATTTCTATATGATTCAGAGGACTTCTCCCTTTATATATATGGAATTAAGTATATAAATTTGGTTGAGACTTTTTTCAGTGCTTCCCTCAGTTCTCTGTTAGTTCTTGTTTTTCTTACTCAATACGCAGATTTAGAAGTTTGTGATGAGGTCAGGATAGGGGTTTATAGGTATGCTATTTATACTGACTCTTTTTTTTTTTACTGACTTCAGTATATGTTTTTCTCACTGCCGTAGTAATGTTTACTTTACTTTTCATCTAAGCCCTAACCCTGATCCTTTAATTTACCCTACCTCATGGGAAAACGTGGACAATATTCCCCCTACCTGGGTTTTTTTTGTTTTGTTCATAGGGCAACTTCTAGACCTTAAATGAATGGGGTTACTTGTTATAACTTTAATTACCTCTTGAATATAGTTATCTATTTGTGTTTAAAATATTCATATGTTCATTAGTTTTGTCACAGCTACACTAATTAGTAATGTAGGTTGGAAACAAGGAAATGAAGGAATCCGGCACTTCTTGAAATCTTTAAGAGCACACAGTTTTTATTGGCAGGTAAAAAGAAAAGCAAAAGTAATACATAGCAGCCCCAGCAATTTAGTCATTGCGGCACAGCAAACAAAGAGTTAGCATGGATGGTGGTCACTAAAGCTGACGCGTTTCGGCATCCCCCGCCGTAGTCATAGCATAGATAGTGACCATCATCCTCAAGTTTAAAAAGGGCACTCTTTCACCTCATTGGTTTAAAAGTTAAACACACCTCCAATGTATACTAATAACAATGTTCCTTAATTATTACATATCAATACCTAATGTGTGGCAATGCGCTAATTAGAGACTTTGTGTAGAGTATTAATTGATTGTTAGAATGTGGACTTGGGCAATAATGGGATTAAGTTATGTTAATAATTGTAATTTGACAATATTCTGCTGAATAATATGTTATATATTTGTCTGCTTTCAAATGAGACTGTTTAACTTTTGAAAGAATTTTTATTTTTCTATTAATGTTAAGTTAATTTATTTTATATAACGTGTATGCCACTGTATTCTTTTAAACCATGGAACATCTGTTTGTTCCTTAAGTTATAGTATTTTATTAAGAATCAGAATAGAGATAAATGTATATATGTTCTCTATCGTGCTTAAACAGACTTAGACTTGGCATGATTGTCACAAATCACAAAAATCTCAAAAATCACAAAAAGAGACAAACCTAAGTGAGTACATTATGTATACATGTGCATCCTTTTAGGTGCACACATATGCATATGGAACATAAGTCAGTGGGTATAGATCACTAGGACCCTCTCTCCACTGTAAGTTTAAAGCCAGAAATTGATTAGATCAAATTCACTGTTGAGACCTAATGGTCTTCTGGTCTTAAGTTTTGGGATCCAGAAGACCTCTTCTCTGGCCAACAAAAGATCCCTGTTCCCTCCTCTCTGGGGTCGTGGGACATATTTAATTATGGTCCAGCTCAGTGTTGCTGGACTCTTGTTGTGAGACCACAGAAAATGTGTGATCAGAGGAGCAGTAAGGGTACCAAGTTTTATGTTATTTACATGCTCACGCACTCTGGCTCTGACCTCTCTTGAGGTCATGCCAACATATTGTAAATTGCAGGTAGTGCACGTCAACAAGTAAACAACATAAGTAGCCCTGCAATTAAAACATCTTTCATGTTCGAAGGATTCACCTGTTACTGTGCTCCTGAAACCATTTCCTACAGTAAGGTGGTTACAAGCTATACAATCTGTGTAATGGCATCTGTAGACTCACAGTACACTATAACTACTTAAAGCACATCCTAGCACCCTAAGTAATAAGTGGACAATACCCCCCGTCATATGTTCACTAGTTTTGTCACAGCTACTCTAATTAGTAATGTACTCATATCTAGTTATGCTTTGTTACTTTAGGTTACAACTCCTGTAAGTTACGCTTTGCCTCACAGTTTGCTATAACTACTTAAAGCTCATCCTAGCACCCTAAGTAATAAGTAGACACTACTTTCTGCTATCCCATAAACCGAAAGCATTGATAACAGCAATCTATTTCTTGCCTACCAACCGCTGGACTTAATCCTCTAATTTTTTATTTTACACATACTCCCTATGAGCTCATTTATATCCCAGCTTACCCCAATAGAGGAGAGGCCTTTAAATTCATGGTCTCTGTCTCGCTGAAAAATCAGACACACCTGGAGTTACTCCCTTCCCCAAGACACAGTTTAAAAGCCTTGTCTACTCCCCCATATTCTATATCCCTTTCCAGAGGATATACATACTCCATTAGTATTTACTAAACTCCTCCATTAACATTTACAACCTATTGATATCAGGCTGTATCCAATCTTTATATGAACGGCTTTTGTCCGTTGTTCTTCTTTATATTTCGCTAACAATCATGGTACTCATACGTTTATTAGTCTCTCCCAGCAACTACTCCCATTAGTTTTTGGAGACCCCATAACCAAGACACCCTACCCATATATAAGCTGTCCTAATCTACTTTACACATAAAAATAAGCCCCTCCCTGATCTATCTTTTAATAAGCCCCACTCAAGCCTTGCAACCAACTGTACTCCACACATAAGAGCCCGTTGGTATTGTTCTCCTACTATGATACGGTCTCAATATCTCATTGCCTTGCAAGGTAATACAACAAATACCAACCCTTAAAAAAAATCACCTCTTCATGATAGATACTGACTGTATCATAGCGGGTAGTTGGGGTCTTTCTATAATCACTTCATAAAAGTAATCTGTAGGTCTCCTATTTATTTATTTTTTATTTATTTTTTATAGATCTTATTAGTTGTTGAGAAATTCTTATTAATGGCCCTCGAGTGGCAATATGTACCACTTAAGATTTAAGATTAAGTAACTTTATTTAAAATGAGATTCCTAACTGATATGTCCGATTACATTCCTAATGCAAAAGCAACTTATAGAATGGTTCCATTCAGGATTTCCTCTAGACTACTATTCTAAGTGTGATCTATGTACATCCATAATTTGCTATCTTACTGTAACAAATGTTTAAACCAGGCAGAAGAAGCTTATGCACCAGTTACTAGATCATACAATTGTATATATTTTTCTTAAACCATCTTGAATGTAATGTTTATTTGCACTCAACTTTATTGTAAATTGACATACACTGTTTTATTCTTGTTCTTGCTAACAAATCTCAATAAAAAATGTATTTAAAAAAAAAAAATGCTAGTATATCTATACATATTGGGGGCACTCTCTAAAAAATGTATACAAATAACCAAGGTAATGCATACATAGAATATAAGTCCCAATCTGTGATAGCAATATGGCAGCTCTTTGTTGAAGGCAAACGTCCACCTCTGCCGAAAAATCTAGAAAAGAGAAGACATGGGCACCAAATGGCCTAGCACTGCCACAAACATAATAATAACTAGGCGTGAGCTCACATCTGGTGTACACCATTTGGTGTTATATAAACAGGCTGGAACTTCAAAGTCTCCAAGCTGACTGGCCTCCGGTCATGCAGGATCCAAATTTTATCAGGTTCAGATCCCAAAGGGTGGCTATTCATGTACACACTGTTATTAATAATAGACACAGCATATCACATGGCCAAGTACAGCTTATAAACTAAGAGGATGTATACCGAGGAACACTCACATCATTATAGCACCTCCAGGTGCATTAGGGCGCAGACTGGGACTTTGCAGTCGCCCAACTGACGGATATCCAGATAAAACGGGAACCTCCAGGTAAAACGGGAACTTGACAGCACGCCTGCGACTGCAGATGGAGGGTGAGAGACCCGTCTAGTCAGTCAGAGAGACGGAGGGGGTGAGAGGAGGATAAAGTCGGGTCCGTGTGGGTCAACTGAAATACTGCCGTGTGAGAAGGCAGTTGAAGCACAAGAACATAAGATGTCCTGTTTTGGCCCTCTAATGGAAGCTGCAATCCTTATGTGATATAAGCACACACCAAGTTTGTCTAACTGGAAGAATACAGCTACCAGGAAATCTGTTATCCATAAAAGCACATCTGTGGCAGCGGATACTTTCGAAGCAGTGTGCCTATTCAGGAACAGAGCGCCTAACTGCGTTTAAACTGCAAGTACATACTATAAACCTGCCTTACTGATTAATGTGGAAATCTTTTGACTATACTATAAATATCTTGGGCACGATACACACCCCAAGGAATGTAAAAGTGACTACCCTTAAAATGAAGGCTGACTGCTAAAAAATACATAGCAAACGGCTTACCTTTAACCTGCTGATTATCTGTAGCTGCAGTTACTCATATTGCGGCCTATCTCTCCCAACCGTATTGGGTTTTTTTTTTTTGGTTTGTTTTGCATCACACTCTGATAGTATTTCACATAATTATATAATTAAGTATATAACTAATGTATTTAGTTGTATAATATTGGCACCAATCCAAAGTATATTTCACAAACTTATATGTCACAAACATATTTTATTTAGATAACAATTTATTTAATTTCTCTCCAGCCATGTCAGAGAGGTTCACCTCTCCTTCTCTTATCTCTAGACACATTTTGAGGTTTTGTTTATTTTTTTTTATTTTTTTTCACTCCCTGGGTTTTCATGGAAAGGTTTGTTACACAAGCAAAAACTATGCCGGCGAAACAAAGCGAGAGGAAAGCTAAGAATAGCGATATGGAAAATAGTATAAAGATCCAATCACCAGCCACGCTAAACACAGATAAACAGAACCTGACCAACCAGATTGCAGACCTGATTATGCCTCAATTTAATATACTCAAAAGTAAAATCTCAGGCCTCACTGAGGAGGTAAGGCAGTTTGCATAGAGACTTTCTGAGTCAAGGGTCTCTGATCTGGAAGACCAGACAGGTGCCCAAGAGTCAATTGTAAAAAACCAAGGGTGTTTAATTAGAACATTACAACTAAGGCTGGAGGATTTAGAGGATCGCTCCTGCAGAAATATTTTGAAAATTGTAGGTCTACCTGAATCCAGCCAGCATCAAGATTTAGTTTACTTTGCTTCAGTAGAATTACCACACATATTAGGTCTTCAAAACTCAGAAAAGTCATTTGTAGTAGAAAGAGTATCTCCAGACCGAGACCAGTAATGGTAAAATACCTATGCTTTCAAGACAAAATTATGATTATGAGACAATATAGGAAATCTAACCCACTTATGCTGGGCCAAGATACAATTCTATTATTTCGGGATTTTTCCCTAGAAACTTACCTTAAAAGAAGAGAGATGGCCCCATATTGCTCAACTCTATTTAAAAGTACATTCAGGCAACACTTATATAGCGTACAAAAATACATTTAAACGTAAATGGTGAAAATCATACATTAAATAATCCGCAGGAAGATTATATCAAGAAACTTGGTGATCTAAAATAAACTAAATAGTAACAGGAGGTATAGATAATGAGTTTTTTTGTATACTACCTGTTTTGCTGAAGATGGGGTTTTCTTTTGTAATTTTCTGGGTTTTATTCTGGTCCCTTTTTTCCCCCCTCACTGTGTAATAGTTAGCAAAGGGAAATGCTGAATTTTCTCTCCTGGAATGTTGGGGGAATCACTTCCCCAGCTAAAAGGAGTATTATTTTAAAATAACTTAACTTAAACCAGACGTGGTTCTTTTACAAGAAACCCACCTAAATGTAACCCATACTGAAATGTAAATGGGTGGGAAATGCAATAGCTACTCCATGTTTAAAATGCAAGAGAGGTGTCGCCTTTGTCTTCTCTAAAAACGTATCATATACTGTTCTATCACAGGAGCAAGATAAAGGCGGTAGATATATCATAATTTAATTGGAGTGTAATGTATGGTATATATAATGTTTACGGCCCAAATCATATAGACCCAGACTTCTGGGATAATTTATATACCAAGCTTTTTCCACACATAAATAAATAATTGCAGGAGACTTCAACATAAGGATAGGAACTAATCCCCATGATAGGAGTAGAGAAAGTAAAACTTTTAAAATTTTTATTAACAAATTAAAATTACGGGCTATTTGGAGAATTAAAAATCCAGAAACTAGGTAATTCTCCTGTAAATCCAAATCACACAGGACAATGTCACAAATTGATCTTTTTTATTTCTGATAATATGATCAGATTAGAACTGAACCCTACTATACGGGATGTATTGATCTCGGACCATGCAATTATAACATTAGGCATAGAAGGGGCTAGAAATCAGAGTGACCAAAATAATATTTTTTTCTTCCCCAAACATCTTATACATGATAACGTTTTTTTACAATTTTTTATTGCAGACTTGAACAGAATACTGTATTAATAATAGAGCATTCCACTATTAAACTGAGTTTTTCTGGGAAATGGCAAAAGCGGTCCTCCGTGGTGAGATTAGAGCATATTTGGTTAAATGGAATAAAAAGTAGCTGCCAGGGACCTTCAATTAACCAACCAGTTGAGGAATTCCTAAGGCTTATATGATTAACCCTAGTTATAGTACATGGGATAAATATAGAAAAGCTAAATCAGAGAGAGAGATATTTCTTAAACAGAAGGGACTCAAGGAAGATCTAAAAACAAAATCTTTTTTTTCAAGTTACCATGGTAGGTCTGCTAAGTTTCTGGCTAAAATAATTAAAACAGGGAAAGGCGAAAACAATATAGTGAGTATACAAAAGGGTGACAAGAGGTTTACTTCATCACAAGATATTAGAAATATATTGTACGAATACTATCAAGAAATATAGAGGGGAGAAAAGAAGGAGGCGCCACAATAGTGTGAGATCGTAGATGAATAGGACCCCCACAAAACGATACAAGATCACTTACTAGATTCTGAGCACTTGAGAAGTGCCACAGGTGCAGGCTGAACTATTCACAAGCTGTCCAGCGAGCTTATCCTCACGATCTACTCCGATCCAATAGCCAAAGTGAAGATTTCGTTAAACCCCACAAGTACTTGGGGTCGAAAAGATGCCCAATGATGGTACGAGTATCCTACTCGGGGCAAAAGTACAGCTAATAATAATGTATCAAAAGCTGATAGCTGGTAAATAGTTAAAAATAGCTCTTCAAAGCAAAGATAAAAACAAGCGTGATGACAGATAGGTTAAAATATAACATATAAGTTTATTAAAACCTAATACACTACGCGTTTCCCGGTCACAACAACCGTTTCATCAGGTGTATAGAACTAACAGTCATCACACTATTTAAAACAAATCTCGGCGTTCACCAGTTTACAATGCGCATGCCCATAAAAGCTGTTAACCAATGAGATGAAAAACTGAGCCGGCAAGCGTTTTGATTGGACCTAACAATGGGCGTGTAGTACCAGCCCCTGTGGCGTGAATAACCTGTCACTCAAATGGCGACATTGAAGGCTCGCTACGATATCTATCTAAAAACACGGCTGCGAGCTTTAAATACACACCGTGATTGTAAAAAAATATATATATATATACTACTGGAATGTGACTTAGATGTACATCATGGACAGTGGTCCCCAAGTTATCCCCATAAAGGGCGGTAGAGTTTCCTATATTGGAATGAGTAAATTATTAAGAGATCAGTTTTATCATCGCCATATATGTCATTAATGATTTATAGGGAGCAAAACTGCTAAGTGAGTGCTATTGGATGCTTATAGGCAAAAATCTAAAAATATATCTAATGGTAAATTAATGCCGGGAGATACAGCATAGCACCCCACAAGTATATAATCCTATGTGAGAAAATATCACTCAAGAAATACACAATAATGCTAATATGAAATAAATGTATATATAAGCAAAAATAGGGATAATGCCAACTCAGGGATCATCTGATAAGTCACAACTCCATGTATTTGAGTAATGCACTAAGACTTGTAAATTCATAAAAAAACACAATAAATATGTAGTAATAAAAATACAAATACCGTATATCTACATAACAAACAATTCTCAAAAGAATAAAAACCAATTATAAAAAGGTAACTAAATATAATTCAAAATGTTTCAATTAAAAGCTGCCATGTCAATGTTTTCATTTAGACCATGGGGTTTCAAAGTTTTTAATTTCCATATCCAATAGGTCTCTCTTTGTCGCAAGTGTATAAACCTATTTCTACCCCATTTAGGAGCTACATGTTCTATAGGGAGAATATTGAATATATCGTTTTCTCCTGGATGGCATATGCCTTTATGGCGAGGAACACTATGATTTACCAATTCTTTCTTTACATTTCTCGTGTGTTCACCCCATCTCTTTTTGATGGGTCTTGAGGTTCTCCCAACATACTGAACCCCACATTTGCATTGTAACAAATACACCACAAATGTTGAATCACACGTGAAGTGTGAAGAAACACTAAATTTTTCATTGGTGCCTGAGGACTTAAATTCATTAACACTCCCCATCGTATAGCTGCAAAGGCCACAATTATTTTTCCCACATTTAAAAAAACCTATCTTGGTGTTCAAAAAAGAATTGGTGTTAGATTTAGAACTAGTTACCAACCTATTTGTGCGTTTTTTCATAAGAATCTTACTTGGTGCCAACTTATTTTTAAGTGTTTGTGCTCTTCTAAAAGTGCATATAGGGGTATCATCCAAAATTTGTTTCAAAACTGGATCGTTTTTTAAAATGAACCAGTATTTTTGTAAGATATTCTTGATTAAATGATGGTTATTATTATACCTAGTAATGAATCGAGGTTGCTGGAGGTTGTTTTCGATATCTTTATTTTTGATTTGGAAGACACATTAGTATCACTTTTTAGGCACTGTATTTTAGGTTTATCCGAATTCACATTTATTTTGTTATCTATATATTTTTTGTACACACACATGTACTTTTATATATAGTTATCCATCACATTAGGAATACAGTTGTGAATATATATCACACACATCTCTAATCCTTGTCCTTTGTCGAAGAGGGCATTTAAGACATTGAGATATACATCATATGTTCACATGTACACTTTTGTACACTTTATTTGTGTGCATATTTAGGCGCCTTCATTTTTTTATATCACTTTTTGTTATCAAGAAATATACTCGGCTCAGAAAGCCAATGATACCCTGAAGGAAACTTTCTTGAGTAAAATCTCTCTTCCTAAATTGTCCCTAGAACAGCTTCAAGAGTTAAATCAGCCAATTTTAGCAGAAGAGGTTTTCATAGCTGTTGAGAAAGCTAAAATGTATAAATCGCCAGGGCGCGATCAGATACCGGCTAAATTTTATAGAATGATGAAGGGAAACATTCTTGCTATCTTGGTTAATCTTTTAATATTATTACAATAATAAGATGGATTAAAATTATTTTACTACTTCCGTTGTCACCCTTATACCAAAAAAAGACAAAGACCCAGAGGTGCCCAGTGCATATCGCCCCATTTCATTACTAAATAATGATTATAAGTTATTTACATCTATAGTTGCAGATAGACTTAAGAAATGTATCCATTAATTCATTCATGTAGATCAAACAGTGTTCATGATGGGTAAAAGTTCAACAATAAATATACAAAAGGTGCTTTTGACTTTAGACTACTTTTGAAATAGAATTAAAAATGGTCAGAAACCCTCTAAACAAGATATGGCCGTATTGACACTGGATGCAGAAAAAGCCTTTGATTCACTAAGCTGGAATCACCTATTTACATCTTTAACACAATTTGCCTTGACATGTGGTTTTCTAAAGTTTGTTAAACTGATATAGAACAACCTCTGTTCATATTTATCTATCTAATCTTAGCTAGAGGTACAAGACAGGGGTGTTTGAAAGACTACCCCTTTCAAACAGTAGAACAAATTAAGTATCTTGGTATACGCTAAATTGTACTAAATTCTTGTCAGGTTAGGTAAAGTCCAGAAGAAGACCCAAATGCTAGGGCGAACTAAAACAACACCCTTGCACTCTGAGTTTAACCCCTTAATGACCGGACCATTTTTCAATTTTCTTACCCTTAATGACAATGGCTATTTTTACATTTCTGCAGTGTTTGTGTTTAGCTGTAATTTTCCTCTTACTCATTTACTGTACCCACACATATTATATACCGTTTTTCTCGCCATTAAATGGACTTTCTAAATATACCATTATTTTCATCATATCTTATAATTTACTAAAAAAAAAAAGATAAAATATGAGGAAAAAATGAAAAAAAAATATCACACTTTTTCTAACTTTGACCCCCAAAATCTGTTACACATCTACAATCACCAAAAAACACCCATGCTAAATAGTTTCTAAATTTTGTCCTGAGTTTAGAAATACCCAATGTTTACACATTCTTTGCTTTTTTTGCAATTTATGGGGCAATAAATACAAGTAGCACTTTGCTATTTCCAAACCACTTTTTTTTCAAAATTAGCGCTAGTTACATTGGAACCCTGATATCTGTCAGGAATACCTGAATATCCCTTGACATGTATATATTTTGTTTTAGAAGACAACCCAAAGTATTGATCTTGTCCCATATTGGTATATTTCATGCCACCATTTCACCGCCAAATGCGATAATAAAAAAAAATTCACTTTTTCACAAATTTTGTCACAAATTTTAGGTTTCCCACTGAAATTATTTACAAACAGCTTCTGCAATTATGGCACAAATGGTTGTAAATGCTTCTCTGGGATCCCCTTTTCCCGAAATAACAGACTTATATGGCTTTTGGGTTGCTTTTTGGTAATTAGAAGGCCGCTAAATGCCGCTGCGTACCACACGCGTTTTTTGCCCAGAAGTGAAGGTTAATTAGGGAGCTTGTAGGGTTAATTTTAGCTTTAGTGTAGTGTAGTAGACAACCCCAAGTATTGATCTAGGCCCATTTTGGTATATTTTATGCCACTATTTCACCGCCAAATGCGAGCAAATAAAAAAAAAAAACTTTACATTTCTCACAATTTTAGGTTTCTCACTGAAATAATTTACAAACAGCTTGTGCTATTATGGCAGAAATTGTTGTAAAAGCTTCTCTGGGATCCCCTTTGTTCAGAAATAGCAGACTTATATGGCTTTGGCGTTGCTTTTTGGTAATTAGAAGGCCGCTATTATGCGTGAATTATGCACAGCAGTGAAGGGGTTAAATTAGGTAGCTTGTAGAGAGCTTGCAGGGTTAATTTTAGAGATCAGCCTCCCACCTGACACATCCCACCCCCTGATCCCTCCCAAACAGCTCTCTTCCCTCCCCCACCCCACAATTGTTACCGCCATCTTAAGTACTGGCAGAAAGTCTGCCAGTACTAAATAAAAGAGTTTGTTTTTTTTTAAATAAAAATAATAAAATATTTTAGCTGTGATGGACCCCTGCCTTAGCCCCAGCCTCCCTAATCCCCCCCTCCAGCTCTCTGTCTCTCTCTGCATCGGATGCTTGTAAAGGGGTATTGCAGGATGCCTCCATATTGAGGCATCACTGCAATACCCTCAGAGCTGCTGGAAGCGTTTGTGATCGCTTCCAGCACTCTGTTAGACAACTGACGTACCAGGTACGTCCATTGTCATTAACTGTTAGTTTTTGCATGACGTACCTGGTACGTCAGTTGTCATTAAGGGGTTAATCCAGGACGTGACCACACGACAACTTCTATAAGACAAGGTACTCACGATATGCAGCAGTGTTGGTCTGAGTCCTCTGGAAAGAGTAATGGAAATCTTGATAGCAGCAGGATAAACTTCAGAATAGGGAACTATAAACAAGCAATTCAGGAATAGACCACCACAGAACCCGAGTTGCAGAATAAGACAACTTGATCTCAGACAGAAGGAGGATTAAACAATAAACAGTTAATAATGCAGGAGTAGGCAACTTGAAATCAGGCAGTTTGAGGGTTAAGTACAGCGTAGTCAGTAATGCAGAGCTTGGCAACTTGTAATCAGGCAATTTGAGTGTTAAGCACAAGCGTGGTCAGTAATACAGAGTTTGGCAACTTGTAATCAGGCAGTTAGAGGGTTAAGCACAAGCGTAGTCAGAAATGCAGAGTTTGGCAACTTGTAATCGGGCAGTTTAAGGGTTAAGCAATCAAGTGGTCGTCCATGCAAAGGTTCAGAAACAAAAGGCAAAATTCTAAAGTTACTGAGTACTCACAACAGCCATAGAGTTAAACAAATGGGCACCAGAGGATCGAGATGACCGGAATAAGAAGCCTAGCCTGACGTCAGCTGAAGGGGACGGCTCAGGAAGAGCGAGATGTTGCCAGGCAACCAGGCACACAAAGTGAACCGCCGGAACCTCCGGCCGCGATCGTGACAGTGCCCCCTCCTCAAGGACCCCTCCTAGGAACCCGACCAGGCTTGGCAGGATATTTCATATGAAAAAACTTGACAAGAGCAGGAGCATGTACATGAGAGGCAGGTTCCCAAGATCGTTCAGTGATAAGATAACCCTTCCAATGGACCAGGTAGTACAACCGATTGCCCCGTAGCTTGGAATCCAGAATCTGACTGACCTCGAACTCTGAACTGGCCGTTACACAAAGCGGAGGAGGAGGTTTAATTTTGATGGAGTACTGGTTGTAGATGACTGGCTTGAGAAGAGATACATGAAACACAGGGTGGATCTTGAGGGTCTTGGGTAAGGCCAGGCGATAAGCTGAAGAACAAACTTTGGAAACAATTCAAAAAGGTCCAATGTATTTGGGACCCAATTTTGTACAAGGTTGTTTTAGACGTATGAATCTGGTGGATAAAAATACCCTGTCTCCAGTTGCGAAGTACAGGAGCCTTTCACCTTCTATGATCAGCATATTTTTTTGTGCTTTATGGAAGAAGAGAGTAGATTTAGACGAATATGTTGCCAATGGTTACTGAGATTTTTTACAATACGATCTGCTCCAGGAACTTCAGTAGAACTAGTAATCATAGGAAAAGTTCTGGGTTCAAAGCCATAAGCTGCCTTGAAGGGTGAGGTCTGTAAGGAGGCATTGTAGCGTGAGTTGTGAGCTAATTCCGCTAAAGGTAATAAACTGAGACCAGTTGGAGTGGTGATGGTTTACATAGTGTCTGAGAAAAGATTCCAAGGATTGATTTACACGCTCAGTCTGTCCGTTGGACTGAGGATGATGTGCAGTAGAAAGAGATATGTTGATTCCAAAGTGCTTACAAAAAGACCTCCAAAATTTAGAAACAAATTGGACTCCACGATAAGACACGATGTCAGAAGGAAATCCATGTAATCGAGATATATGCAGAACGAAAAGTTCAGAAAGTTTTCGAGCCAAAGGCAAACCAGGAAGAGAAATGAAATGAGCAGACTTGGAGAATTGGTCCACCACTACCCAAGCTGTATTCCCAGCAGAAACAGGAAGATCCGTAACAGTCCATGGATATGTGGGACCAAGGGTAATGAGGGACAGGAAGAGGGTGTAACAAACCAAACGGTCGATGAGTAGACTGTTTATTCAATGCACAAGAGCTACAAGCAGCAATGTAATCCTTAATGTCCCTCCTCATGGTGGACCACCAAACATGTTGCTTAAGTTTCCACAGAGTATTGGTTAATCCAGGATGACCTGCTGATATGTTGTCGTGAGCCCAGCGTAAAAGCCTAAGACGTAATCCCCTGGGTACATACAGGATTCCAGAAGGAAGTTTGTAAGAAGACGGTACCCGGTTTTGAGCAGAACGTAAAGCCTGTACTTTTAAAAGAGGATACTTGAGCCAGAACTCTGACTGGACGTAGTATGGGTTCAGAATCCAGCGGAGTAGACTCTGTAGACTGAAATTGCCTGGATAATGCATCTGCCTTGGAATTCTTGGAACCAGGAACATAGGAAAGTACAAAATTAAACCTGAAAAAGAACAAGGCCCACCGAGCCTGGCGAGGATTGAGGCGCTTAGCTGTATGGAGGTACAGGAGATTCTTGTGGTCTGTCAGAATGAAAAATGGCTAACTAGTACCATGCAACCAATGTCTCCACTCATCCAAAGCTAGTTTTATAGCCAATAGTTCTTTGTTGCCCACATCATAGTTTAACTCGGCAGGATTTAACTTTTTTGAAAAGAACGCCACCGGATGTATCTTGCTGGTAGACGGATTTCGTTGGGATAGAACAGCTCCAGCAGCAATAGAGGAAGCATCTACCTCCAAGATAAACTGGAGATCAGGAATGGGATGACTGAGGAGAGGTGCCGAAGAAAATGCTGATTTCAGCGTTTCAAAAGCCTGTATTGCCGAATTAGACCAGTTCCTACAATCTTGTCCCTTCTTAGTGAGAGGAGACGTGATGTCAGCAAAGTTTTTTTTATAACTTTCTATAGTAAATGGCAAAGCCAAGAAACCTCTGCAGGGATTTGAGGGTGGTAGGTCTGGGCCAGTCCTTGATAGCCAAAAGTTTAGCAGGATCCATCTCAAAACCAGATTCTGAAATAATATAACCCAAAAAGGGAATGGAACTCTGATGGAAAGAGCATTTCTCCAATTTAGAAAAAAGGTAGTTATAACGTAATCTTTGAAGCACAAGTTTTACATGGTGTACATGTTCCTGTAATAGAATGTTCTGGAATAGATCAGTATGTCATCAAGATAAATGATAACAAATTGATTTAAATAATCTCTGAAGATCTCATTAACAAAGTGCTGAAATACTGCTGGTGCATTGCACAATCCAAAAAGCATTACAAGATACTCGTAGTGACCAAATCTAGTGTTAAATGCCATCTTCCATTCGTCTCCCTTACGAATTCTGACCAAATTGTAGGCCCCACGGAGATCCAACTTGGAGAAGCACTTTGGAGACGATCAAATAGCTCAGGGATGAGCGGAAGAGGGTAACTATTTTTGACAGTAATCTGATTCAAGGCCCGATAATCAATACATGGACGAAGCCGTTCCGTCTTTTTTCCCAGAATCCAGCGGAGTAGAATCTGTAGACTGAAATTGCCTGGATAATGCATCTGCCTTGGAATTCTTGGAACCAGGAACATAGGAAAGTACAAAATTAAACCTGAAAAAGAACAAGGCCCACCGAGCCTGGCGAGGATTGAGGCGCTTAGCTGTATGGAGGTACAGGAGATTCTTGTGGTCTGTCAGAATGAAAAATGGCTAACTAGTACCATGCAACCAATGTCTCCACTCATCCAAAGCTAGTTTTATAGCCAATAGTTCTTTGTTGCCCACATCATAGTTTAACTCTGCAGGATTTAACTTTTTTGAAAAGAACGCCACCGGATGTATCTTGCTGGTAGACGGATTTCGTTGGGATAGAACAGCTCCAGCAGCAATAGAGGAAGCATCTACCTCCAAGATAAACTGGAGATCAGGAATGGGATGACTGAGGAGAGGTGCCGAAGAAAATGCTGATTTCAGCGTTTCAAAAGCCTGTATTGCCGAATTAGACCAGTTCCTACAATCTTGTCCCTTCTTAGTGAGAGGAGACGTGATGTCAGCAAAGTTTTTTTATAACTTTCTATAGTAAATGGCAAAGCCAAGAAACCTCTGCAGGGATTTGAGGGTGGTAGGTCTGGGCCAGTCCTTGATAGCCAAAAGTTTAGCAGGATCCATCTCAAAACCAGATTCTGAAATAATATAACCCAAAAAGGGAATGGAACTCTGATGGAAAGAGCATTTCTCCAATTTAGAAAAAAGGTAGTTATAACGTAATCTTTGAAGCACAAGTTTTACATGGTGTACATGTTCCTGTAATGTTCTGGAATAGATCAGTATGTCATCAAGATAAATGATAACAAATTGATTTAAATAATCTCTGAAGATCTCATTAACAAAGTGCTGAAATACTGCTGGTGCATTGCACAATCCAAAAAGCATTACAAGATACTCGTAGTGACCAAATCTAGTGTTAAATGCCATCTTCCATTCGTCTCCCTTACGAATTCTGACCAAATTGTAGGCCCCACGGAGATCCAACTTGGAGAAGCACTTTGGAGACGATCAAATAGCTCAGGGATGAGCGGAAGAGGGTAACTATTTTTGACAGTAATCTAATTCAAGGCCCGATAATCAATACAGGACGAAGCCGTTCCGTCTTTTTTCCCAATGAAGAAAAAACCTGCTCCCACAGGTGATGATGAAGGACGAATAAATCCTCTGGCCAAGTTGTCCTTAATGTATTCTTCAAGAGAGACGATAGGAAAGTCAAAAATCCGGTGAGGAGGTAACGTCTCAGCCTACTTTTTAGAAAAAACATTACAGAAGGCATGATAGTGATTAGGCAAAGCATCAGGAACTTCCAAAATAGCCACAACAGGACTGGATGGTTTAGAGGGATTTTGCAGGCAATGCTTAAAACAGGTAGTTCCCCAGGAAATAAGCTCTCCTTTAGACCATGAGAATACTGGATCATGAACCTGTAACCAAGGTAACCCCAAAATCAACGGTATGTGGGGGGAAAAGATTACATCAAAACAAATAATTTCAGAGTGGAGTATGCCCACAGATAAAAGAAGAGGTATAGTTGAATGTTGAATGATTCCAGATCCCAGAGGCTGCCCACTAACAGTAGTTATCTTGATTAATTGTTTCAATGAAAAGAATCAATGAAAACTACAGCAGCTCCAGAGTCGATGAGAGCTTGAGCTTGAAACTTGGTGTTTCCAAAAGTGATGGTTAAAGGAAAAAAGAGTTTAGAATTGAAGGATGTCATGGGATTCTGGCTTAACTCTGTCCCTCTATCAATAGTTAAGCCTTGGCTTTTACTGGCTGGATTGGACAGTCCTTCAGTAAATGTCCTTTGGTGCCACAATACAAACATAACCCAAGAGTACACCTTCTATGGCGTTCAGCTTCTGTTAACTTTATAGCTCCTACTTCCATGGGTTCTACAGACTCAGATGAATGGGAGTTGTTATTAGAAAGATTTGGGGTATGAATAGGAGGACAATAAGTAGATCTAGAAAAAGATCTCCGATTCCTATCTCTCTAATGTAGACGTTCAGTATGCCGGGTGTCGAAATATATACATAAATTGATAAGATCCTCCAAAGAGTCAGGAAGTTCCCAAAACACAAGTTCATCCTTTAAGCATTCGCAAAGTCCTTTGCGAAAAGCTGCCCGTAAGGCTCCATGGTTCCAATCAGTTTCTGTGGCTAAAGTCCTGAATTCAATAGCGTATTGAGCTACAGAAAAGGATCCCTTTCTCAAATCCAACAACCCAGCCTCAGCAGCTGCAGACCTCCCAGGCTTGTCAAAAACAGAGGAAAAAATAGACACAAATAACTCCGAATTCTTAAGAAGAGGATCGTCTTTCTCTAAAAGAGGGGATACCCAGGCCAGAGCCTTATCCTTCATGAGGGAAATAATAAAGGTGATCTTGGAAGAAGAATTGACGAATACTTGAGGATTGTTTCTGAAGTGTAAACTACACTGATTAAGGAATCCACTGCATTCTTCCGGATTTCCGTCATATTTATCAGGAAGAGGGATTCTAGGTATATATTGTCCCACTGGGTGGGGTGGATTATAAACCGCATTGGAACTGGCAGCAGCTGCAGTAGGAGAAGACGTAGCTTGAGAAGGAGCGGACAGGTTATGTAGCAGAGCAGTAATCTGGTCAAGCTTGGAATCCAATGATTGCAAATGAGCATAATGATTTCCAAGAAGTTGTCCTTGTAGATCCACAGCCCTGGATAACTCATCGGGGTCCATAATATGGCCCGTTTGTTATGTCAGGTTAGGTAAAGTCCAGAAAAAGACCCAAATGCTAGGGCGAACAAAAACACCCTTGCACTCTGAGTTTAATCCAGGACGTGACCCCATGACAACTTCTATAAGACAAGGTACTCAGGATATGGAGCAGTGTTGGTCTGAGTCTTCTGGAATGAGTAATGGAAATCTTGATAGCAGCAGGATAAACTTCACAATAGGGAACTATAAACAAGCAGTTCAGGAATAGACCACCACAGAACCTGAGTTGCAGAATAAGACAACTTGATCTCAGACATAAGGAGGGTTAAACAATAAACAGTTAATAATGCAGGAGTAGGCAACTTGAAATCAGGCAGTTTGAGGGTTAAGTACAGCGTAGTCAGTAATGCAGAGCTTGGCAACTTGTAATCAGGCAGTTTGAGGGTTAACCACAAGCGTGGTAAGTAATGCAGAGTTTGACAACTTGTAATCAGGCAGTTTGAGGGTTAAGCACAAGTGTAGTCAGAAATGCAGAGTTTGACCACTTGTAATCGGGCAGTTTAAGGATTAAGCTATCAAGTGGTCGTCCAGGCAAAGGTTCAGAAACAAAAGGCAAAATTCTAAAGTTACTGAGTACTCACAACAGCCACAGAGTTAAACAACCAAATGGGCACCGGAGGATCGAGATGACCGGAATAAGAAGCCTAGCCTGACATCAGCTGAAGGAGACGGCTCAGGAAGAGCGAGACGTTGCCAGGCAACCAGGCACACAAAGTGAACCGCCGGAACCTCCGGCCGCGAGCGTGACAGTTCTTTGGTGAAGCCAAGATTATGATGGATAAATAGAGGCCACTGCCTATTTCCCTGTCAGCAAAAATTGTATTGTTGAAAGCATTTCTATTTCCACGCCTTCTTTTCCTAATGCAAAACTTACCAATATGTATTAAAAGCATAGATCTAAGGCAATTCAAGAAACTAGTTACAAAGAGGAAGGTACATCTCTCTATGCGATTTTTGGAACAGGATAAGGAATTTGGAGGATTTGGCTTACCAAATATTAAACTCTATGGTTAAGATTGCAGTAGACTGGATAGGGGAGGAAATGATTAAACCATTTACATTAAAAGCAATTCTACACACACCGCCAATTAAACTACCATCAATTATTCGCAATCTGAGTGTTATCCAAAATGTAGTTGTGGCATGGCAGAATTCTGTGGGGAACTTGATATAAATTATAGAATTTCCAGACATCTACCCATCATAGGGAACCCAGAGTTTCTTCCTTGCCTCAACCCTGGGATTTTTTAATATTGGTACTTGCAGGGATTCAGAAATGTTTATCAATTAGTGGAACCCGGTACACAAACCATCAAATCTTTTGACCAAATTAAAGAGGAATTTGATATCCCAAAACACAATTTTTTTCTTTTACCAAATCACTTCAGAACCTAATAGTAGTTGCGATCTAGCAGGCCCATTTATCAAAGGGCTTGCGGACCTGATCCGACACTGCGGATCAGGTCCGCAAGACCTCGCTAAATGCGGAGAGCAATACGCTCTCCGCATTTAACATTGCACCAGCAGCTCACAAGAGCTGCTGGTGCAACGCCGCCCCCTGCTGACTCGCGGCCAATCGGCCGCCAGCAGGGAGCTGTCAATCAACCCGATCGTGGCAAGGACCGCATGGAGAGTTGGAAATTTATTATATAAAAAAAAGTATCCAATTAGTAGGTAATAATACGAGGTGGAAAGTGTCACATAGTAAACTACTAAATTTTTCTTACATCTCTCCAGCGATCCTTGCTAAAAGGGGAAAAAAATATTCCGGCAGTTGCTATTATTGCATATACCCTAATGCAGACATAATGGACTGCTCAAAAATTAGAAGGTTCGGTAGTAGAGTCAATTTTTGTTTAAATAAATTTATTCACCATAATCTATCTTTCTCTCCAACAATTATTTCCTTGTATTATTCTTAAAGCCAAAATGTAACAAATGACCAATCCCTAACTAATACTGCCTAATGGTAGCAAGGAACTTAATACTGCAGCACTGGAAGGCAGATAAACCCCCTAGTATTGCAGAATTTGTGCAAAAAATGTATTTACAAATGACACTAGAACAATACCATATGGAGACAAGGAATTAGAAACAATTTAAAGCCTTTTTTGAAAAATGGTTAAAGGGACAGTCAACACCAGAATTTTTGTTGTTTAAAAAGAACGATAATCCATTTATTACCCGTTCCTCAGTTTTGCATAACCAACACTGTTATAGAAATACACTTTTTACCTATGTGATTACCTTTTATCTAAGCCTCTGCAAACTGCCCCCTTATTTCAGTTCTTTTGACAGACTTGCATTTTAGCCAATCAGTGCTCACTCCAGGGTAACTTCACATGCATGAGCTCAATGTTATCTATATGAAACAGATAAACTAATGTCCTCTAGTGGTCAGAATGCATTCAGATTAGAGGCAGTGTTCAAGGTCTAAGAAATTAGCATATGAACCACCTGGAAATAGCTTTCAACTAAGAATACCAAGAGAACAAAGCAAAATTGGTGATAAAAGTAAATTGGAAAGTTGTTTAAATTTACATTCCCTATTTAAATCATGAAAGTTTTTTTAGGACTTGACTGTCCCTTTTAAAAGTTATAGTCATTTCCAATTGCAACACAGATGCAGACCATTTATCCTTTACGTAAATCTGTCTTTCTTTCATGTAATTAGCAAGAGTCCATGAGCTAGTGACGTATGGGATATACATTCCTACCAGGAGGGGCAAAGTTTCCCAAACCTCAAAATGCCTATAAATACACCCCTCACCACACCCACAAATCAGTTTTACAAACTTTGCCTCCTATTGAGGTGGTGAAGTAAGTTTGTGCTAGATTCTACGTTGATATGCGCTCTGCAGCAGGTTGGAGCCCGGTTTTCCTCTCAGCGTGCAGTGAATGTCAGAGGGATGTGAAGAGAGTATTGCCTGTTTGAATTCAATGATCTCCTTCTACGGGGTCTATTTCATAGGTTCTCTGTTATCGGTCGTAGAGATTCATCTCTTTCCTCCCTTTTCAGATCGACGATATACTCTTATATATATATATACCATTACCTCTGCTGATTTTCGTTTCAGTACTGGTTTGGCTTTCTACAAACATGTAGATGAGTGTCCTGGGGTAAGTAAGTCTTATTTTCTATGACACTCTAAAGCTATGGTTGGGCACTTTTTTTAAAGTTCTAAATATATGTATTCAAACATTTATTTGCCTTGACTCAGAATGTTCAACATTCCTTTTTTTCAGACAGTCAGTTTCATATTTGGGATAATGCATTTGAATCAATCATTTTTCTTACCTTAAAAATTTGACTTTTTCCCTGTGGGCTGTTAGGCTCGCGGGGGCTGAAAATGCTTCATTTTTATTGCGTCATTCTTGGCGCTGACTTTTTTGGCGCAAAAAATCTTTTCTGTTTCCGGCGTCATACGTGTCGCCAGAAGTTGCGTCATTTTTTTTTACGTTCTTTTGCGCCAAAAATGTCGGCGTTCCGGATGTGGCGTCATTTTGGCGCCAAAGCATTTAGGCGCCAAATAATGTGGGTATCTTTTTTGGCGCTAAAAAAATATGGGCGTCGCTTTTGTCTCCACATTATTTAAGTCTCATTTTTCATTGCTTCTGGTTGCTAGAAGCTTGTTCTTTGGCATTTTTTCCCATTCCTGAAACTGTCATTTAAGGAATTTGATCAATTTTGCTTTATATGTTGTTTTTTCTCTTACATATTGCAAGATGTCTCACGTTGCATCTGAGTCAGAAGATACTTCAGGAAAGTCGCTGTCTGGTGCTGGAACTACCAAAGCTAAGTGTATCTGCTGTAAACTTTTGGTAGCTGTTCCTCCAGCTGTTGTTTGTATTAAATGTCATGACAAACTTGTTAATGCAGATAATATTTCCTTTAGTAAAGTACCATTACCTGTTGCAGTTCCAACAACATCTAATGTTCAGAGTGTTCCTGATAACATAAGAGATTTCGTTTCTGAATCCATTAAGAAGGCTATGTCTGTTATTCCTCCTTCTAGTAAACACAAAAAATCTTTTAAAACTTCTCGTTATCCAGATGAATTTTTAAATGAACATCATCATTCTGATTCTAATGATTCTTCTGGTTCAGAGGATTCTGTCTCAGAGGTTGATGCTGATAAATCTTCATATTTATTTAAAATGGAATTTATTCGTTCTTTACTTAAAGAAGTTTTAATTGCTTTAGAAATTGAGGATTCTGGTCCTCTTGATACTAAATCTAAACGTTTAGACAAGGTCTTTAAATCTCCTGTGGTTATTCCAGAAGTTTTTCCTGTTCCTGGTGCTATTTCTGAAGTAATTTCCAGAGAATGGAATAATTTGGGTAATTCATTTACTCCCTCTAAACGTTTTAAGCAATTATATCCTGTGCCGTCCGACAGATTAGAGTTTTGGGACAAAATCCCTAAAGTTGATGGGGCTATTTCTACCCTTGCTAAACGTACTACTATTCCTACGGCAGATGGTACTTCCTTTAAGGACCCTTTAGATAGGAAAATTTAATCCTTTCTAAGAAAAGCTTATCTGTGTTCAGGTAATCTTCTTAGACCTGCTATATCATTGGCTGATGTTGCTGCAGCTTCAACTTTTTGGTTGGAAACTTTAGCGCAACAAGTAACAAATCATGATTCTCATAATATTATTATTCTTCTTCAACATGCTAATAATTTTATCTGTGATGCCATTTTTGATATTATCAGAGTTGATGTCAGGTTTATGTCTCCAGCTATTTTAGCTAGAAGAGCTTTATGGCTTAAAACTTGGAATGCTTATATGTCTTCTAAATCGACTCTACTTTCCCTTTCTTTCCAGGGTAATAAATTATTTGGTTCTCAGTTGGATTCTATTATCTCAACTGGTGGGAAAGGATCTTTTTTACCACAGGATAAAAAATCTAAAGGTAAAAACAGGGCTAATAATCGTTTTCGTTCCTTTCGTTTCAACAAAGAACAAAAGCCTGATCCTTCATCCTCAGGAGCAGTTTCAGTTTGGAAACCATCTCCTGTCTGGAATAAATCCAAGCCTTCTAGAAAAGCAAAGCCAGCTTCTAAGTCCACATGAAGGTGCGGCCCTCATTCCAGCTCAGCTGGTAGGGGGCAGATTACGTTTTTTCAAAGAAATTTGGATCAATTCTGTTCACAATCTTTGGATTCAGAACATTGTTTCAGAAGGGTACAGAATTGGTTTCAAGATAAGACCTCCTGCAAAGAGATTTTTTCTTTCCCGTGTCCCAGTAAACCCAGTGAAAGCTCAAGCATTTCTGAAATGTGTTTCAGATCTAGAGTTGGCTGGAGTAATTATGCCAGTTCCAGTTTTGGGACAGGGGCTGGGGTTTTATTCGAATCTCTTCATTGTACCAAAGAAGGAGAATTCCTTCAGACCAGTACTGGATCTAAAAATATTGAATCGTTATGTAAGGATACCAACATTCAAAATGGTAACTGTAAGGACTATCTTACCTTTTGTTCAGCAAGGGCATTATATGTCTACAATAGATTTACAGGATGCATATCTGCATATTCCGATTCATCCAGATCACTATCAGTTCCTGAGATTCTCTTTCCTGGACAAGCATTACCAGTTTGTGGCTCTGCCGTTTGGCCTAACTACAGCTCCAAGAATTTTTACAAAGGTTCTCGGTGCCCTTCTGTCTGTAATCAGAGAACAGGGTATTGTGGTATTTCCTTATTTGGACGATATCTTGGTACTTGCTCAGTCTTTACATTTAGCAGAATCTCATACGAATCGACTTGTGTTGTTTCTTCAAGATCATGGTTGGAGGTTCAATTCACTAAAAAGTTCATTGATTCCTCAGACAAGGGTAACCTTTTTAGGTTTCCAGATAGATTCAGTGTCCATGACTCTGTCTTTGACAGACAAGAGACGTCTGAAATTGATTTCAGCTTGTCGAAACCTTCAGTCACAATCATTCCCTTCGGTAGCCTTATGCATGGAAATTCTAGGTCTTATGACTGCTGCATCGGACGCGATCCCCTTTGCTCGTTTTCACATGCGACCTCTTCAGCTCTGTATGCTGAACCAATGGTGTAGGGATTACACAAAGATATCTCAATTAATATCTTTAAAACCGATTGTACGACATTCTCTGACGTGGTGGACAGATCACCATCGTTTAATTCAGGGGGCTTCTTTTGTTCTTCCGACCTGGACTATAATCTCAACAGATGCAAGTCTCACAGGTTGGGGAGCTGTGTGGGGGTCTCTGACGGCACAAGGGGTTTGGGAATCTCAGGAGGTGAGATTACCGATCAATATTTTGGAACTCCGTGCAATTTTCAGAGCTCTTCAGTCTTGGCCTCTTCTGAAGAGAGAGTCGTTCATTTGTTTTCAGACAGACAATGTCACAACTGTGGCATACATCAATCATCAAGGAGGGACTCACAGTCCTCTGGCTATGAAAGAAGTATCTCGAATTCTGGTTTGGGCGGAATCCAGCTCCTGTCTAATCTCTGCGGTTCATATCCCAGGTATAGACAGTTGGGAAGCGGATTATCTCAGTCGCCAAACGTTGCATCCGGGCGAATGGTCGATATTCCGGCAGTTGCTATTATTGCATATACCCTAATGCAGACATAATGGACTGCCCAAAAATTAGAAGGTTCGGTAGTAGAGTCAATTTTTGTTTAAATAAATTTATTCACCATAATCTATCTTTCTCTCCAACAATTATTTCCTTGTATTATTCTTAAAGCCAAAATGTAACAAATGACCAATCCCTAACTAATACTGCCTAATGGTAGCAAGGAACTTAATACTGCAGCACTGGAAGGCAGATAAACCCCCTAGTATTGCAGAATTTGTGCAAAAAATGTATTTACAAATGACACTAGAACAATACCATATGGAGACAAGGAATTAGAAACAATTTAAAGCCTTTTTTGAAAAATGGTTAAAGGGACAGTCAACACCAGAATTTTTGTTGTTTAAAAAGAACGATAATCCATTTATTACCCGTTCCTCAGTTTTGCATAACCAACACTGTTATAGAAATACACTTTTTACCTATGTGATTACCTTGTATCTAAGCCTCTGCAAACTGCCCCCTTATTTCAGTTCTTTTGACAGACTTGCATTTTAGCCAATCAGTGCTCACTCCAGGGTAACTTCACGTGCATGAGCTCAATGTTATCTATATGAAACAGATAAACTAATGTCCTCTAGTGGTCAGAATGCATTCAGATTAGAGGCAGTGTTCAAGGTCTAAGAAATTAGCATATGAACCACCTGGAAATAGCTTTCAACTAAGAGTACCAAGAGAACAAAGCAAAATTGGTGATAAAAGTAAATTTGGGAAGTTGTTTAAAATTACATTCCCTATTTAAATCATGAAAGTTTTTTTAGGACTTGACTGTCCCTTTTAAAAGTTATAGTCATTTCCAATTGCAACACAGATGCAGACCATTTATCCTTTACGTAAATCTGTCTTTCTTTCATGTAATTAGCAAGAGTCCATGAGCTAGTGACGTATGGGATATACATTCCTACCAGGAGGGGCAAAGTTTCCCAAACCTCAAAATGCCTATAAATACACCCCTCACCACACCCACAAATCAGTTTTACAAACTTTGCCTCCTATTGAGGTGGTGAAGTAAGTTTGTGCTAGATTTTACGTTGATATGCGCTCTGCAGCAGGTTGGAGCCCGGTTTTCCTCTCAGCGTGCAGTGAATGTCAGAGGGATGTGAAGAGAGTATTGCCTGTTTGAATTCAATGATCTCCTTCTACGGGGTCTATTTCATAGGTTCTCTGTTATCGGTCGTAGAGATTCATCTCTTATCTCCCTTTTCAGATCGACGATATACTCTTATATATATATATATATATATATATATATATATACCATTACCTCTGCTGATTTTCGTTTCAGTACTGGTTTGGCTTTCTACAAACATGTAGATGAGTGTCCTGGGGTAAGTAAGTCTTATTTTCTATGACACTCTAAAGCTATGGTTGGGCACTTTTTTTAAAGTTCTAAATATATGTATTCAAACATTTATTTGCCTTGACTCAGAATGTTCAACATTCCTTTTTTTCAGACAGTCAGTTTCATATTTGGGATAATGCATTTGAATCAATCATTTTTCTTACCTTAAAAATTTGACTTTTTCCCTGTGGGCTGTTAGGCTCGCGGGGGCTGAAAATGCTTCATTTTTATTGCGTCATTCTTGGCGCTGACTTTTTTGGCGCAAAAAATCTTTTCTGTTTCCGGCGTCATACGTGTCGCCGGAAGTTGCGTCATTTTTTTTTACGTTCTTTTGCGCCAAAAATGTCGGCGTTCCGGATGTGGCGTCATTTTGGCGCCAAAGCATTTAGGCGCCAAATAATGTGGGTATCTTTTTTGGCGCTAAAAAAATATGGGCGTCGCTTTTGTCTCCACATTATTTAAGTCTCGTTTTTCATTGCTTCTGGTTGCTAGAAGCTTGTTCTTTGGCATTTTTTCCCATTCCTGAAACTGTCATTTAAGGAATTTGATCAATTTTGCTTTATATGTTGTTTTTTCTCGTACATATTGCAAGATGTCTCACGTTGCATCTGAGTCAGAAGATACTTCAGGAAAATCGCTGTCTGGTGCTGGAACTACCAAAGCTAAGTGTATCTGCTGTAAACTTTTGGTAGCTGTTCCTCCAGCTGTTGTTTGTATTAAATGTCATGACAAACTTGTTAATGCAGATAATATTTCCTTTAGTAAAGTACCATTACCTGTTGCAGTTCCAACAACATCTAATGTTCAGAGTGTTCCTGATAACATAAGAGATTTCGTTTCTGAATCCATTAAGAAGGCTATGTCTGTTATTCCTCCTTCTAGTAAACACAAAAAATCTTTTAAAACTTCTCGTTATCCAGATGAATTTTTAAATGAACATCATCATTCTGATTCTAATGATTCTTCTGGTTCAGAGGATTCTGTCTCAGAGGTTGATGCTGATAAATCTTCATATTTATTTAAAATGGAATTTATTCGTTCTTTACTTAAAGAAGTTTTAATTGCTTTAGAAATTGAGGATTCTGGTCCTCTTGATACTAAATCTAAACGTTTAGACAAGGTCTTTAAATCTCCTGTGGTTATTCCAGAAGTTTTTCCTGTTCCTGGTGCTATTTCTGAAGTAATTTCCAGAGAATGGAATAATTTGGGTAATTCATTTACTCCCTCTAAACGTTTTAAGCAATTATATCCTGTGCCGTCCGACAGATTAGAGTTTTGGGACAAAATCCCTAAAGTTGATGGGGCTATTTCTACCCTTGCTAAACGTACTACTATTCCTACGGCAGATGGTACTTCCTTTAAGGACCCTTTAGATAGGAAAATTTAATCCTTTCTAAGAAAAGCTTATCTGTGTTCAGGTAATCTTCTTAGACCTGCTATATCATTGGCTAATGTTGCTGCAGCTTCAACTTTTTGGTTGGAAACTTTAGCGCAACAAGTAACAGATCATGATTCTCATAATATTATTATTATTCTTCAACATGCTAATAATTTTATCTGTGATGCCATTTTTGATATTATCAGAGTTGTTGTCAGGTTTATGTCTCTAGCTATTTTAGCTAGAAGAGCTTTATGGCTTAAAACTTGGAATGCTTATATGTCTTCTAAATCGACTCTACTTTCCCTTTCTTTCCAGGGTAATAAATTATTTGGTTCTCAGTTGGATTCTATTATCTCAACTGGTGGGAAAGGATCTTTTTTACCACAGGATAAAAAATCTAAAGGTAAAAACAGGGCTAATAATCGTTTTCGTTCCTTTCGTTTCAACAAAGAACAAAAGCCTGATCCTTCATCCTCAGGAGCAGTTTCAGTTTGGAAACCATCTCCAGTCTGGAATAAATCCAAGCCTTCTAGAAAAGCAAAGCCAGCTTCTAAGTCCACATGAAGGTGCGGCCCTCATTCCAGCTCAGCTGGTAGGGGGCAGATTACGTTTTTTCAAAGAAATTTGGATCAATTCTGTTCACAATCTTTGGATTCAGAACATTGTTTCAGAAGGGTACAGAATTGGTTTCAAGATAAGACCTCCTGCAAAGAGATTTTTTCTTTCCCGTGTCCCAGTAAACCCAGTGAAAGCTCAAGCATTTCTGAAATGTGTTTCAGATCTAGAGTTGGCTGGAGTAATTATGCCAGTTCCAGTTTTGGAACAGGGGCTGGGGTTTTATTCGAATCTCTTCATTGTACCAAAGAAGGAGAATTCCTTCAGACCAGTACTGGATCTAAAAATATTGAATCGTTATGTAAGGATACCAACATTCAAAATGGTAACTGTAAGGACTATCTTACCTTTTGTTCAGCAAGGGCATTATATGTCTACAATAGATTTACAGGATGCATATCTGCATATTCCGATTCATCCAGATCACTATCAGTTCCTGAGATTCTCTTTCCTGGACAAGCATTACCAGTTTGTGGCTCTGCCTTTTGGCCTAGCTGCAGCTCCAAGAATTTTTACAAAGGTTCTCGGTGCCCTTCTGTCTGTAATCAGAGAACAGGGTATTGTGGTATTTCCTTATTTGGACGATATCTTGGTACTTGCTCAGTCTTTACATTTAGCAGAATCTCATACGAATCGACTTGTGTTGTTTCTTCAAGATCATGGTTGGAGGATCAATTCACTAAAAAGTTCATTGATTCCTCAGACAAGGGTAACCTTTTTAGGTTTCCAGATAGATTCAGTGTCCATGACTCTGTCTTTGACAGACAAGAGACGTCTGAAATTGATTTCAGCTTGTCGAAACCTTCAGTCACAATCATTCCCTTCGGTAGCCTTATGCATGGAAATTCTAGGTCTTATGACTGCTGCATCGGACGCGATCCCCTTTGCTCGTTTTCACATGCGACCTCTTCAGCTCTGTATGCTGAACCAATGGTGCAGGGATTACACAAAGATATCTCAATTAGTATCTTTAAAACCGATTGTACGACATTCTCTGACGTGGTGGACAGATCACCATCGTTTAATTCAGGGGGCTTCTTTTGTTCTTCCGACCTGGACTATAATCTCAACAGATGCAAGTCTTACAGGTTGGGGAGCTGTGTGGGGGTCTCTGACGGCACAAGGGGTTTGGGAATCTCAGGAGGTGAGATTACCAATCAATATTTTGGAACTCCGTGCAATTTTCAGAGCTCTTCAGTCTTGGCCTCTTCTGAAGAGAGAGTCGTTCATTTGTTTTCAGACAGACAATGTCACAACTGTGGCATACATCAATCATCAAGGAGGGACTCACAGTCGTCTGGCTATGAAAGAAGTATCTCGAATTCTGGTTTGGGCGGAATCCAGCTCCTGTCTAATCTCTGCGGTTCATATCCCAGGTATAGACAATTGGGAAGCGGATTATCTCAGTCGCCAAACGTTGCATCCGGGCGAATGGTCTCTTCACCCAGAGGTATTTCTTCAGATTGTTCAAATGTGGGAATTCCCAGAAATAGATCTGATGGCTTCTCATCTAAACAAGAAACTTCCCAGGTATCTGTCCAGATCCCGGGATCCTCAGGCGGAGGCAGTGGATGCATTATCACTTCCTTGGAAGTATCATCCTGCCTATATCTTTCTGTCTCTAGTTCTTCTTCCAAGAGTAATCTCCAAGATTCTGAAGGAATGCTCGTTTGTTCTGCTGGTAGCTCCAGCATGGCCTCACAGGTTTTGGTGTGCGGATCTTGTCCGGATGGCCTCTTGCCAGCCGTGGACTCTTCCGTTAAGACCAGACCTTCTGTCGCATGGTCCTTTTTTCCATCAGGATCTCAAATCCTTAAATTTAAAGGTATGGAGATTGAACGCTTGATTCTTGGTCAAAGAGGTTTCTCTGACTCTGTGATTAATACTATGTTACAGGCTCGTAAATCTGTATCTAGAGAGATATATTATAGAGTCTGGAAGACTTATATTTCTTGGTGTCTTTCTCATCATTTTTCCTGGCATTCTTTTAGAATTCCGAGAATTTTACAGTTTCTTCAGGATGGTTTAGATAAAGGTTTGTCCGCAAGTTCATTGAAAGGACAAATCTCTGCTCTTTCTGTTCTTTTTCACAGAAAGATTGCTAATCTTCCTGATATTCATTGTTTTGTACAAGCTTTGGTTCGTATAAAACCTGTCATTAAGTCAATTTCTCCTCCTTGGAGTTTGAATTTGGTTCTGGGGGCTCTTCAAGCTCCTCCTTTTGAACCCATGCATTCTTTGGACATTAAATTACTTTCTTGGAAAGTTTTGTTCCTTTTGGCCATCTCTTCTGCCAGAAGAGTCTCTGAATTATCTGCTCTTTCTTGTGAGTCTCCTTTTCTGATTGTTCATCAGGATAAGGCGGTGTTGCGAACTTCTTTTGAATTTTTACCTAAGGTTGTGAATTCCAACAACATTAGTAGAGAAATTGTGGTTCCTTCATTATGTCCCAATCCTAAGAATTCTAAGGAGAAATCGTTGCATTCTTTGGATGTTGTTAGAGCTTTGAAATATTATGTTGAAGCTACTAAGTCTTTCTTGAAAGACTTCTAGTCTATTTGTCATCTCTTCCGGTTCTAGAAAAGGTCAGAAAGCTTCTGCCTTTTCTTTGGAATCTTGGTTGAAATCCTTAATGCACCATGCTTATGTCGAGTCGGGTAAAACTCCGCCTCAAAGGATTACAGCTCATTCTACTAGGTCAGTTTCTACTTCCTGGGCGTTTAGGAATGAGGCTTCGGTTGATCAGATTTGCAAAGCAGCAACTTGGTCCTCTTTGCATACTTTTACTAAATTCTACCATTTTGATGTGTTTTCTTCTTCTGAAGCAGTTTTTGGTAGAAAAGTACTTCAGGCAGCGGTTTCAGTTTGAATCTTCTGCTTATGTTTTCATTTAACTTTATTTTGGGTGTGGATTATTTTCAGCAGGAATTGGCTGTCTTTATTTTATCCCTCCCTCTCTAGTGACGCTTGCGTGGAAAGATCCACATCTTGGGTAGTCATTATCCCATACGTCACTAGCTCATGGACTCTTGCTAATTACATGAAAGAAAACATAATTTATGTAAGAACTTACCTGATAAATTAATTTCTTTCATATTAGCAAGAGTCCATGAGGCCCACCCTTTTTGTGGTGGTTATGATTTTTTTGTATAAAGCACAACTATTCCAATTCCTTATTTTATATGCTTTCGCACTTTTTTTTTGTCACCCCACTTCTTGGCTATTCATTAAATTGATTTGTGGGTGTGGTGAGGGGTGTATTTATAGGCATTTTGAGGCTTGGGAAACTTTGCCCCTCCTGGTAGGAATGTATATCCCATACGTCACTAGCTCATGGACTCTTGCTAATATGAAAGAAATGAATTTATCAGGTAAGTTCTTACATAAATTATGTTTTTTCTATACTGCCTTACAGGAGGGGTATCTGCCAATCCAGTGGGCCAACTGCACGGAAAGAAGAGAAATATGAGAGTAGGGCCTTACACTTTTTTTTTTCTGTTTTTTGTTTTATTTATAAACAGAAAATGTTTATATTCTAAGAGAGATATGTTTTATGGATTCTTTTCTTATTACACGTTTAAATAAAAAAAGAAAGGAGAAAAGAGAGAAAGGAAAAGAAAGAAAAAAAAAATCTCTCAGCTGATAAGGAATTGTATTATTGTAAATAGGTCACATGTATCTGTTAGCAGATTTATCCTTTGATGTATCTCTGTCAAATAATTATTTATATAAGATGTACCCTTTTGTTTTTGCTTTTCTTTTCTTGTTTTTCTCTTGTTGTGTTTTTTTTTTCTTGCTTTTTAAAATACCATAGATAACATCATTGTCAAGCAGGCCTTCCAGAGATGGCACACGTCAAATAAAATGTAATTCATAAGTGCCATTAGCAATCCACATTTCCTGCAGTAGAAAATGAATTTAATTAAACGTCTATGATTACATCCAGAGTAGGGGTTTTAGTTATTTATACAGTCAGCACAATAACAGATTAAATGAAGGACTCTTGCGGCTTCCATACTGAAGTTCAGTTTGGATATGTTTTATTCCAGTTGTATGAATTCTTGTTTATCTGTGGGTCATGTCACTCTGGAACTCATGGTTTATTTAAGATAAAATGTCCGTATTAACACTGTTTAGAATGTCTAATTTGTACTGGTCAGAAGAACGCAAAGTACTGTCTTCCATTTATGTAACCAAATGACATCAGCTAGAAAAATACTTTGTTTTCTAAGCCTTATGTGTCCTGTAGGAATTAGTCTTTATTTTTTTCTATTTCTCTTTCAGTTTGGCATCCATAGCATTGTCTGAGAACAGTCTGATCCGAGCAAGGAGCTACAGCAATGGAACCACAAGCAGTAGCAGCAGCCAGCAGACCTCTCCACAGATCAAGCCAACATCTAGCTTTTCATTTATCTGCGGCAAGTCCTCTGGCTTTGGCAACACCAGTCAGAGCCAGCCTAAGACCACACTCAAGAATCTGGGAACAGTGAGAGGTAAGCCAAGCTCCCTGCAGTGCTGGAACCCCATCTATAACCCATTCTGGTATTTCTGGCATTGCTTTGGGCCGAGCTAAGGAGACCGTCATCTACATGGGAAGAAGAGACAGGAGGCTGTTAGATCTGTCACTGGATTTTCTTTACTAGGTTCATATCTAATACTTGGTTAATGATTTTTGGTGATTGTGTCTTTAGACTGAATATCATTCAGCAGGCCCCATAGAAATGTCTTTATAGTCCGTTCCCATGGTAGGAGGAGGAGGTGAAGGTGTAGGGTAATTACACTTGTTGAACTTAGGCACCTTTCTAATAACATTTCATTAAGGTGTGCTAAAAATATTATGGGATATTGCTGCACAAAAACTAGCACTATGGTCAAGTGCCGTGCAAACTACTTTTTAATTTGGGTTGCAGTCTTTCCCCTATCCCTATAATGGCTTTTTCAACCTTTAAACATTTGCAGATTGAAGTGGGATTTATCTATTATGTGTACACCAATAACAAGTGTCTGACCCATGTAAACATCAGGACAGCTCTGCGTCCAAGAACGTTCATACCAAGGGAAACAATTTCCTTAAACAGACCATGTCACTGGACCATAAACTAAAATTTCTCCTTTCTCCCCTTTTGCCCTATAGCTGATGAATTGGGATAGGTCAATATATTAGACATTAATCAATGTATTTGGAGCACGTGTACATCCCTTGATGTGTGAACTTCTTGCTACTATGTCGTATTGTAATCCAGAGCTGTTGCTGAATATTTGGTTTATCCAAGAACTTGAATTTTGTGTGTGTGCTTCTAAGATATGTACGTTTATTATTTAATGCATAAAAAATATCTACCGTGTCTCTGTGAAACCCTGGGTGACAGTTATTACTACACTGTTTCTGCTATTACCTGTTGTAACCATTAGACCTAAGCTTTCTGTGATTCCCTTGTAACAGTTACACCTACCCTGTCCCTAGGATCACCTGATGTAACAATTACACCATCACACATATTGTGTCCCTTGTAACGGCTGCTGTAAGTTATACCTACACTACCTGCAGATTCCCCTACTGTCACTCTAACCCCGATCTTCTATTTAACGATTATAACCTACGTTTCCATGCGCCTCTGCTGTAGCTTCTAAATGTACTGTGAAGCTCCTCCAGTAGCTGTTACAGCTTTTGTGGTAAATAGCACTTTTTATTTACTTTTGTTTTCTACTAAAACAGTATTTTTAATTTTGTTTTTATTTAATTTTTTTATAAAACTGTTATTTTATTGATTACCTGTTAAACAAAGTGCCTTAGTTGTACTCTGTTTCTGGAGAAGAATCCAGATTATGTTCTTCCTTTTGTTTGCAAAGACTATGCGTTGTCAGAGGTTGTTTTCTGTGAATAAGGGTCAACCTTCTGCTACTTGATCTCATACACTGAGAAATATTCTGTTCTTGCCATTTTTGTTTCTGAAGAATAGTTGAAATTTGTTGGTCAAGTTTTGTTTTTTTTACAAGTTGAAAATAGTTGTGTCTAAGCCAACATACTTGATTATTGTCTTAAATAAAAGGAGTGCTGATATATTTTTATTTTTTTTAGCTGCATGTTGTTTCAGACGTACTTTGTTGGTTCAGTTTTCAATCTACTAAATGAATTGGAGTCTTGTTAACCAGCATCAGATCACATAACAAAGTAGCGTAGTGCTTCCTCATTAAGGTGATCATGAGTCTAAATGGGATTTATCTGAAGGCTAAAAAGGATTCTTACCTTAGACTTGTTTTATGCCTGTACGTTCTTGATTAATCTCCTTTTAGATCAGTGCGGTAAAAACTGTAATATGCTTATGTAATTCTTGTGTTCCTTCTTACTTAAAAAAAAGAAAATGATATTAGATATTAAACTATTGGATTAAGTTACGGCTTCCCACACAAGTTATTTATTTGCATATTAGATACAGTTGTTCAAGGAATTATTTTGGGATTCCTGTTAAACTGAAGTCCTGTTCTTGGTTTAACCTTTTATGAATGTGGATTTTTCATCAAGTTAACAATAAAAAGCTGTTTAGAATTTTTATTTATTTTTGTGAATAAATTATTTTTTTATTTTTTTTTACTTTGTGGCGTATTTGTTTTATAACTACAGACACAATGTGCCAGTTTATGATGGTCTTTAATTTTCCAATATATTGAGGAAACAAACGAGATTTGCACTTGAATTTACGGTTCTACATTGGTTTGCTTGTACATCAGAAGATACCTGAGCTAGTGTAAATTAATTTTACTTGTGGACAGGTTGATGGAGAATCATGGCTAGGCCTTAATTTCCATATGCAAGAACTCCAAACTGGATGTTCAAATACAATGAACACCCACAATTCTATAATGGAGTTCAGAATACACCACGGTATAGAAAATCTTCCTTCATAGCATCTTTTGTTAATTTTTTCTGTTAAAGGGGCTAAAACTGTAAATGTTGTTTTCCCTTAATGTGTTCCAAATTACTTTTTATACCTACTGCAGAATATTAAATACAGAGCAAATTGTTCATTCATGTTTATTTATATTTGAAATAGCATTTTTCTTATTAAAACTATCACCTAAGACATTCTTACAACAATCGGTGGAGCCTGCAAGTAAAGCAGGACTGCTTATTTATGTACCTAAATGCTAATTATGTCTGAGGGTTCAATAAGCACAAGCAGATTCATTAAACACAAAATATATCTCTTCCTCATACCACCCCTCCTCCCCCCAAGAAGATTAATCAGTGCTATTGTCTTCTCTTTACATAGCTTTTCTACAAAGAGAATGTCTTAGTATAGAGGGGGATACAGAAGGCAACAGTAGCTATTTCAATTAACAAATAAAGGTAAAAGAGTCATCTAAAAACAAATACACTCCATTGGGAACACATTAGAGAGCAGAACATTTTTAGAGTACAATGTCCCTTTAATGTTGTATTTTGCCTGAACTGATATTCTGCTTTATTCCTGTTAACTTGACTATGTGAAGAATCTTTGTTCTCTGTGCTGAATCTTATTTTTCTTGCTGTTCACATTTTTGTGTTCCTGTTCATCAATTGTCATTTTTCCAATGTCTTATTTTTGCTCATTCATTGCTTCACTTCCATGTTTGGTCTCTGTGTAAAAAATATGATCTAAGTCAATAAAATAAATCGGATTCTTGAAGCTTACACTGTCCCTTTTTGCCTTCCTTATTCTGTTCTGCAAGTCTTTGCTATTGGGTATTAAAGGGGACGTTCATAAGGCACCTGCATTTCAGATGTACTGACACTGGATGTTGTAATACAATCTTATTAGCTGTTATAGCCATTGAGGACTTGGTATATCCCTTGCAATAGAGAACACCATTTCCTTTTTATGCACAATCTGTTATAATTACTAAAATTCTTAAAACACCCCATAGTTTTCAACATTGGAAAGTGTGGTTTAATTTCAGTATTACAGTAGGTGACCATAGCAGCAAGCAGGGATAGACAGACTTTGTACATTTTTAATTGCGCTAAATACAAGCTCCATATATCCGTTTTGGTGGCCAGATTAAGAGTGGAGCGCTAATGTTTGCATGCGAGCGATATGGGGTTTATCGCGGGTGTTTGCGCTCGTCGCGTCTACTGCTGGTATTGTAAGTTGAAAGTAAACACGATCACTTAAGCACAATCGTGTTTTACGCTAGAATGATTACCGCGTTGTCAGAGCTCTGGTTAACTGTTTCACAAAACTAAAAAGTGTCACAAAACATATAACAAAGTACAGTTACACTTGTAATAACACCATCAAATAAAAATTAATAAATTATTCCACAAAAAAAGGCTCAAAGATATCAGATCTTAGGTGTTAGAAAAAAAAAGGCAAAAGGCTTTAACAAAGACATACATACATATAATTGTCTAAAGATGTATATATATTTATATATATATATATATATATATATATATATATATATATATATATATATATATAATATAATATAATATAATATAATATAATTTTCCACAGCTGCATTCATTACTTTTAGGAATTCAGAACCTGGCCACCAGGATGAGGCAAAGACACCCCAGCCAAAGGCTTAAATACTCCCCCCACTCCCCTCATCCCCCAGTCATTCTTTGCCTTTCGTCCCAGGAGGTTGGCAGAGAAGTGTCAGAAGTTTACGATTAAGTCTCTTATGGGGGGTAGTACTCTTCGGCATGGGACTGGAGTTTTAAGTAGTCTTGTCAGCCTCTCAGTGAGAGTCAGGATATGCAGGGAGAGTCTTTCTACGAAACCATCCCGACTCATTTTTAACAGCTCCATAAGCAATCAGCGTTGACGAGTTTCGCTGCCTGCTTTCTTCTCTCAAGTCCATGGCAGAGGTGATGCTACTATCTATCACACTTGTAGGGCCGTGTTCCTGTTCTACGGCGTAGATTCCGGTAAGATCGTTTAATTTTACTTTCTTCATGATTGTATTGTGTTTTCCCGAGAGGCTACCACCTTGCGGGACTAACTATAATTAGGGTCTCAGTGAGGTTCCTTTTGTATCTTGGAATCAAGGGTTAATATCTCCTGAAGGGGGTTATTGAACAGGGGGGTCTTTAATCGTGTTTGTGATTGGACCTGCTTATGTGTAGTGTTACTTAGGATCATGGCTTGTGGAACCTAACAGCCTTGAAAGTGACGCGGCCTTTGAGGTTGGGCGCGCTTTTTTAGACTGTACGGCTTACCTTGTGACCGGGCATGGTCACGTTTTTGACTCTCCGGTTCCGCATTCCTGTGTGACGACGGAAGAATTCTGGTCCGCTGGTGTCTGGTGCATAGGAGGTGGTGATTGCCCCAGCCATTGTGGGTTTAAAGTGCGGTTTAGTTTTTTTTTAAAATTTGGTTCATTTTTTTGTATTCATATCTCAGTTATGGAGGACTCTGATGTTGAGATTGAAGTAGTCTCTGATTCAGAGTCTATTTTTTGTGAAGAATACGAATTGGCCCAGATGACACATGACAGTCAGTTATGTTCCGTAGGCCATTTTAGAGGGCTCGATTCCTCGGGATCAGGAAATCAAGGGGCCGCTGAGCCATCCGCCTATGGGGGTTCTGTCCCTCGAGATGCGAGTTCCCTACCACTTACTCTTACTAAACGTGCAGGTTACCCAGATTATGCTTATCCCTCCATGAATGGTGGTTTGTTCCCTCCAGAGGTTGCGGCACGTTTCCGTATGCAAATACTTATAACGTTAGCACATCTGCAGCTTCCAGATGTCTGCTTAAGATTATGTTCATGTCCCATCAACCCGGGTCCCCCAGGCATGGGGTGGCCCTTCAGCTCTCTGGGGGAGCGACTGGTCCTGAGGCCCCAGCAGAGGTGTTCTGTGCTTTTCGATATAGACTGGCGCGCCTTTGTGTTCTGCTGCGACATGTTTTGGCGATGTTGGAGGATCCCATCTTTAATGGATATAGGAGTTCTCAGTCTTCTACTTCGAATAGCACACAGAATTAAATATGAGGGGATGAAGTAATCTTCTTATAGTCTGATCATTGAGTATCCTTTCCAGTCTGAGCTTGGACAAGCAGGGTTCCGTTGCGCTGGTCCTGCGGGTGTGTCTGTTCTCCTTTTATTTAATCTGGTGAGGATGACTTTTATTTGATTTAAAGAGCTCATGTTTTGTTTTATATTCCTTCTGGAATCGATACTCGCGTTTTCTTAATCACACTGGTTACTTCTACGGAAGTTGTTTTGAGGACGCGTTTATAGAAACATAGATATTGATGGCAGATAAGAGCCATAGGCCCAGCAAGTCTGCCCGACCTTACCTAACAGTATAAACTTATCTAGTTCGTAGGATAGCCTTATGCTTGTCCCATGCATTTTTAAAGTCTCCCACAGTGTTTGTTGCTACTACCTCTTGAGGAAGTTTATTCCATAAATCAATCACTTTCTGTAAAGAAGTGCTTCCTCAAATTACTCCTGAATCTACTACCCTTTAGCTTGAGCTCATGACCCCTTGTTCTTGAATTTTCCATTTTATGTAAAATACCCACAGCCTCAGTTTTACTAAACCCTTTAATGTACTTGAAAGTTGCTATCATATCACCTCTTTCCCTTCTCTCCTCTAAGCTATACATATTTAGGTCATTGAGCCTATCCTGGTAAGTTTTATTTTTTAGACCATGTACCATTTTGGTATCCCTCCTTTGCACAGATTCAAGTTTGTTAATATCTTTCTGAAGATATGGCCTCCAGAACTGCACACAATACTCAAGATGAGGCCTAACTAATGATCTATAAAGTGGCATAAGAACCTTACTATTTCTGCTGCAAATACCTCTACCAATACATCCAAGCATTCTGCTAGCCTTACTCGCTGCATTACTACATTGTTTACTAAGTTTTAAATCATCTGAAATAATAATTCCCAAGTCCTGTTCCTCGTCTGTAACAGTCAGTAAAGTGTCATTGAGTCTGTAATTAACATTTGGATTTTTCTTCCCTAAATGCATTATTTTACACTTTGCTGTGTTAAACTTTAGATCCCAGTCGATTGTCCAATCCTCCAATTGTTGTATATCACTTCTCATTTTGTCTACCCCCCCTGGAACATCCACTCTGTTGCAAATTTTTGTATCATCTGCAAAGAGACATACTTTCCCCTGTAGCCCTTTGCTGATATCGCAGATAAATATGTTAAACAAAACAGGCCCCAGAACTGACCCCTGAGGAACACCACTAGTAACAGCCCCCTCTGCTGAATGAACTCCATTTACTAAGACATTTTGTTTTCTGTCCTTAAGCCAGCATTCCACCCAGTTCACAATTTTTGAATCTAGACCAAGGAGATATAGTTTGTGAATAAGTTTATTGTGTGGGACGGTGTCAAATGCTTTGCTGAAATCTAGATATGCTACATCAACTGCTCCTCCCTTGTCTAATACTTTTGTTACATAATCAAAGAAGTCAATTAGATTAGTCTGACATGATCTCCCTTCCTATGTTTGTCATTTATTTCTCCCTCCCTGGGGGTGAATATTACAGACTTTACATTAAAGGGCTAAGGTTTAGCTCCTTCTGTCTTGAGGCCTATTTCAAACTCGCCTGTTCTGCCTGGCTGGTCCGATTTGGGCGTTGTGTGATTGCATTATTATTTGTGTTCTTATCTTGTTTTGTTTTTACAAGTGTCGGTTAAGCATTCTGAGGGGACCTGGGGGTCCGTAGGGCATGGGGGACTGGCTCAGTCCTCGTCAGCCTTTCGAGCTGGTTGTCTGGGACTCGGTGGAGTTCAAGTGCGTCACACTCTGTTGGTTCCGATATGTCGGGATTTGAGTGTTTCCTTCCCCACGTGGGTTGAGGATTTGGAGGATTTAGTGCCTCCTTGCCGCCGTTATGGACGCTCTTGCCCTTCAAGGGCAATTGGAATTTTCTTTCTGGACTTGTTCTTTTTGGGACTCTTCCTTTGTGTTGAGTTCTCTGGACTTTGTCCATTTTCCTTTTTAGCGGTTGAGGCTGCCTTATGGGAGGGCCTTGCTGTCTTTCCTACTCTGGGAGTTAATCGTTCCTTATTAGGAATTTTAGGCTATGTGGTCTCTTTATCCTGGCTCCGTCTAGGGGTTATTTCCGGGAGGTTTGGAATGCTATGCATTCTTTTTCCTTGGATATAGTCCTCTGGTTCTGTACTCTGAGGAGATTATGGAGACTAGCCTTTTTTAACTCGCTCTTCGGGTGACTTTGTCCCCGATATTTTCCTTCGGTTCTGGAAGTTGGGTGTTGTACGCCTGTTAGACTTAGAATCTTTGTGGTTCTGTCGTGCCCTGGCTCTTTCGGAGTTAGACTTCTGTAAGGGGGGTTCCCTTCCCCTTGGGTTGGGATTTATGAGTGAGTCCTAGACCAGTTCGCCGGGTTAGTCTTATCCTCTGGGAAGTCTGTTTTATTCAGACGGGATATGGTGTTTCCTGGAGTATTGTTGGTTTAAACAATTCTGAGGCTCGGGCCTTACGTTTGTCTGGATCTTCTGGGCCTAAGCCAGCTGGTCAGATTAGGGGCTAGCTCCATAGTTTCACTACCTGGATCCCGCTGTGAGTGTGGGCACTCTTTATTCATGACCTTACCTGGCATTCTTTTTCCAGAATTTTATGATCCTATAGCTGGTTCGGGAGCTCTAGTTTTCCAGGGAACATCGACTATATCTTATGGTCTCTCTAGTTAAGCTACTAGCAGCTTGGCCAGGAGTTCTCTGTGCTCAAGCTCCTCAGGGCCTGCCTTGTTCTTGAACGGTATGTGCTTCCTTCTTGGGAAGTTCCCTTTTCATATTCCTCAGTGACGCCAGGATGTTTTTCATTTAGCTCAGTCTATGGCTTTGGCCTTGTGAGCGTGTGAGCTGTTCTTTAGCTGTGCCCTTCCTTTGGGGGGTTTGTTTGCCTTTCTTAAGGAGGTGAGGTTTTCATCTCTTTGGAGGATGGTTGTCCTGCCTTGTGTGCAGGGGGTTGGAACAGGTGGTTTTTCCTGTACAGAGAGTGGTCTACTTTCTGGGATTGTTCTGTTAGATCTCATAGTTAAGCTTGTCTTTATGGGGTTTTCCTTGGGAGTACCTGTGGACATGCTGTGTGGAGACTGCCATAGAGTGTTGGGCTAGTTTTCATAGGGTTTCTGTCTTTTTCTGCCTATCTCTATGGGGTCCTCATTGGTAGTACCTGTTTGTAGGTGCTTCTGGAAGGCTCCCGAGCTCTGTTGGGGTGCCTGAGGCCATCCCATTCCGCCCTTTTCTCTGGTGGTTGGGGTCCTTTCTGTTCCCCTGTCTCTCAGACCTGTAGGTTACTTGGGTCCGGTGTTGGAATAGGATTTGAGATATGTTTGTCTATCCTTGGATCGTTGAGGTACGGTGAGCCTCTTTGAGGTTCTGGGCTCCTCGTTGTTCCAGAGACGTGGGTAGGCCCTGCGGCTTTGAAAAACCTGCAGTGTACCCTGCTGGTTAGTGGAAGTTAGCAGTCTATCTATCTTTGGCTGCTTTTTACTTGTCTGTAGAGGGAGTGCAGAATTATTAGGCAAGTTGTATTTTTGAGGATTAATTTTATTATTGAACAACAACCATGTTCTCAATGAACCCAAAAAACTCATTAATATCAAAGCTGAATAGTTTTGGAAGTAGTTTTTAGTTTGTTTTTAGTTATAGCTATTTTAGGGGGATATCTGTGTGTGCAGGTGACTATTACTGTGCATAATTATTAGGCAACTTAACAAAAAACAAATATATACCCATTTCAATTATTTATTTTTACCAGTGAAACCAATATAACATCTCAACATTCACAAATATACATTTCTGACATTCAAAAACAAAACAAAAACAAATCAGTGACCAATATAGCCACCTTTCTTTGCAAGGACACTCAAAAGCCTGCCATCCATGGATTCTGTCAGTGTTTTGATCTGTTCACCATCAACATTGCGTGCAGCAGCAACCACAGCCTCCCAGACACTGTTCAGAGAGGTGTACTGTTTTCCCTCCTTGTAAATCTCACATTTGATGATGGACCACAGGTTTTCAATGGGGTTCAGATCAGGTGAACAAGGAGGCCATGTCATTAGATTTTCTTCTTTTATACCCTTTCTTGCCAGCCACGCTGTGGAGTACTTGGACGCGTGTGATGGAGCATTGTCCTGCATGAAAATCATGTTTTTCTTGAAGGATGCAGACTTCTTCCTGTACCACTGCTTGAAGAAGGTGTCTTCCAGAAACTGGCAGTAGGACTGGGAGTTGAGCTTGACTCCATCCTCAACCCGAAAAGGCCCCACAAGCTCATCTTTGATGATACCAGCCCAAACCAGTACTCCACCTCCACCTTGCTGGCGTCTGAGTCGGACTGGAGCTCTCTGCCCTTTACCAATCCAGCCACGGGCCCATCCATCTGGCCCATCAAGACTCACTCTCATTTCAACAGTCCATAAAACCTTAGAAAAATCAGTCTTGAGATATTTCTTGGCCCAGTCTTGACGTTTCAGCTTGTGTGTCTTGTTCAGTGGTGGTCGTCTTGTAAGTATTGCACACCTTGTGCTTTTGGGCACTCCAGTGATGTTGCAGCTCTGAAATATGGCCAAACTGGTGGCAAGTGGCATCTTGGTAGCTGCACGCTTGACTTTTCTCAGTTCATGGGCAGTTATTTTGCGCCTTGGTTTTTCCACACGCTTCTTGCGACCCTGTTGACTATTTTGAATGAAACGCTTGATTGTTCGATGATCACGCTTCAGAAGCTTTGCAATTTTAAGAGTGCTGCATCCCTCTGCAAGATATCTCACTATTTTTGACTTTTCTGAGCCTGTCAAGTCCTTCTTTTGACCCATTTTGCCAAAGGAAAGGAAGTTGCCTAATAATTATGCACACCTGATATAGGGTGTTGATGTCATTAGACCACACCCCTTCTCATTACAGAGATGCACATCACCTAATATGCTTAATTGGTAGTAGGCTTTCGAGCCTATACAGCTTGGAGTAAGACAACATGCATAAAGAGGATGATGTTGTCAAAATACTCATTTGCCTAATAATTCTGCACTCCCTGTAAGTATTTTATTTTCTAAGTCATCCTGGTATGACTGCAGCATGTGGTGTTCAGAGGTTGCTTCTCTGGGTTTGATGCACGTGTTGGTTTGGGAATATTTCGATATTCTGAGTTACTGGCGACTTGGGACTCCAGGTTCAGTCGTTTTTTTCGGGGCAGTTGCTCTTTCTCTTGTAAGGTGTATCCACTCCACGGATTCATCCATTACTTGTGGGATATTCTCCTTCCCAACAGGAAGCTGCAAGAGGATCACCCACAGCAGAGCTGTCTATATAGCTCCTCCCCTAACTGCCACCTCCCAGTCATTCTCTTGCAGCTCTCGACAAGGGAAGTAGCTAGAGAGATGTGGTGCATTAATGTAGCTTATCTTCAATCAAAAGTTTATTTTCAAATGGTACCGGAGTTGTACTATTTTAGCCTCAGGCAGAAAGTTGAAGAAGAGTCTGCCTGTGGTCTTTGATGATCTTAGCAGGTTGTAACTAAGATCCATTGCTGTTCTCACACATAACTGAAGAGATGGGTAACTTCAGCTGGGGGAATAGCATGCAGTGTCTCCTGCTCTGAGGTATGTGCAGTTTTAAATATTTCTAGAGAAATGAATATGCTAGAAAATGCTGACAATACCGGATTTATTTAAGGTAAGCCTGATTACAATGATTTAATAACGACTGGTATCATGCTTGCTGTAAAGGGTAATATTTTTATATTTTTATTATTTACTCACATTACTGAATAGATATAACGTTTGCTTGAAGGTGTATAAACGTTTATTACATATTGGTGATAAAACTTTATTCTGGGGCCCAGTTTTTTCCACATGGCTGTCTAGATTTTGCCTAGGGATAGTTTTTTAAGGCCCTCTCACTGTGATTACAGGTTGGGAGGAGCCTAAATTGCGCATTAGTTTTTGCAGTTTGAGACATCCAGCTTCCCTGAAGGAGTCCCCTGAACATTTAGGACCTCTCTAAAGGGTTTTTGTGCCTTCCAAAGTCGTCGTATGGGCAGGTAGGGCCACAGTAGAGCTGTGGCAGTTTGTTGTGACTGTTTAAAAACGTTTATATCGTTTTTTGATCCGGTTTTGAAACTAAAGGGGTTAATCATCCGTTTGCAAGTGGGTGCAATGCTCTTTCAGCCTATTATACACACTGTAAACATTTCGTAAGATTTACTGCTTTTTTTTTCACTGTTTTGCAGTTTCTGTGATTGTTTTTTTCTCTTAAAGGCACAGTACCGTTTTTATTTTTTGCTTGTTCACAGTTATTAAAGTGTTTTCCAAGCTTGCTGGTCTCATTACTAGTCTGTTTAAACATGTCTGACATAGAGGAAACTCATTGTTCATTATGTTTAGAAGGCATTGTGGAACCCCCTCTTAGAATGTGTACCAAATGCACTGATTTTACTATAGATTACAAAGACCATATTCTGGCTTTAAAAAAGTTATCACCAGAAGAAATTGACAAGGAGGAAGTTATGCCGTCTAACTCTCCCCACGTGTCAGATCCTATAAATCCCGCTCAGGGGACGCCTAGTACATCTAGCGCGCCCATTGCGTATACCTTGCAGGACATGGCGGCAGTTATTAATCATACCCTTACAGAGGTATTATCTAAACTGCAAGGATTGCAAGGAAAGCGAGACAGCTCTGGGACTAGAATAAATACAGAGCTCTCTGACGCTTTAGTGGCTATGTCTGATGCACCCTCACATTATACTGAAGCTGAAGCAGGGGAGCTTCAATCTGTGGGTGATTTTTCTGATTCAGGGAAGAAGTAGCCCCTTACTTAGACGACATTCTGATACAGGTGTCGACTTTTCAAGTTGCCAGGTCCCACACGGACATTGTTCTGGCATTTCTGAGGTCCCATGGGTGGAAGGTGAACGAAGAAAAGAGCTCTCTATCACCTCTAACAAAAGTTTCATTCCTAGGGACTCTGATAGATTCGTTAGAAATGAAGATTTACCTAACGAAGGCCAGATTGTCAAAACTTCTAGACTCTTGCCGTGTTCTTTATTCCACTTCTCGTCCTTTAGTAGCTCAGTGTATGGAAGTAATCGGTTTAATAGTAGCGGCAATGGACATAGTACCGTTTGCCCGCCTACATCTCAGACCGCTGCAACTTTGCATGCTCAGTCAGTGGAATGGGGATTACACAGATTTGTCCCCTCTACTAAATCTGGATCAGGAGACCAGGGATTCTCTTCTCTGGTGGCTATCTCAGGTCCATCTGTCCAAGGGGATGAGCTTCCGCAGGCCAGATTGGACTATAGTAACGACAGATGCCAGCCTTCTGGGCTGGGGTGCAGTCTGGAACTCCCTGAAGGCTCAGGGCTCGTGGACTCAGGAGGAAGCTCTCCTTCCAATAAACATTCTGGAATTAAGAGCGATATTCAATGCTCTTCAGGCTTGGCCTCAGCTAGCTGCGGTCAGGTTAATCAGATTTCAGTCGGACAGCATCACGACTGTAACCTATATCAACCATCAGGGGGGAACAAGGAGCCTCCTGGCAATGTTGGAGGTTTCAAAGATAATTCTATGGGCAGAAGTTCACTCTTGCCATCTCTCAGCTATCCATATCCCAGGAGTAGAGAACTGGGAGGCGGATTTTCTAAGTCGGCAGACTTTTCATCCGGGGGAGTGTGAGCTCCATCCGGAGGTATTTGCCCAGCTGATTCAACTATGGGGCAAACCAGAACTGGATCTCATGGCGTCTCGTCAGAACGCCAAACTTCCTTGTTACGGGTCCAGGTCAAGGGATCCCCAGGCAGCGCTGATAGATGCTCTAGCAGCGCCCTGGTCCTTCAGCCTGGGTTATGTGTTTCCACCGTTTCCTTTGCTCCATCGGCTGATTGCCAAGATCAAGCAGGAGAGAGCTTCGGTGATTTTGATAGCTCCTGCGTGGCCACGCAGGACTTGGTACGCAGATCTGGTGGACATGTCATCCTTTCCACCATGGACTCTGCCGCTGAGGCAGGACCTTCTACTTCAAGGTCCCTTCAAACATCCAAATCTAATTTCTCTGCGTCTGACTGCTTGGAGATTGAACGATTGATTTTATCAAAGCGTGGTTTTTCCGAGTCAGTCATTGATACCTTAATTCAGGCTCGAAAGCCTGTCACCAGGAAAATCTATATAAGATATGGTGTAAATATCTTCATTGGTGTGAATCCAAGGGTTACTCATGGAGTAAAGTCAGGATTCCCAGGATATTGTCTTTTCTCCAAGAAGGATTGGAGAAAGGATTGTCAGCTAGTTCCTTAAAGGGACAGATTTCTGCTCTGTCTATTCTTTTGCACAAGCGTCTGGCGGATGTTCCAGACATTCAGGCGTTTTGTCAGGCTTTAGTTAGAATCAAGCCTGTGTTTAAACCTGTTGCTCCGCCATGTAGTTTAAATTTAGTTCTTAAAGTTCTTCAAGGGGTTCCTTTTGAACCTCTACATTCCATAGATATCAAGCTTTTATCTTGGAAAGTTCTGTTCTTGGTAGCTATCTCTTTGGCTCAAAGAGTTTCAGAGTTATCTGCCTTACAGTGTGATTCCCCTTATCTGATCTTCCATGCAGATAAGGTAGTGTTGCGTACAAAACCTGGGTTTCTTCCTAAGGTGGTATCTAATAAGAATATCAATCAGGAGATTGTTGTTCCGTCACTGTGTCCTAATCCTTCTTCAAAGAAGGAACGTGTATTACACAATCTTGTCGTGGTTCGTGCTTTAAAGTTTTATTTACAAGCTACTAAAGATTTTCGTCAAACATCTGCATTGTTTGTTGTCTACTCTGGACAGAGGAAAGGTCAAAAGGCTTCTGCAACTTCTCTTTCCTTTTGGTTAAGAAGTATAATCTGCTTAGCTTATGAGACTGCTGGCCAGCAGCCTCCTGTAAGAATTACAGCTCATTCCACTAGAGCAGTGGCTTCCACATGGGCTTTTAAAAATGAGGCTTCTGTTGAACAGATTTGTAAGGCGGCGACTTGGTCTTCGCTTCATACTTTTTCTAAATTCTACAAATTTGATACTTTTGCTTCTTCGGAGGCTATTTTTGGAAGAAAGGTCTTACAGGCAGTGGTGCCTTCCGTTTAAGCGCCTGCCTTGTCCCTCCCTTCATCCGTGTCCTATAGCTTTGGTATTGGTATCCCACAAGTAATGGATGAATCCGTGGACTGGATACACCTTACAAGAGAAAACAAAATGAATTCTTACCTGATAAATTTATTTCTCTTGTGGTGTATCCAGTCCATGGCCCGCCCTGTCATTTTAAGGCAGGTGTTTTTTAAATTTTTAAACTACAGTCATCACTGCACCCTATTTTTTCTCCTTTCTCTTGCTTGTCTTCGGTCGAATGACTGGGAGGTGATCCTCTTGCAGCTTCCTGTTTGGAAGGAGAATATCCCACAAGTAATGGATGAATCCGTGGACTGGATACACCACAAGAGAAATAAATTTATCAGGTAAGCATAAATTTAGCTTTTTCCGGAGAAGTTTTTCTCTCCGTTCTGATTCCCGGTCTCAACCATTTGGTTCTGTACAGTTTGGGGTCTGGGCGTTGCCTTACCTTGTTTCAGGAACCCTTAGGGTCCATGTGAGCTTGGCTCACTTTTTGAGGTTTTCTATTTTTATTTGGATCTTATTGCACCCTTTTGAGGGTCTTCCGGTAATCCTTGTTTGTTCCTCCATGCCCTCTCCCCTTTGTGAGTTTTCGGTTGTTGTTCCCCTTTCTCTGTAAGGGTGTGTGGTTGAGGACCGTCCTTTGGGCGATGGTGTCTCCTAGAGGGGTGTTGGCTCAGTTGAGTCTGTTTCTGCGGTTTCTAGCAAGGCTTGTGGACTCTCTGTGGGTCAGTGTCCTTGGAACCTCTTTTCCTTTTCATATGTTTTCCTGGCTTCGGACAAAGCAGGTTTTTTGCTGGGTTGTGGTTTCAGGCCTGGTGCCCTCAGAATGGGCCGCCTTTTGTACCCTGCCATTTTTAGCATTCAGTGTCCTCTATAGCTTGGGTATTGACTTCCCAAAAGTAAGGAATGCAGCTGTGTATTCTTTCCATTTACCTGATAATTTTATTTTCTTCTCTTCAGATGGAAGACTCCACAGCTCCCCGCCCGTGTTTTTATGTGGAGCGGCCATAATTTTTGTTCTTCTGGCACCTTTTCAC
>NC_069502.1:35952466-35964966 GCF_027579735.1 Bombina bombina
GGAGTGGCCACAACCCTGCGAAACCTGGAGCCGCATGTATCAAGGAGGAGTCAGGATCAGCATTCATCTGTCCTACTCCTCCCTCCCCACAGCAAAATGGGTGGCGGACACTGCAAGGGCCAGTCACGGACACCAGTATTCGTGTACGGACACCTTGCCTATCCCTGCTCCTAATGCAAGACAATGCTAGGCCTCATGTGGCTGGAGTGTGTCGGCAGTTCCTGCAAGACGAAGACATTGATGCTATGGACTGGCCTGCCCGTTCCCCAGACCTGAATCCAATTGAGCACATCTGGGACATCATGTCTCGCTCCATCCACCAACGTCGTGCTGCACCACAGACTGTCCTGGAGTTGGCAGATGCTTTAGTCCAGGTCTGGGAGGAGATCCCTCAGGAGACCATCCGCCACCTCATCAGGAGCATGCACAGGCTTTGTAGGGAGGACAGATAGGCACGTGGAGGCCACACACACTACTGAGCCTCATTTTGACTTGTTTTAAGGACATTACATCAAAGTTGGATCAGCCTGTAGTGTGTTTTTCCACTTTAATTTTGAGTGTGACTCCAAATCCAGAGCTCCATGGGTTAAAACATTTGATTTCCATTTTTTAACTTTTGTGTGATTTTTTTTTTCCAACTATGTAAAGAACAAATTATTTCATTAGAATATTTAATTCATTCAGATCTAGGATGTGTTATTTTAGTGTTCCCTTTATTTTTTGGAGCAGTGTATATATATATATATATATATATATATATATGTGTGTGTGTGTATGTATGTGTATATATATATATATATATATATATATATATATGTGTGTGTATATATTAACATACTGCCCTTACTTTCTTTCCCGTCATCATATCAGCTATTAGGAACATATCGATCCTCGAGAATGTCTGGTGTGATTTGGACATACACGTAAAGGTTCTATTATCAGGATTTTGGAGCCTCCAAAGTAAGGGCAGAAATTGGTGATATAAATATATCAGATCACGCGGTAATCTTCTTAGATTTAGAATTAAAAACCTATCAAAAACAAACTAATAATGATGTATTTTTTCCCAGATATTTGGCAAAAAATATTGCGTTCCAGAATTGGCTGAAGAGCAGATGGCAGGAATACGCTTTGCATAATAGATCATATGAAAATAAGGCTGAAATATTTTGGGAATGTGGCAAAGCGGTATTAAGAGGAGAGGTGAAGGCATATCTTTGTAAAACTAAAAAAAAAAATAAACAGCAGGAAGAACAGCTCTCCAATGCAGTAAGGAATAGTTTTAACTCCTATACAGCCCAGCCAGGGAGAGTGCTCTGGGAGAAATATATAAAGTTAAAGTCCCAGAGAGATTTACGCATAAAACAAAACACGATACAGGAAGAAATGCGTTTAAAATCACTATATGGTGGCTTTAGGGTAAAATCAGCTAAATACTTAGCTTCTATAACTAAAAGCAGAGTCAAAAACAATATAGGAGCAATTAAACAGGGATCATTTAGAACCACTACAAATAAAGAGATACAGAAGGTTTTTGTAGAATTTTTTAGGAACCTGTATACAGCAGACACATTTAATCCAGAGGTTAAAAATAAATTCTGGGAAAAAGTAAAATTACCTAAATTATCACAGGATATAATGGAAAGTATCAATACTCCAATTTCACTTGATGAAATTGAACAAGGGATAAAAAACCTTAAAGGTAATAAAGCTCCAGGGCCGGACAGACTACCAGCGGAATTCTATCAAATACTAGTAGAAGAAATAACCCCAGTTTTATATAACGTATACAATAGCTATTTTTTACATCAGAAGCAATGCTCCTCCGGCTTTGCCGCGTCCAACATCTCACTTATCCTTAAAAAAGATAAAGACCCAGAAAACCCAGCATCTTACCGCCCGATTGCATTATTGAACATAGATTATAAATTACTGACTTCTATAATTGCTAACCGCTTAAAACCATTCATATCAGAAATTATTCATGATAATCAAACCGGATTTATGCCCGGGAGAAATCCTGTCAAAAACATCCGTAAAACAATGTTGATAATAGAATATTTGCAAAATAAAACTAAGAAAGAGATAGGTCGTGGGATGTTGGACGCGGCAATCTTAGCTGTTGATGCTGAGAAAGCCTTTGATTATATCAGCTGGGATCATTTATTCACTACATTAGAAAAATTTGGCTTTAAAGACAATATCATAAATATAATAAAAATCTTATACAAGAACCCAATGTCAGCGGTAATAGTTAATGGATTAACGTCGGATAAGTTCGGGCTACAAAGAAGGACGCAACAGGGTTGCCCCCTATCCCCCCTGCTATTTAATCTATCAATAGAACCTTTTGCAATTCATTTAAGAGACTGCCTGGCAGGAATCCAGATTGGTGATCAAAAAATGGTACTTTCTCTCTATGCAGATGACCTTTTAGTATATTTAAGTAATATCGAAAAAACATTACCAATATTATTGTCAGAAACGCAGGTATTTAGCGAGATATCAGGCTATAAGATTAATTATGGGAAATCAGAGTTGCTATGGTTAAAAAAGCCCTTGAATTTTAAAGGGCCATTACCTTTTAAAGAAAAAGCACAGATTAAGTATTTAGGTATTGTATTGTCTAAATTTATGACGGAGTGTTACGAATTAAACTACCCTAGAATTTTTAGGGAATGCCAAAGAAAATTATTAATGTGGTCTAATCTTCCTATATCTATAACAGCTAGAATAATGTTAATCAAATCTGTGATATTTCCCAAAATTCTATACTTATGTCAGAATATTCCAATACTATTATATAAAAAAGACATTAGAGATTTTAATAAACAATGTACCAAATTTATCTGGGCTGGGAAAAGGCCACGGATAGGGCTAGACAAATTACAACTTAACAAACTAGCGGCTGGGCTGGATTTCCCAAATTTAGAGATGTATAATTTAGTGACCACACTTAAATATGCAATGGACTGGATAACGTCCAAAGACTATGTGACAATTGGTAGTTTAGAAAACTATATGGTCGAACCATTTAGGCTGGGTACACTTCTACATTGCCCTATAAATAGAATACCTAAGAAAATTGTAAAAATGATAATTTTTACCAATACTATAAAGGCATGGCAACAGGTTTGCCACAAAGTACAGGTTAATCCATTCTGTACAAATTTTCTCAGCATTTGTGGCAATCCCGAATTCCAACCTGGTGTATCACAAGCAGTTTTCCATCGGTGGAAAAGGAAAGGTTTAATGTTTATTAGACAATTAGTATCAGAAGATTTGACGGTTAACTCATTCACAAATCTAGCTAGAATTTTTGACCTGTCGAAAAAGGATTTTTTCGCGTTTCTACAAGTACGCCACTACATTAACAGCTTACGAACTAAATACAAACCCAATTGGTCTATGGGGATGTTAGATAATATTATTAAGCTGTATGAAAATGGCAAGATATCAATCTCAATAATCTACAAAGCAATTATTTCACTTAATAATGAAGAACATCTGCAGGGGATAAAAGAGAAATGGCATAGAGAGTTCCCAAATTTAACGACAAATGAAATAGGTCAATCTCTGAAGTTGACTTATAAATTTTGGGTCCCAACTAACTGGAGAGAGTCACACCTGAAATTGATCAGGAAAGTATATATAACTAATAGAAATCTAACTAGGTGGTATGGGACTACATTAACCTGCCCGAAGTGTAACGCAGAGGAAGCAGATATTACTCATTATTTTTGGTAGTGTCCGAAAATTAACCAATTATGGAGACATGTCAATTATTGGATTAAAAGGAAGTTGGATATTGAGTTTGAGATTCAAATACTCCACGTCTTTTTTCTAGTAAAATATTCAGATAAAGTTAAAGAGAATGATTTAATTAATACTATAATTTTTATAACTAGGAATCTAATCTTGAAGGACTGGAAAGGGACAAAAGCCCCCAAACTGGTGGCATGTAAAAATGGAGTGGTTAAACAGTGTATGTTAGAACATTATGATTCACGAGAGCCAGCTAGCCCGTTAGAAGTTTTTTTTAAGAAATGGAAAAAGTTAATTCTATCTTTACCGTTGCATATACAAATCCAATTGACAGCTCCTTTTAGGAATACAGAATATGTTATGATCAATATTATAACAGGCTTATTCCCCCCAAGTTGGGGTGGAATGTAAAAGCGCTAGAGAGAGCGAGAGAGTTAAGGGATGTGAGGGGTTTTTTTTTGTTTGTTTTTTCTTCTTCTCTCCCCCCCCCCCCCCCACCCTATCATCTCTTCGAGATGGTTGTAAGACCAAGAGGATAATTTATGATTACAAACTTTGGCTGTTTTTCTTTCTTTGCTGCATATACTTAATATTAGAAGAAGGCTATGTTTAAGACACTAGATGATAAGTTACTGGTGTCTTTCATTAGGGGAATTATATTTAACTCTTGATACAAACAGTCAAACCTTGTACTAGTCAGATTATAATTATTTATGGTACTATAAGAAGTATATTTTTTTGGATCAGATTATTTGTAAAGGTGAACAATGAAGAATGTATAATTTTGGTTTTTTATTATTTAGTTAATTTTTTTGGATCAGATTATTTGTAAATATGAACAATGAAGAATGTAGATGCTTTTTTCTTTTTCTGTATGTAATTCTGGAAATTGATACTAATAAAGCGTTTAAAAATTAAAAAAAAAAAAAAAACATACTGCCCTGTTGAACAAGCGGACACTTTTCAGCTGCAATTAGATTTGCATCGATTGTACAGAACCATTAAATTAAAAGCTTTCTTTGGGGAATCTGAATCTAATATGGACAGTGACCTTGATATGGACAAATGTTGTCTTGATCCATCTACTTTTGGTTTACATGTTAGGAGTCAGTTCATTCCATCTGTGTATAATCATTCTGTTGATACATTCATTAATGTTATTAATAGAGAATTTGATGTGTTGGTCAATAAGTCTTCTGGTTCGGATTTAAAACATAACTTAACTATGGCTGAAAAGGCGGCCCTTGATAATTTAAAGAACAACCCTGATGTTACTATTAAAGGGTCTGACAAGAGCAGAGCCATAGTTGTTATGGATACTTCTAAATATAAAAATGAAATCATGAGACAATTAAATGATCATTTGGTATATAGGGAACTTGAGATTGATCCATTGCCTGGTTTTATGACTAGAGTTAGGGAGATTTTGAATAAGGCTGTTGATGAAGGCATTATTAGTGAGAAAATGTTTAATTATCTATATTCACAGAATCCCAAAACCCCTAATTTCTATGTCTTACCTAAAATACACAAGGATCTATATGATCCCCCTGGTAGACCCATTGTGGCATCTATCGATTCCCTATTTAGCCCTATTTCAAAATTCTTGGAATTTTTTTTAACTCCTCTTGTAAGACAGGGACGGTCTTTTTTGAAGGATACCAGTGACTTCTTGATTAAAATTAGAGATTTCTCTGATTAACCAGAGGGACATTGTTTTGGCTACTTGGGATGTTGGTAGTCTTTATACTATTATTCTCCTCCACTCTGATGGTCTAAATAGTGTCTGGTCCTCTTTGGTGAAATCAGACAAAATATTCAGAAGTACAGATTAATTTCTTTATGGAGTTACTGGAGTTAGTTTTAACTCACAATTATTTGTCTTTTGATGACAGGTTTTTTTTCTGCAGTTATGGGACACCTCAATGGGTTCAAATGTTGCCCCGGCCTACGCTTGCCTTTTTATGGATCAGTTGGAGGAACAAGTGGTATATACTGATCCTGATTTTCAGAATTGTTTGGCATGGTGGCGTTATATAGATGATCTTTTCATTATATGGCGGGGTGACATTGAATCCATTGAGGCGTTCCGCAATAGGATACAGAATAAGGTGCCGGCTGTCAAGTTTACTGCTAACTATCATATTGACCATGTTGCGTTCCTGCATACTGTGGTAATGCGTGTGGGTGACCACTTTAAAACAGATATTTTTAGAAAGCCTACAGATAAAAATACTTTGTTATCCCGTCATAGCCATCACCCTCCTAGGGTGTTTAAAAGTGTACCTAAATCTCAGTTCCTTAGGGTGAAGAGGATAGTCTCTGATCCTTTGACTTGCTCAATGTGCTTAAATGAGATGCGCAAGAGATTTCAGGATAGAGGTTATTTCCTTGGAGATTTAGAGTCTATTGATCTTCAACCAAAGGATAAAGATAGTGGGATCAAGAAATTGGCCTTTGTTTCTGACTTGTGATATTAGTGTTAAGTTACATAAAGTGATTTGCAGAAATTGGTTTATGTTAAGGGACTCTATGCCGGAAATTGAGGAATTTAAACATCCTCCCTTTTCTTCTTTTATGAAGGGTAATTCCATTGGTAGACAGCTAGTAAGGGCAAAGGTCAAGCCCTTAAGGATTACACAAAGTGTTTTTAGACCTGTTGACAATGGGACTTTTCCTTGTTTAAATTGTTCTCATTGCAATAGCATTATTAAGGGTAACACTATCAGTCATCCCTTTTCTGGTAAACTTTTTCATATCAAAGGTTACTTTAATTGTAAATCGTCTTATGTGCTGTATGCACTCAAATGCCTGTGTGGCTTATTATATATTGGAGAGACGACACAGCCTCTTAAGGAGTGCCTAACCCAACATAAGTCAACTATTAGGAATCCCAAAATGAGACACCTTCCTGTCCCCTATAATTTTTTTGATAGGGGAAATCAGGTGAATCAGTTGCGTTTTATGATACTAGATCAGGTGTCTAAAGGAACTTACTTAAAAAAAAAGCTATGTGGATACATAGGCTTAGCACGTTATATCCTAAAGGTCTCAATAGGGATTATAATCTAGCATGTTTGCTTTAATTTATCTGTTTTTGAGAAAGAGAAGGAAGAAAGAAAGAAAAGTTAAAAAACAAGTATATAAGTATGAAATAGTTGATAAGTAGGAAGGTACTAAGTTATGACCTTTTGATAGGGTATAAGATTAAATCAAATTTATAGTGGGTAGCATTGAAAGGAAGTTTTGTTTAAGGTTCACATTTAGTTAAGATTATTTGTGGAATTTTAGGGATTTTGTGTTATTTATTTTTCAAGTGGTCATTATTTATTTGGGTGTTTGGTTATGTTGGGTTGATAACTTTTTTGTATGTTAAATTGTGTTGGCACTTTAAATTTATATCACAGGAGGATTCTGATGATGTCATGATTGAAAGGGGGGGGACTGTTTGCATTTGTTTGTATTGAGCCTAAAGAGGGGGTGTAAGCCCCAAAACATTGCTCTGTCTGTACTGCTGCCCTGAGTAAAAGTGGATTGGAACTGCATTACTTAGTGTCTGCCCATTTTTTTCACACACACACACACACACACATATATATATATATATATATATATATATATATATACAAAACATGTGTGTGTGTGATATGTGTATATATATATATATATGTGTGTATATGTATATGTGTGTGTGTGTGTATATATATATATATATATATATATATGTGTGTGTAGATATATATATATATATATATATATATATATATATATATTTCTTTCATGTAATTAACAAGAGTCCATGAGCTAGTGACGTATGGGATATACATTCCTACCAGGAGGGGCAAAGTTTCCCAAACCTTAAAATGCCTATAAATACACCCCTCACCACACCCACAAATCAGTTTTACAAACTTTGCCTCCAAGGGAGGTGGTGAAGTAAGTTTGTGCTAGATTCTACGTTGATATGCGCTCCGCAGCAAGTTGGAGCCCGGTTTTCCTCTCAGCGTGCAGTGAATGTCAGAGGGATGTGAAGAGAGTATTGCCTATTGAATGCAGTGATCTCCTTCTACGGGGTCTATTTCATAAGGTTCTCTGTTATCGGTCGTAGAGATTCATCTCTTACCTCCCTTTTCAGATCGACGATATACTCTTATATTTACCATTACCTCTACTGATTCTCGTTTCAGTACTGGTTTGGCTTTCTACAAACATGTAGATGAGTGTCCTGGGGTAAGTAAGTCTTATTTTCTGTGACACTCTAAGCTATGGTTGGGCACTTTATTTATAAAGTTCTAAATATATGTATTCAAACATTTATTTGCCTTGACTCAGAATGTTCAACTTTCCTTATTTTCAGACAGTCAGTTTCATATTTGGGATTATGCATTGAATTATCATATTTTTCTTACCTCAAAAATTTGACTTTTTTCCCTGTGGGCTGTTAGGCTCGCGGGGGCTGAAAATGCTTCATTTTATTGCGTCATTCTTGGCGCGGACTTTTTTGGCGCAAAAATTCTTTTCCGTTTCCGGCGTCATACGTGTCGCCGGAAGTTGCGTCATTTTTTGACGTTATTTTGCGCCAAAAATGTCGGCGTTCCGGATGTGGCGTCATTTTTGGCGCCAAAAGCATTTAGGCGCCAAATAATGTGGGCGTCTTATTTGGCGCTAAAAAATATGGGCGTCGCTTTTGTCTCCACATTATTTCAGTCTCATTTTTCATTTGCTTCTGGTTGCTAGAAGCTTGATATTTGGCATTCTTTCCCATTCCTGAAACTGTCTTATAAGGAATTTGATCTATTTTGCTTTATATGTTGTTTTTTCTCTTACATATTGCAAGATGTCTCACGTTGCATCTGAGCCAGAAGATACTACAGGAAAATCACTGCCTGCTGGATCTACCAAAGCTAAGTGTATCTGCTGTAAACTTTTGGTAGCTATTCCTCCAGCTGTTGTTTGTAATAATTGTCATGACAAACTTGTTAAAGCAGATAATATTTCCTTTAGTAATGTACCATTGCCTGTTGCAGTTCCCTCAACATCTAAGGTGCAGAATGTTCCTGATAACATAAGAGATTTTGTTTCTGAATCCATAAAGAAGGCTTTGTCTGTTATTTCTCCTTCTAGTAAACGTAAAAAGTCTTTTAAATCTTCTCTCTACAGATGAATTTTTAAATGAACACCATCATTCTGATTCTTTGGACTCTTCTGGTTCAGAGGATTCTATCTCAGAGATTGATGCTGATAAATCTTCATATTTATTTAAGATGGAATTTATTCGCTCTTTACTTAAAGAAGTACTAATTGCTTTAGAAATAGAGGATTCTAGTCCTCTTGATACTAATTCTATACGTTTGGATAAGGTTTTTAAAGCTCCTGCGGTTATTCCAGAAGTTTTTCCTGTTCCTAATGCTATTTCTGCAGTAATTTCCAAAGAATGGGATAAATTGGGTAATTCATTTACTCCTTCTAAACGTTTTAAGCAATTATATCCTGTTCCGCCTGACAGGTTAGAATTTTGGGACAAAATCCCTAAAGTTGATGGGGCTATTTCTACCCTTGCTAAACGTACTACCATTCCTACATCAGATGGTACCTCGTTTAAGGATCCTTTAGATAGAAAAATTGAATCTTTTCTAAGAAAAGCTTATCTGTGTTCAGGTAATCTTCTTAGACCTGCTATATCATTGGCTGATGTTGCTGCAGCTTCAACTTTTTGGTTGGAAACTCTAGCGCAACAAGTAACAAATCGTGATTCTCATGATATTATTATTCTTCTCCAGCATGCTAATAATTTTATCTGTGATGCCATTTTTGATATTATTAGAGTTGATGTTAGGTTTATGTCTCTGGCTATCTTAGCCAGAAGAGCTTTATGGCTTAAAACTTGGAATGCTGATATGGCTTCTAAATCAACTCTACTTTCCATTTCTTTCCAGGGAAACAAATTATTTGGTTCTCAGTTGGATTCTATTATTTCAACTGTTACTGGTGGGAAAGGAACTTTTTTACCACAGGATAAAAAATCTAAAGGTAAAAACAGGGCTAACAATCGTTTTCGTTCCTTTCGTTTCAACAAAGAACAAAAGCCTGATCCTTCGTCCTCAGGAGCAGTTTCAGTTTGGAAACCATCTCCAGTCTGGAATAAATCCAAGCCTGCTAGAAAGGCAAAGCCTGCTTCTAAGTTCACATGAAGGTACGGCCCTCATTCCAGTTCAGCTGGTAGGGGGCAGGTTACGTTTTTTTCAAAGAAATTTGGATCAATTCTGTTCACAATCTTTGGATTCAGAACATTGTTTCAGAAGGGTACAGAATTGGTTTCAAGATGAGACCTCCTGCAAAGAGATTTTTTCTTTCCCGTGTCCCAGTAAATCCAGTGAAAGCTCAAGCATTTCTGAATTGTGTTTCAGATCTAGAGTTGGCTGGAGTAATTATGCCAGTTCCGGAACAGGGGATGGGGTTTTATTCAAATCTCTTCATTGTACCAAAGAAGGAGAATTCCTTCAGACCAGTTCTGGATCTAAAATTATTGAATCGTTATGTAAGGATACCAACGTTCAAGATGGTAACTGTAAGGACTATATTGCCTTTTGTTCAGCAAGGGAATTATATGTCCACAATAGATTTACAGGATGCATATCTGCATATTCCGATTCATCCAGATCATTTTCAGTTCCTGAGATTCTCTTTTCTAGACCAGCATTACCAATTTGTGGCTCTACCGTTTGGCCTTGCTACAGCTCCAAGAATTTTCACAAAGATTCTCGATGCCCTTCTGTCTGTAATCAGAGAACAGGGTATTGTGGTATTTCCTTATTTGGACGATATCTTGGTACTTGCTCAGTCTTTACATTTAGCAGAGTCTCATACGAATCGACTTGTGTTGTTTCTTCAAGATCATGGTTGGAGGATCAATTTACCAAAAAGTTCTTTGATTCCTCAAACAAGGGTAACCTTTCTGGGTTTCCAGATAGATTCAGTGTCCATGACTCTGTCTTTAACAGACAAGAGACGTCTAAAATTGATTACAGCTTGTCGAAACCTTCAGTCTCAATCATTCCCTTCGGTAGCCTTATGCATGGAAATTCTAGGTCTTATGACTGCTGCATCGGACGCGATCCCCTTTGCTCGTTTTCACATGCGACCTCTTCAGCTCTGTATGCTGAACCAATGGTGCAGGGATTACACGAAGATATATCAATTAATATCTTTAAAACCGATTGTTCGACACTCTCTAACGTGGTGGACAGATCACCATCGTTTAATTCAGGGGGCTTCTTTTGTTCTTCCGACCTGGACTGTAATTTCAACAGATGCAAGTCTCACAGGTTGGGGAGCTGTGTGGGGATCTCTGACGGCACAGGGAGTTTGGGAATCTCAGGAGGTGAGATTACCGATCAATATTTTGGAACTCCGTGCAATTTTCAGAGCTCTTCAGTTTTGGCCTCTTCTGAAGAGAGAATCGTTCATTTGTTTTCAGACAGACAATGTCACAACTGTGGCATACATCAATCATCAAGGAGGGACTCACAGTCCTCTGGCTATGAAAGAAGTATCTCGAATTTTGGTTTGGGCGGAATCCAGCTCCTGTCTAATCTCTGCGGTTCATATCCCAGGTGTAGACAATTGGGAAGCGGATTATCTCAGTCGCCAAACGTTGCATCCGGGCGAATGGTCTCTTCACCCAGAGGTATTTCTTCAGATTGTTCAAATGTGGGGGCTTCCAGAGATAGATCTGATGGCCTCTCATCTAAACAAGAAACTTCCCAGGTATCTGTCCAGATCCCGGGATCCTCAGGCGGAGGCAGTGGATGCATTATCACTTCCTTGGAAGTATCATCCTGCCTATATCTTTCCGCCTCTAGTTCTTCTTCCAAGAGTAATCTCCAAGATTCTGAGGGAATGCTCGTTTGTTCTGCTAATAGCTCCGGCATGGCCTCACAGGTTTTGGTATGCGGATCTTGTCCGGATGGCATCTTGCCAACCATGGACTCTTCCGTTAAGACCAGACCTTCTGTCGCAAGGTCCTTTTTTCCATCCGGATCTGAAATCCTTAAATTTAAAGGTATGGAGATTGAACGCTTGATTCTTAGTCAGAGAGGTTTCTCTGACTCTGTGATTGATACTATGTTACAGGCTCGTAAATCTGTATCTAGAGAGATATATTATAGAGTCTGGAAGACTTATATTTCTTGGTGTCTTACTCTTCATTTTTCTTGGTATTCTTTTAGAATTCCGAGAATATTACAATTTCTTCAGGATGGTTTAGATAAGGGTTTGTCCGCAAGTTCCTTGAAAGGACAAATCTCTGCTCTTTCTGTTCTTTTTCACAGAAAGATTGCTATTCTTCCTGATATTCATTGTTTTGTACAAGCTTTGGTTCGTATAAAACCTGTCATTAAGTCAATTTCTCCTCCATGGAGTTTGAATTTGGTTCTGGGAGCTCTTCAAGCTCCTCCGTTTGAACCTATGCATTCATTGGACATTAAATTGCTTTCTTGGAAAGTTTTGTTCCTTTTGGCCATCTCTTCTGCCAGAAGAGTTTCTGAATTATCTGCTCTTTCTTGTGAGTCTCCTTTTCTGATTTTTCATCAGGATAAGGCGGTGTTGCGAACTTCTTTTGAATTTTTACCTAAGGTTGTGAATTCCAACAACATTAGTAGAGAAATTGTGGTTCCTTCATTATGTCCTAATCCTAAGAATTCTAAGGAGAAATCATTGCATTCTTTGGATGTTGT
>NC_069502.1:35969966-36207466 GCF_027579735.1 Bombina bombina
CTGTTTGTGAGAGGAATATGATTTTAGCAGCAGTAACTAAAATCGTTTGCTGTTTCCACATAGGACTGTTGAGATGAAATAACTTCAGTTGGGGGAAACAGTTGGCAGACTTTTCTGCTTAAGGTATGACTAGCCATATTTCTAACAAGACTGTGTAATGCTGGAAGGCTGTCATTTCCCCTCATGGGGACCGGTAAGCCATTTTCTTAGTCTCAAACAGAATAAAGGGCTTAATATGGGCTATAAAACTGGTAGACACTTTTGTGGGCTAGATCGATTGCTTTATTTGGGCATTTTATACAGCTTGATGTTGAAATTCACACTTTATAAACTTTGGGGAACGTTTTTTTACGTCAGGCACTGGTTTAGACACCTTTCCAGTCAGGAAGGGCCTTCCCTGTAGTAGGCTGAGCCTCATTTTCGCGCCATTATTGCACAGTTACTTTTGAGAGCAGGACATGCAGCTGCATGTGTGTGGGTCTGAAAGTAGTTGAAAAGGTTCCTAGAAGGCTTCATTTGGTATCGTATACCCCCCTGGGTTTGGTAAAGTCGCAGCAAATGCTGTAGCTGGGACTGTAGAGGGGTTAAAACTGTAACCGGCTCCGGTTTCCTCATTTTAAGGGTTAAAGGTCTGAAATTTGGGGTGCAATGCTTTGAATGCTTTAAGACACTGTGGTGAAATTTTGGTTAAATTTGAACAATTCCTTCATAGTTTTTCACATATTCAGTAATAAAGTGTGCCCTGTTTAAAATTTAAAGAGACAGTAACGTTTTTGTTTTAAAACGTTTTTTGTACTTTATTGACAAGTTTAAGCCTGTTTAACATGTCTGTACCTTCAGATAAACTATGTTCTGTATGTATGGAAGCCAATGTGTCTCCCCCTTCAAAATTGTGTGATAATTGTGCCATAGCGTCCAAACAAAATAAGGACAGTACTGCCACAGATAGTAAAGTTGCCCAAGATGATTCATCAGATGAAGGGAGTAGACATAGTTCTACATCATCTCCTTCTGTGTCTACACCAGTTTTGCCCACGCAGGAGACCCCTAGTACTTCTAGCGCGCCAATGCTTGTTACTATGCAACAATTGACGGCAGTAATGGATAACTCCATAGCAAATATTTTATCCAAAATGCCTGCATTTCAGAGAAAGCGCGATTGCTCTGTTTTAAACACTGTAGAGCAGGAGGGCGCTGATGATAATTGCTCTGTCATACCCTCACACCAATCTGAAGTGGCCATGAGGGAGGTTTTGTCAGATGGGGAAATTTCAGATTCAGGTAGAATTTCTCAACAGGCAGAACCTGATGTTGTGAGATTTAAATTTAAATTAGAGCATCTCCGCGCACTGCTTAAGGAGGTGTTATCTACTCTGGATGATTGTGACAACCTGGTCATTCCAGAAAAATTGTGCAAGATGGACAAGTTCCTAGAGGTTCCGGTGCACCCCGACGCTTTTCCTATACCCAAGCGGGTGGCGGACATAGTGAATAAGGAGTGGGAGAAGCCCGGCATACCTTTTGTCCCCCCTCCTATATTTAAGAAATTATTTCCTATGGTCGACCCCAGAAAGGACTTATGGCAGACAGTCCATAAGGTCGAGGGGGCAGTTTCTACACTAGCCAAGCGCACTACTATTCCTATCGAGGATAATTGTGCTTTCAAAGATCCTATGGATAAAAAATTGGAGGGTTTGCTTAAAAAGATTTTTGTACAGCAAGGTTACCTCCTGCAACCTATTTCGTGCATTATTCCTGTCACTACAGCAGCGTGGTTCTGGTTCGAGGAACTAGAAAAGTCGCTCAGTAGAGAGACTCCGTATGAGGAGGTTATGGACAGAGTTCACGCGCTTAAGTTAGCTAATTCCTTTATTTTAGATGCCGCTTTGCAGTTAGCTAGATTAGCGGCGAAAAATTCAGGGTTTGCAATTGTGGCGCGCAGAGCGCTCTGGCTAAAGTCTTGGTCAGCGGATGTATCTTCCAAGACAAAATTGCTTAATATCCCCTTCAAGGGTAAAACCCTTTTTGGGCCAGAATTGAAAGAGATTATCTCAGACATCACTGGGGGTAAGGGCCACGCCCTCCCACAAGATAGGCCTTTCAAGGCCAAGAATAAGTCTAATTTTCGTTCCTTTCGCAATTTCAGGAACGGACCGGCCTCCAACTCTGCAGCCTCTAGACAAGAGGGTAATGCTTTGCAAGCCAAACCAGCTTGGAAACCGATGCAAGGCTGGACAAGGGTAAGCAGGCCAAGAAGCCTGCTGCTGCTAACAAAACAGCATGAAGGAGTAGCCCCCGATCCGGGACCGGATCTAGTAGGGGGCAGACTCTCTCTCTTCGCTCAGGCTTGGGCAAGAGATGTTCAGGATCCCTGGGCACTGGAAATAGTTTCTCAGGGTTATCTTCTGGAATTCAAGGAACTACCCCCAAGGGGAAGGTTCCACATGTCTCACTTATCTTCAAACCAAATAAAGAGACAGGCATTCTTACATTGTGTAGAAGACCTGTTAAAAATGGGAGTGATACACCCAGTTCCAACCGTGGAACAAGGAATGGGGTTTTACTCAAATCTGTTTGTAGTTCCCAAAAAAGAGGGAACTTTCAGACCAATCCTGAATTTAAAGATCCTAAACAAATTTCTCAGAGTGCCATCGTTCAAAATGGAAACTATTCGAACGATTTTACCTACAATCCAGGAGGGTCAATTTATGACTACCGTGGATCTAAAGGATGCGTATCTACATATTCCTATCCACAAAGATCATCATCAGTTCCTAAGGTTTGCCTTTCTGGACAAACATTACCAGTTTGTGGCTCTCCCATTCGGGCTAGCCACTGTTCCAAGGATTTTCACAAAGGTGCTCGGGTCCCTTCTAGCGGTTCTAAGACCAAGGGGCATTGCAGTGGCACCTTACTTGGACGACATTCTGATACAAGCGTCGTCTCTTTCAAAGGCAAAGGCTCACACAGACATCGTTCTGGCCTTTCTCAGATCTCACGGATGGAAAGTGAACATAGAAAAAAGTTCCCTGTCTCCGTCGACAAGAGTTCCTTTCTTGGGGACAATAATAGATTCTTTAGAAATGAGGATTTTCCTGACAGATGTCAGAAAGTCAAAACTTCTAAACGCTTGTCAAGTTCTTCACTCTGTTCCACGACCTTCCGTAGCTCAGTGCATGGAAGTAGTAGGGTTGATGGTTGCAGCAATGGACATAGTTCCTTTTGAGCGAATTCATCTAAGACCATTACAACTGTGCATGCTGAAACAGTGGAATGGGGACTATACAGACTTGTCTCCAGTGATTCAATTAGATCAGAAGACCAGAGACTCACTCCGTTGGTGGCTAACCCAGGACCACCTGTCCCAGGGAATGAGCTTCCGCAGACCAGAGTGGGTCATCGTCACGACCGACGCCAGTCTAGTGGACTGGGGCGCGGTCTGGAACTCCCTGAAAGCTCAGGGGCTATGGTCTCGGGAAGAGAGAACATTCTGGAACTGAGAGCGATATTCAATACTCTCAGGGCTTGGCCTCAACTAGCAAAGGCCAGATTCATAAGATTCCAATCAGACAACATGACGACTGTTGCTTACATCAGCCATCAGGGGGGAACAAGGAGTTCCCTGGCGATGAGAGAAGTGACCAAAATCATAAAATGGGCGGAGGATCACTCCTGCCACCTATCTGCGATCCACATCCCAGGAGTGGAAAACTGGGAGGCGGATTATCTGAGTCGTCAGACATTCCATCCGGGGGAGTGGGAACTCCACCCGGAGATATTTGCCCAGTTGACTCAATTATGGGGCATTCCAGACATGGATCTGATGGCGTCTCGTCAGAACTTCAAGTTTCCTTGCTACGGGTCCAGATCCAGGGATCCCAAGGCGACTCTAGTGGATGCATTAGTAGCGCCTTGGACCTTCAACCTAGCTTATGTGTTTCTACCGTTTCCTCTCATTCCCAGGCTGGTAGCCAGGATCAAGCAGGAGAGGGCCTCGGTGATCTTGATAGCTCCTGCGTGGCCACGCAGGACTTGGTATGCAGACCTGGTGAATATGTCATCGGCTCCACCATGGAAGCTACCTTTGAGACAGGATCTTCTAGTACAAGGTCCATTCGAACATCCAAATCTAGTTTCCCTCCAGCTAACGGCTTGGAAATTGAACGCTTGATTTTATCTAAGCGTGGGTTTTTGGATTCTGTAATAAATACTCTGGTACAAGCCAGAAAACCTGTAACTAGAAAAATTTACCATAAAATATGGAAAAGATATATCTGTTGGTGTGAATCCAAGGGATTCTCATGGAGTAAGATTAAAATTCCTAGGATCCTTTCCTTTCTCCAAGAAGGTTTGGATAAGGGATTATCAGCGAGTTCTCTAAAGGAACAGATTTCTGCTTTATCTGTCTTGTTACACAAACGACTGTCAGCTGTGCCTGATGTTCAAGCTTTTGTTCAGGCTTTGGTCAGGATTAAGCCTGTTTACAGACCTTTGACTCCTCCCTGGAGTCTGAATTTAGTTCTTTCAGTTCTTCAAGGGGTTCCGTTTGAACCTCTACATTCCATAGATATCAAGATGTTATCTTGGAAAGTTCTGTTTTTGGTTGCTATTTCTTCTGCTAGAAGAGTTTCTGAGTTATCTGCTTTGCAGTGTAATCCGCCCTATCTGGTGTTCCATTCAGATAAGGTTGTTTTGCGTACTAAACCTGGTTTCCTTCCAAAGGTTGTTTCCAACAAGAATATTAACCAGGAAATAGTTGTGCCTTCTTTGTGTCCGAATCCAGTTTCAAAGAAGGAACGTTTGTTACACAATTTAGATGTAGTTCGTGCTTTAAAGTTCTATTTAGAAGCAACAAAGGATTTTAGACAAACGTCTTCTCTGTTTGTCGTTTATTCTGGCAAGAGGAGAGGTCAAAAAGCTACTGCTACCTCTCTTTCCTTTTGGCTGAAAAGCATCATCCGATTGGCTTACGAGACTGCCGGACGGCAGCCTCCTGAACGCATCACAGCTCACTCTACAAGGGCTGTGGCTTCCTAATGGGCCTTCAAGAACGAGGCTTCTGTTGATCAGATATGTAAGGCAGCGACTTGGTCTTCCCTGCACACTTTTGCCAAATTCTGCAAATTTGATACTTTTGCTTCTTCGGAGGCTATTTTTGGGAGAAAGGTTTTGCAAGCCGTGGTGCCTTCTGTTTAGGTAACCTGATTGGCTCCCTAACTTCATCCGTGTCCTAAAGCTTTGGTATTGGTTCCCACAAGTTATGGATGACGCCGTGGACCGGACACACCAATGTTGGAGAAAACAGAATTTATGCTTACCTGATAAATTACTTTCTCCAACGCTGTGTCCGGTCCACGGCCCGCCCTGGCTTTTTAATCAGGTTGATGAATTTCTTTCTTTAACTACAGTCACCACGGCACCATATGGTTTCTCCTGTTTTTTCTCCTGTCCGTCGGTCGAATGACTGGGGTGGGCGGAGCCTAGGAGGGACTATATGGACAGCTTTTGCTGTGCTCTTTGCCATTTCCTGTTGGGGAAGAGAATATTCCCACAAGTTATGGATGACGCCGTGGACCGGACACACCGTTGGAGAAAGTAATTTATCAGGTAAGCATAAATTCTGTTTTTCTTCCTCATAATAAGAAGTCTAAAGTGAAATCTAAAGCTTCCAATCATTTTTGTTTCTTTCATCAGAATAAGGAACAAAAGTTATGACTCTGCCCAGAAACAAGGCAACCCCGGCCCAGTCTGGAAGCCTAATGCTAACTGGAACAAGTCAAAGCAAGCTAAGTAATCTATCCCTACTACCATATCTGCATGAAGGTGCAGCCCCCCGATCCAGAGGTTCTGGTAGGAGGCAGGTTAAGCCTTTTTCAGGCGGCTTGGTTTCAGTCTGTTCCAGATCCCTGGTTTCTAAATATTGGTTACCCCCCCTGGTAATAAGATTCAGAGCACGGCCTCTGAATGTTTTTTCTGTCCAATGTTCCAAGGAATCCTTTAAAAGCTCAAGCTTTTTTCAGTCTGTATCATATTTGGAAGCTATGGGAGTTATTGTACCAGTTCCTTTTCAGGAACAGAGATGAGATTTTATTCAAATCTCTTCATTGTTCCGAAGAAGGAAGGTACTTTCAGATCAGTTCTGCATCTGGAAGCTCTGAACATTTTGTAAGGATTCCATCTTTCAAAATGTAAACTATTCAGATGTGTTGCCTTTTGTTCAGCAAGGTCAATTTATATCCACAATAGATTTAAAGGATGCTTACCTTCATGTTCCAATTTCGAGTTTCTGAGGTTTGCCTTTCTAGACAAGCATTTTCAGTTTGTTGCTCTACCATTTGGTCTGGTTACAGCTCTAAGAATATTCACAAAGATTCTGGGTGCCCTTCTGTCTGTTATCAAAACTCAGGGTATTGCAGTGTTTCCCAACCTGGAAGATATCTTGGTTCATGCTTAGTCTTTTTCTTTGGCAGAATTTCAACAACTGACTCTTGTTGTTTCTTCGATAACGTGGTTTTCCAAAAAGTTATTTCATTCCTCAAACAAAAGTAACTTTTTTGGGGTTTCAAATAGATTGTCTCCATGAGTCTTTCTCTATCAGAGCAGAGAAGGTTAAGATTGGTGTCAGCTTGTCTAAACCTTCAGTCTCCCTCTTTTCCCTCTGTTGCTCTTTGTATTGAAGTTCTAGGTCTTATTGCAGCTTCAGATGCAATTCAGTCTGCTTGTTTTCACATGAGACCTTTTTAGGTTTGTATGCTTTGTCAGTGGTGCAGAGATTATACACAGTTGCCTCAAAATATATTTTTGGATCCCAGTACATGTCAGTCTCTAACTTGGTGGCTGGATCGTCAGTTTATTATTCAGGGGGCTTTTTTGCTTGTCACAGATACAAGTCTCTCAGGTTGGGGGTCTCTGAGAGCACACAGAGTTTGGGATCCTCGAGAGAGCGAGGTTACCAATAAATGTTCTAGAACTCCATGCTATATTCTGGGCTCTTAAAGCTTGAAAACGTAATGAAAAGAGAGATAAGATGGTTACCTACGATAGGGTAACTATCACACAAGACAGGGATTTCAGCACAACCTTATATGTGTTTGCTTAGAAGAAGCAATCTCACCATTAAATATGGTTTATTGTGTGTTTCCCCAATCTCGCACACATATCAGTATAAGAAACAATTCCAACCCATGAATTGACAATAGAACCAAAGAAAAATGTACACCAAAGGTTAATGCGTTTGATACAGACTTACAGTCACTTTATTTACAAAAACAAAGAGCACATCTTGCTCTATCACCTCAGCAATGCAGCGCAATACAGGCAACACCTCCACTAGAGGATGGTAGCGCTCTGAGCGCTAAATCTGACCATCAAAGGGATCCATGAGGATCTATGCCTGTAGAGTTTTAAACAAACTTAAATACATAAGCAAATAAGTAATAATCGAATAGCCTAAAAAATATACCTTATATCAATATATTGCTTGTAAATTATTCGTATTGTGGACAATACCTATATTTCAGTATTACACAAGACCTTAATGATCCAAACAAAAAGACATCACAGACTTAGGGAATGTATACAACTCCAATTTCAGCGGGTACCACCATTAGAGAGATGGTATAAGGCGTCATGAAATACAATGTTACAGGATCTATGTATACAGACCCAAAGCTAGTCCCAATGTGTTTTAAAATTGCTTATGTAAGTACACTATAGTATGTTGCGTATATTGCATGTACAAGTAAGAACTGCAGCTACAAAATGCAGAGGAAACAATTCACACATTCATAAGTGAAAACAAACTGACAAGTGAAAGTTCCAAAAAGTATCCATGTGTTTTTTTTTTTTTTTAAATATAATTTTTTATTCATTTTCAAACTTATAGAAGTAACAATGAGGGACACGCAGGTCCCAAACACAAATATCAATGGCATACAGGTATATATGGTTACAATTAGAGCCAGGAGTCCCAAAGATGAGAAACAATAAAATATTAATAAGATTAGATGGACTCCCCTGGTAGAGGGATGACATCTCACATTAGTCTGAGGACAAATGGGATATCTGAAAAGGAACCTATATAACACAACACATGTCTTTAGGACAAAGTCTAGGGAGGGGGGAAGGGGAAGGAGGGGGGGGGGGTACAGAAGAGGAGAGGGAAAAAAGGAGGAGGATGGTAGATAGATCAAGAAGAGTCAGGCTGTAGGCTTTAGGACGTGACAGGAGGGCTCCAGGAAGTATCAAACTTGTCTTTCCAATCGGCCCAAGCAAGTTCAAATATATCCAGTTTGTTTAAGTCAAAATATATAGACTTTTCCATGGTGAAGGGTGGGGGGCAATTAGTTGGCGATGCCGGATCTTGTCCCAGACCTGAAGGCATTCTGTGATAACTAGATTGCCGATACCTAAAGTTCTGCGACTGTGCGGAGGAGTCCAAATAATATCCTCGAGCAGGACATTATGGGGTAAAGAGGCCTGTTCAATCTCGCGCCATTTATCACGGGACTGAAGAACTCCCCACTGGGAAATGTGGGTAAGCATGGCCCCCTCGTAATATTTTATCACAGAGGGGGAAGCCAGGCCTCCTAGGTGTATAGGAAATTTCAGATTTTTTTGAGCTATCCTGGGGGTCAAGCCCTTCCAGATAAACTTTGTTATTTCACTCTGGAACTGTAGCAAGAGTGACATGGGGACTCTGATGGGGAGGCACCTAAACAAGTAGGTGAGCTTAGGGAGGAAAGACATTTTAATAGAGGCTATACGCCCCATCCATGAGATAGACTTGTGATCCCAGGCATTTTTTAGGGATCTCAGTTCCGACAGCAAGGGGATATAATTATCCTTGACCATTTTTGAGGCATTGTTAGATATTCTAACCCCCAGATGTGTGACTTGCTCCTGTGACCATTTGAAGTTATACCTTTTCTTTAAACTGTTAATGTAATTGTGGGGGTATCCCCACCAATATATCTCTGTCTTTTGAGTGTTCAGTTTGTAAAATGAGAGGTCACCAAAAGTCTGCAGAACATCTAACAGTCTGGGGACAGTTTTGCCGGGGTCCGCAGAGAAGATTGTGATATCATCTGCGAATAGCGCAATTTTTTGCAGAGTGCCTGAGAGCATTATCCCTGGAAGGGAGGCATCGTCCCGGATATGGGCAGCCAAGGGCTCGATCGCAAGGGCGAACAACAGCGGTGACAGGGGGCACCCCTGTCTAGTACCATTGGAGATGTTGAAAGGGTCAGACTGAAAGCCAAGACCTCTAACAGCGGCCGACGGGGCAGAATATAGCGCCTGGATAGCCCTGCATGTGGACTGAGGGAAATTAAAGGTTTTGAGGGTTTCCCACAAGTAGGACCAGCGGATGCGGTCAAAAGCCTTCTCGGCATCCAAAGAGATAACCGAGAAAGGCTTCTGCATTCTGGTAGATTCACACACAATATTAACAAGACGCCTAGTATTGTCCGGCCCCTCACGCCTGTGGATGAACCCTACTTGGTCCGGACCTATAAGGTGCGGAAGAAGCCTGCTAATACGATTGGCAAGAATTTTAGAGTACACCTTCACGTCCACGTTAATTAAAGAAATTGGCCTGTAGCTTGCACAGGACGAAGGGTCCTTATCTGGTTTTGGCAAAGTGACTATGGCTGCTTTTAAGAATTCCTCCTTCAAGGAACCTGTTTCACTTGCTAAGGTAAAAAACCTCTGCAAGTAGGGGGATAGTTCATTGACAAATACCTTGTAGAACTGGGCAGGAAAGCCATCAGGCCCTGGAGCCTTGAAGGGTTTTAGATTTTTTATCGTTAGCTTAATCTCCGCCAAAGAGAAAGGGGCTGTGAGGGAGTCTTGTTGCTCTGTAGAAAGAGTGGGAAGGTTAGCAGAGGCCAGGAAGTCTCTGATATCCTGGCTAGTGGTTGGCGTGAGAGTCTCCGAATTTTCGATATTGTAGAGTTTGGAATAAAAGTCCGCAAAACATTCTCCAATCTGAGAGGGCCTCTTATGTATCTTGCCATTATAATTGATCTGGGAAATGCGGGAGTTACTCTGCTTATGCCTGAGCCTATTAGCAAGCATAGTGTCAGGTCTATTACCTTTGTAATAGTATAACTGTTTTAGTTTGCTGAGATTAGTTTGTGCGCGACGGAGCTCTAGGAGGTTGATATGCTCCTTAACTGTAGCAATCTGCGCAGCTACATCGAGGCTAATGGAAGCGCGATTTAGGGATTCCAAGGATCTGAGTTTTGCGTGTGCCTGCGCAAGGGTAAGGCCCGCTTGCTTTCTCAGTGCTCCTTGTTTGCGAATGATAAGGCCCCTGATAGTTGCTTTGATCGCGCCCCAGAGAATATCGTCTGAGGTCTGGCCGTTGTCATTACAAACTAACAGTTCAGTCAGGTCCCGTCTTAATTCCTCTCTGAACGGGATGTCGACCAAAATGTGCCTAGGGAGGCACCAATTGGATTTACTAGGCAGTCTATCTGAGAGAAACAGCCCTGCCGTTACAAGGTCATGATCTGACCAGGAGCAGAGGGGGATACTGGACCCGGAGACCGAGTCCAAAGACCCAGCCTGACAAAAGATGTAGTCCAGCCGGGAGTAAGTTTTGTGGGGGATAGAGAAATGGGTGAAGTCCCTATCGCTAGGATGTAAACTTCTCCAAATGTCAAAGTATCCAAATTGTGACATTACTGCCCTAAATTGGGCAGAGACATACGTCTCTTGTGAAGGTTTACTGCCAACTTGAAGCTGTTTGCGGTCGATAGTTGGCTCCCATGTCATGTTAAAGTCTCCCGCGATTAGGACCCTCCCTTGCTTGATCGTATCAAGCGTCTGCAAAATAGTACGAAGAGATGCAGGCTGCCGGGAGTTGGGGAGATAAACGGAGACCAATGTATGGAGAACATGGTCCAGTTTACAAACCAGAATTGTATATCTGGCTTGAGGGTCAGTAAGTGCGTAAATTTGCTCGTAGGCGATCCTGTTGTGAAGCAGGATGGCCGTCCCTCTAGCTTTTTTGGAGAAGGGTGAGTGTTCCAGGACTTTATAGGAACGGGAATGAAAATATTGAGTGGCGCCCGACTGCCAGTGAGTCTCCTGCAGGAAGACTACGTCGGGATTGTGAAATTTAAGTTCACGAGACAAAAGACTCCTTTTAAAGGGGGAGTTGAGTCCCCTGACATTGTGTGTGAGCACCTTTAAAGAGTGCACCATCTCTCGGCCTTGGCCTGGGGACAGGAGATAGAATGGGAAACGAAAGGAGGGGGTTAGGGGGGGAAATTAGGATAGGAAGTCAGTTCAGAGGTGTTGTGATAAGAAATGAGGTGAAAATAGTTCACCTATGTGGAACCCTGGCGTGGGCTACCTATGTGGGGGGGGAGCTAGGAATAGGAACAGAGAAAGGGCCGAAACTATCGGCCCCCCTCTGTGCACACGGGAAGGATACAAAGTAATATATAAACAGAAATTAAACCTGTGGAATCAGCAATGGAAATGTACATACAACCATAACAAACCTGAGTGAGGTACGAAGCATCTAGACTAGGTAAGTATAAAGTCAGTCATAGCATGTTGAGAAAAGATAAATTCTTGTGCTATCTAAAGGGTGGAGGTAATACTATGCCTATTCATTTAGAGATGAATGACCTGTGCTGGGTTGACCACATATAGAATTAGAAAGCATGCATAAACACTGATAATGCAAACCTGCACATGAAATACAAGAAGGAATAAATACTAATATTAACTATAACTTTAGACCCAACGTGGGCCAACCCATGTTGGGTTAATCCCATATTGTATTAGAGGACATATATAAACACGGGTAATGTAGATATGCACATAAAGTAGGACCCTCCATAAAGAATGGGCCCTATGTTAGGTCATGATGACAGGTTAATGTACATGCAGTCATAACAAACCTGAGTGAGGTACGCAGCATCCAGAATTGGTGGGTATAAAGTCAGTCATAGCATGTTAAGAAAAGTATGAGAAAGCAAGTATGAACACTGGTAATGCAAATATGCACAAAAATTACAAGGAAGAAAAAATAATAATATCAACTGTAACTTTAGACCCAACGTGGGCCGACCTGTGCTGGGTTGACCACATATAGTATTAGAAAGCATGTATAAACACTGGTAATACAAATATGCCCATAAATTACAAGAAGGAAAAAATAATAATATTAACTGTAGCTTTAGACCCGACGTGGGTCGCTAAGAGTCCAGTACAAGCTAAGTACCACTGTCGCTGTAGGGCCATCCATAAAGAATGGACCCTATGTTAGAACATGATGACAGATTAATGTTGATGTTGACCAATGGTGCCATGCATTCAGGAGGAGGGATCTTGGAGACCCAGAGAGTCCTGTGTCTGCTGCGTTTTTTGCCTCTTGGAGCGCTGATCCTTAGCGGTCCATTCTGGGGCAGTGGCCCTCAATTTTGCCTTGATGGGGATAGGTTCCGTCGTGTCCCCTTTGGTAAGACCCCACTGTGCCAGCAATGCAGTGCCCTGGGCCAGTGAAGAAATTATGTGGGTTTGATTGTCCCTTGTAATCAACAACTTGGACGGATATCCCCATCTGTATCGGATACCAGCATTTCTGAGAGCCAGTGTGACTGGTTGGTACTGCCTTCTGAATTGTAGGGTGTGAGCCGACAAGTCGGGAAGAAGCTGGATGGTTTGAAACTTTTCCGGCAACTGAGGCTTACGGGAGGCGGCCTGCATCAGCTTGTCTTTAAAGAGGAAACTGTGAAAACAGGCTATAACGTCTCTTGGCTTTTCTTGTGAGACGGACCTGGGGCGTAGAGCTCTGTGTGCTCTTTCCATAGTGGTAGTTAGGCCCTCCATAGGGCCCAACAGGCTGCCGAAGAGCTCTTGGAGAAAACCTTGCAGGTCTGTTGGTGTAATGTCCTCCGGTATGCCCCGAAATCTTATATTATTTCTGCGGGCCCTATCCTCGACATCCGCCAGCTTAAACTCAAGCTGACTCAGCTGGTCAGCCAAAGATTCAGAGTAGGCCAAGAGGTTTGATTGATCCGTAACAATATCATCTTGCCGCCTTTCCAGGGAGTATCCAAGGGTATCCTCAGTAATGAAGTGCTGAGACCTGGGGTTTAACAGGGCATCATGTTGGGAACCGTCTCCTAGAGACTCTGACCCACTCAGGCCGTCATTGGAGTCATCTTCCAGCTCCTTGCGTGGTAGGGAGAAGTGATCTATCACCGTTTTTTTCACTGATCCAGGTGTTTTAGTGGTTCGTCTGATCGTATGAGGCATTTTGAACTTGTGGCAAAAGGAGAGTCAGTGAGACAAAGGCGGACACAGGACAGGTAGAGCGGTGGTGGCACCAGAGGTTAGATTCACAGGGGGTTACAAAAATAAGAGCATGAGCAAGTAATCACATTAAGCAGTACACAGAGAGGGGCCCAGACGGCCTCCCCGACCCCTACCCCTCCATGACGGCCACCCTGCTAAGGATTAAATGACCACTGGTCCAGTTTGTAAAAAAGGATAGGCCGCCACCGGGGGGCGAGGGCCAGCGAGACCCCCCAGACACAGGTCAAAGGCAAATTCACTCCAAAATTTATGGGTAAAATTGTGGTAAGTCCCCTTCTGGCCCGGGAATAGGGGGTACGACCTTACGGAAGGGAAAAGGGGAGAGGGAAGTGACCAGCCCAGACAAGCAGGGCCGGAAAGGGGGGGCCAGTTGGGGTTCACCTGCTAAATGAAACCAATACAATGCAATGCAATAAAGGTCAGGGTGGCCCTCAGCAAATATTCTGCTTCAAATTTTAACACAATTGCATAATGTTAGACAGAGATTATAATTAAATTACACTCCACTTTGGGTTGAGAGCCCAAAGACATACAAGCTGACGCAGCAGCTATAACTACATATAACATTAAAGTATGTTCTTGTGACAGAGCAGGTTCCTTAGTCACACTGGGTCTATGTTGCAGATGTGTATCTATATAAAGAAGGCAACGTCTCAGGGTGCAGTGAAACAGATCACAATAACAGATGATATCTCTGAAAGTTATCAGTGGGGGAATATGTAGGTATAATTTCTTTCAGGACCCCACACAATATCCAAATAGGAAGGGTAAGAAAAAGAGAAAAAAAAAGAAAAAAATGTCTCAAAGCAGGGGGGGTCCAAGGCGGTCACTAAGCCTCTGAAGTAGTAGTATACAGGGGAATACTCCCAGCATCCACCCTGATTATGTTGAAAAAAGCAACTGTGTATTAGGAGAGTTATTCAAAGAGCATCTGATTCTGGGTTGCTGACCCCTGGAAAGTTCAATGTTTTTACCCAGCTACAGAGAGTTGTGGTTGCTGCAATACAAATATAAATACTTTGCTGGATGTCATTAAATTTGTGGGCATGAATTTGTACAAAATATTGAGGTGTTGTATTCCTTTACACTGCTATGCCCAGGGTAAATGAAGCGTGTTAAGCTGAAACATTTCTTTTTGTCCAGCATTAGCCTTCTTAGATTAATGGCGTAGAGCTGTGTGTGGGGTATACGTTAAGGCGTGCAGTCTCACTTACTTATTCAAGTATATGTTAATTGCCTCCCAATGCCGCTTTTATAACTTTTAGAGAGGATTACAACTTGTCTCCTTACCTCTCTGCTATCTTCTAGGATTGATGCTGGAGGTGGCTCCTGGCTCCTGCCGCCGGAACGCTGAGTGCTGGATAGTGGAGATGCAGCCTCCCAGGCCTCAAGATGGCGATTGTTCGCGCCAATTTTCTTTAGCCTATTATTCTTTTCTTCGTTTTCCCTTATTAAGGCACTTATTGTAACCCAGCCCCACCACCACTGCTGCCGGGTCTTCCCTTGAAATAGCCCACAGTGAAGGTAAGAGTTCAGAGGCGCTGCACAGAAACAGGCACCCGGGTGCTGAAGGCTATCGTGCTATACTGCCTCCCGGATCACGTTGGTTTTAGAAAGCTGCTGCACCGGAGCGGAGCCCCGACCCTCCGGGCAGCAGAGTTATGGGTCCGGGAAGGCAGTTGAGGGCTAGCGCAGGTTAAGTGGTTAAGTGAAGGTGCAGCACTTACAACTCGCCAGCGGGTCCCTTATTTCTCATTAGCGGCACTCAGGCTGGCGAGGGTAGTCTCTCTCCCTGCAAGTTTGGCGTCCCAAAAAGTCTCTGAGTAGGCACTGCACCTAAGTTCCCGAACTATGTGGGGTGTCCAGTGATAATTATAACCTTTATAAGGTTGTCTCTATATCAAATTTTTAACTTATATTACGCTTTTATGAGAGAGCTCCAGCAAGATGCGTCTCTCCTGTTTGACGGTTAGCTCCGCCCCCGTATCCATGTGTTTTAAGGCAGTTGTTGCTTTTAAGCTGTGAGATTCTTTCTACACCATGTATCCATCAAGCAAAAGGAAAAGATTACAGTACTTGTGCCAGAAATGTATACAACCGTTCAGGCATTATCCTCCTTCATAGTGCCGAAGTTGATTTGCAACGGACTTGGTTAGAGCAAGTCCCTGTATCCACTGTCTGGCAGGTGTTAAGGTAAGTAAGAAATCCACTTTGGAATAATGCCAAAAAAACAGCGTGGTATTAGAGACGCCAGTGTTGTCTGCAAGCGAACACATCAACCTCCAGGTACGTCACTGCCGACGCACATTTCACCCCCCACGTGACCACAGAGTCCTAGGGGTTTCCTCAGGGCAAACGGATACTCTGTTTAGCTTCAGCTGTTCTTTTGATGATCAGATCGTAAGCTGATTGGATGCCTAAATTTGAACAAGTAGCCTATAGTGCGATCTTATTTTGTTAAAGGCCATCATCCTTAGGAAAAGGTGAAATATAGTGTAAACAAATCGGATAAAAACATTTTTTGAAAAGGTACCGAGGTACCAAGGACACCTTGAAGGAGTTTGTTAAATTGTTAAACACAAACTCCTACAATATCCTCTTAACGTTTGACCACAATGAAAGTGAGTTGACCTTTCTCGATGTAAAAATTAAAAAAGAAGGGAAAAACTTGACAACAGAAATCTATCGTAAGGAGACAGCCACAAATAATATTCTCAAGGCCTCCAGCCATAATCCAAAATCACTAATACGGAGAATCCCGGTAGGTCAGTTTTTACGACTAAGGCAAAACTGCTCTAGTATGAGGAAATTCGATAAACATGCCATCGAAATGTTCAGTAGGTTTGATAATAGAGAATAATCAAAAAGAAACCAAAATATGCCATGAATAGAGCTAGGAAGGAAAACAGAGATTACCTGCTTTATAAAACCAAGGCTAAATCTAGTGACCAAAAAGTGCGATTCTTCACCCAATACAACTGTCATTGGGACAGGATACGTACAATCTTGACTGAAAAATGGCAGTTTCTACAAGCTGAAGAGACAATTGGTAAAATTGTAGGTGAAAAACCTTCTCTAGTCGCCAGGAGAGCCCCCAATTTGAAGGAAAAATTAGTTAAGTCACTTCATAAAAAGTCCCAACACTAAAGATTGGTTAGAGGAACATAGAAAGGTAAAGGGGTGTTTTCAATGCGGCCACTGTTTTTTGTAATGGGGTTATTTAAGCTTAACTGGAGCTTTTTGTAAGTATTTTAGATTTGTATAGGTTGAACTTGGTTGGTTAGAGGAACATAGAAAGGTAAAGGGGTGTTTTCAATGCGGCCACTGTGTTTTATGTAATGGGGTTATTTAAGCTTAACTGGAGCTTTTTGTAAGTATTTTAGATTTGTATAGGTTGAACTTGGTTGGTTAGAGGAACATAGAAAGGTAAAGGGGTGTTTTGAATGCGGCCACTGTGTTTTATGTAATGGGGTTATTTAAGCTTAACTGGAGCTTTTTGTAAGTATTTTAGATTTGTATAGGTTGAACTCTATGGACTTCAGTCTTTTTTCAACCTTATCTACTATGTTACATCGTTCGTACAAGGACATTCTCTACTGGGTCTGTGTCTTATCCTATAAAGCAGTTTATTAACTGCAAAACTGAAAACACCATTTACCTTCTGTCTTGCAGTTGCCCTGTCTTTTACGTTGGTAAAACTAGACACATGCTGAAAGACAGGGTCACTGAACACAGAGACAACATTAAAGCAGCCAAAGATGGAGAGATAAAAAGTGGAGTGGCTTTGCACTTTTTGACTCGCCATAATTGCAACTTATCTGTCTTAAAAGTTATTGGTATTGAATCATGTTTCCTGTATGGAAGGGGAGGGGATATTGATAATGTATTACTCAAAAAAGAAACTGAATGGATGTATAAACTCCAAACTGTAACGCCAAAAGGCCTAAATGAAAAATTTGAGTTTGCTGCGTTCCTTGGAACATGATATGGGACACACTAAACTTTTATTAACCAAGGTCTGTCTATACTTTTTTGCTTCTTTATTTGTCCGGTTCACAAGGGGTTGATATGTACTATAACCCTTAAAACTTTTTCTTTAAATTTAAGCTTAAAGCACAAAGATATTAAGAATTTATTTTTTCAGCAGTAGGCTAATCCCGCACTATAATTTTATTTTGACACTTGAACCAAACATATTAATGTATTTATTTTATATTTTATTGATTATTTTGTGTTTCTCTATTTAAATTAAAAGATCATGCTGTGTATCCTTGAATTGGCTGAAACAAAGCACATAGGCAACAGCTTTTCAAAAAATGTTTTTATCCGATTTGTTTACACTATATTTCACCTTTTCCTAAGGAAGATGGCCTTTAACAAAATAAGATCACACTATAGGCTGCTTGTTCAAATTTAGGCATCCAATCAGCTTACGATCTGATCATCAAAAGAACAGCTGAAGCTAAACAGTGTATCCGTTTGCCCTGAGGAAACCCCTATGACTCTGTGGTCTCTAATACCACGCTTTTTTTTGGCATTATTCCAAAGTGGATTTCTTACTTACCTTAACACCTGCCAGATTGTGGATACAGGGACTTGCTCTAACCGAGTCCGTTGCAAATCAACTTCGGCACTATGAAGGAGGATAACGCCTGAACGGTTGTATACATTTCTGGCACAAGTACTGTAATCTTTTGCTTGATGGATACATTGTGTAGAAAGAATCTCACAGCTTAAAAGCAACAACTGCCTTAAAACACATGGATACTTTTTGGAACTTAAACTTGTCAGTTTGTTTTCACTTATGAATGTGTGAATTGTCTCCTCTGCATTTTGTAGCTGCAGTTCTTACTTGTACATGCGATATACGCAACATGCTATAGTGTACTTACATAAGCAATTTTAAGACACATTGGGACTAGCTTTGGGTCTGTATACATAGATCCTGTAACATTGTATTTCATGACACCTTATACCATCTCTCTAATGGTGGTACCCGCTGAAATTGGAGTTGTATACATTCCCTAAGTCTGTGATGTCTTTTTGTTTTGATCATTAAGGTCTTGTGTAATACTGAAATATAGGTATTGTCCACAATACGAATAATTTACCTGCAATATATTGATATGTTATATTTGTTAGGCTATTTGATTATTACTTATTTGCTTATGTATTTAAGTTTGTTTAAAACTCTACAGGCATAGATCCTCATGGATCACTATGATGGTCAGATTTAGCGCTCAGAGCGCTACCATCCTCTAGTGGAGGTGTTGCCTGTATTGTGCTGCATTGCTGAGGTGATAGAGCAAGATGTGCTCTTTGTTTTTGTAAATAAAGTGACTGTAAGTCTGTTTCAAACGCATTAACCTTTGGTGTACATTTTTCTTTGGTTCTTTTGTCAAAACATGGGTTGGAATTGTTTCTTATACTGATATGTGTGTGAGATTGGGGAAACCCACAATAAACCATTTTTAATGATGAGATTGCTTCTTCTAAGCATATACATATAAGGTTGTGCTGAAATCCCTGTCTTGTGTGATAGTTACCCTATCGTAGGTAACCATCTTATCTCTCTTTTCATTACGTTTTTATAGTAATTTTAAGGGTCTGCACATTGTATCCTTCATATAAGGTCCCTTCGTTCTAGGTTCAATTTGTACCTAGATGTGTATTCTCCAATTGTTCTATTTGACCCGTCTCCCTTACTAACTCTATATTTGTGTACAAAACTAAGTCTTAAAGCTTGACCTCTGTTGCAAAGAGAATCTCATATCCGTTTTCAGACAGACAATGTTACAGCAGTAGCTTATGTCAACCATCAAGGGGGAACTCACAGTTCCCTAGCCATAAATGAAGTGTCTCTAATTCTCTTATGGGCAGAAATAAATTCCGGTCTAGTCTCTGCAATTCATATCCCAGGTGGGAACAACTGGGAAGCAGACTTTTTCAGGTGTCAATCTCTACAGGGGAGTGGTGTCTTCACCAGGATGTGTTCAATCAGATTGTGGAACTTTGGGGTCTCCTAAAGATAGATCTGATGGTTTCTTGTTTGAACAACAAACTTCCCAGCTACTTTGCGAGGTCCAGGGACTCTCAAGCATTGTTTGTGGATTCTCTAGTAGCTTTTTGGTCATTCAAGCTTGCTTATTTGTTTCCACCTCTGGTTCTTCTACCTAGATTGGTCTTCAAGATAAGCTTAGAGAAATTATTGTCCCAGCTGGACCTCGCAGGATTTGATATACAGATCTGGTTCAAATGTCCAGCTACCCTCCTTGGCCTCTTCCTCTAAGGTCAGAACTTTTTCCATCCGGACTTGAAGTCTCTGAAATTGATGGTATGGAAATTGAATGGTTAGTCCTTAGATGCAGAGGTTTTTCTGATTCAGTGATTGAAACCTTAATTTAGGCCCGTAAGCCTGTAACTAGGAAAATGTATCATAAGGTCTTGAAGGCCTTTATTTCTTGGTGTATGGTTCATAGTTTTTCCTGGCATCCTTTCAGAATTCCTAGGATTCTGCAGTTCTTACAGGATGGTCTGGGTAAGGTTCTGTCTGTCAGTTCTCTGACGGGGCAGATTTCTGTCCTTTCAGTCTTGTTTAATAGGAAGATTGTTCAGGCTTTGGTTTGTATTAAACTTATAATCAAGCTGATTTCTCCTCCATAGAATCTTAACTTGGTTTTAAGGGTTTTGTAGGCTCTTCCTTTTGAACATATGCATAAAGTGGATATTAAGCTGCTTTTATTCCTTTTGAGTTATTTGCTCTTTCTTGTGATCCTCCTTATTTTTCATCAGGATAATGCAGTTTCACAGCCTACTTTTGATTTCTTCAGACAAAATTAGCAGAGCGATTGATGTTTGTTCTTTATGCCCTGACCCTAAGAATGATTCAGAGAGATCTTTGCATAATCTGGATGTTTTTAAGGCATTTAAATATTATATTGATGCTAAGAACTTTAGACTTTAGATAGTTTGTTCAATCACTTTTCCGGTTCTAGAACAGGACAGAAAGTTTCTGCTGTTTATTTGGCTTCTTGGTTGAAACTTTTGATTCACAGGGCTTATTTGAAGGTGGGTAAGCCTCCCCCGCAACGGATTACTGTGCATTATACTAGGTAAGTTGCTACTTCTTTGGCCTTTAATGAATGAGGCTTCAGTTGACCAGATTTGCTTGGCAGCTTTTGGTCTTCTTTGCATACTTTTACTAAATTCTACCATTTTTATGTTTTTGCTTCTTGTGGGGCAGATTTTGGTAGGAACGTCCCTCCCTTTGTTTTTACTCATTGACTCCATGGCTTGGCTATTGTTCCAGAGGAGTAGTGGGTCATGGACTCTCACCACCTGTATGAAAGAAAACCTGATAAATTATTTTGTTTCATGGTGGTGAAAGTCCCCACCCTTGTGTTTTTTCTAAGTTTAGTTTTTTTCTTCAGCACGTCTTTTTTTCCCTGCACCTTTTATGGCTCTTATACCTTTTTCTTACCTCACTTGCTTGGCTATACCTTAGACTGAGGTATGTGTGAAGTGGAAGGGGTTTTATAGAGCTCTTGGGGTTTGGGAATCTTTGCCTCCTAGTGGTAGAGAAGAGTAATTCCCAGGAGTAATGGGTCATGGACTCTCACCACCATAAAATAAATTAATTTATCAGGTAAACATAAATTATGGGGGTTTTTTAGGCTTAAAATCCCCAAGTGGTTTAAGCAAAATATGTCAGAAACCAAAAGACATTTATTATTATTTCTGGTTTGGGATGATTTTATCCATGACAGAATTAAGACCATTGTGTCATGTTCATCCTCCATTTTTCATTGCATTTGACCTTCTCAGTACACACATGCTCACAGTTTAGTAAGTAAATTACCTGCACTTACTGCAATAATGATTCAAGATAAATTGGATTTAGTAACTATAACAGAAACATGGTACAATGACTTTCATGACTGGGAAACAGTCATACCTGTTTACATCTTGTTTAAAAAAAATAGAGTAGGAAAAAAAGGGGGTGGAGTTGCTCTGTACATGAAAGAAAATATTAAAGTAACTGAAATTGTTGAAAAAAATGACAATGTAGAAAGTGTTTAGGTAACTATAGAAACTGAATGGAAATATTTGTTTAGAATTGGAGTAGTATATAGACCACCATTACAGGATGAAGCATTAGACAATTTATTAATTGATGAAATAGCCAAAATTACAATGAAGGGCAATGTAATAGTAGTGGGGGACTTTAATATGCCTCATGTAGACTGGGAAGTACCTGTTGCCAAATCAACTAGAAGTAAATATATTCTGTAATCTTTACAAGGGGAATCTCTTGAGCAACTAGTAAAAGAACCAACATGTAAAGGAACTATATTAGATTTAGTACTTACAAACAGTGATATAGTATCTGAGGTGTCTGTGGGTGAGTACTTAGGCTTTAGTGGTCATCAGTCTGTATGGTTTAATATTCAGGCAAAGGTACTGTGCAACCATAGTAAAACAAAAGTCAAACTTTAGAACAACTGGTTTTTCTTACATGGGCAGATACCTAGATGAATCTCTAAATGGGATGGCACAGATTACAGGAGTGGAAGAACATTGGGAATATTTAAAAAATGCTATTCTAGATGCAACTAAACACTTTGGGGCCTATCTATCAAGCTCCGTACGGAGCTTGAGGGTCCGTGTTTCGGCTCGCCAGAAACACCAGTTATGAAGCAGCGGTCTAAAGACCGCTGCTCCATAACCCTGTCCGCCTGCTCTGATGAGGCGGACAGGAATCGCTGGAATTCAACCCGATCAAGTACGATCGGGTTGACTTACACCCCCCTGCTGGCAGCACATTGGCCGCAGTCTACAGGGGGCGGCATTGCACCAGCAGCTCACAAGAGCTGCTGGTGCATTGCTGAATACGGAGAGTGTATTGCTGTCCGCATTCAGCGATGTCTGTCGGACCTGATCCGCACTGTCGGAACAGGTCCTACAGACATTTCATAAATAGGCCTCTTTATTAGGCTTGTTTGTAAAAGTAAAATAAAAAGAAAACCAATATGGTTTTCAAGAGAAGTAGCACATGCAGTTAAGACAATAAAGACAGTCTATTAAAAATTTAAACTCAGGATAAGGAAAAATGGAGAACCCATCAAAAGATGACAAATCAGTTAATCAGAAAGGCTAAAGCTGATGCAGAAGAGAAAATTGCACAAGCTGTAAAAAAACGATGACAAAACCTTCTTTAGATATATCAGTGAAAAGAGAAAAACTAACAGAGGGGGATAGTTAGTTTGCTATTTGTTTATCCTCTTCCACTACTCTATCATCATTCTGTTTAAATGATTACTTTCTCCAACATTGGTGTGCCCGGTCCACGGCGTCATCCTTACTTGTGGGAATATCTCTTCCCCAACAGGAAATGGCAAAGAGTCCCTGCAAAGCTGGCCATATAGTCCCTCCTAGGCTCCGCCCACCCCAGTCATTCTCTTTGCCGTTGCACAGGCAACATCTCCACGGAGATGGTTAAGAGTTTTTTGGTGTTTAAATGTAGTTTTTATTCTTCTATCAAGTGTTTGTTATTTTAAAATAGTGCTGGTATGTACTATTTACTCTGAAACAGAAAAGGATGAAGATTTCTTTTCTTCTGTTAAGTGTGATCAGTCCACGGGTCATCATTACTTCTGGGATATTAACTCCTCCCCAACAGGAAGTGCAAGAGGATTCACCCAGCAGAGCTGCATATAGCTCCTCCCCTCTACGTCACTCCCAGTCATTCTCTTGCACCCAACGACTAGATAGGAGGTGTGAGAGGGCTATGGTGATTATACTTAGTTTTATATCTTCAATCAAAAGTTTGTTATTTTAAAATAGCACCGGAGTGTGTTATTACCTCTCTGGCAGAGTTTGAAGAAGAATCTACCAGAGTTTTTGCTATGATTTTAGCCGGAGTAGTTGAGATCATATTGCTGTTTCTCGGCCATCTGAGGAGAGGTAATCTTCAGATCAGGGGACAGCGGGCAGATGAATCTGCATAGAGGTATGTAGCAGCTTTTATTTTCTGACAATGGAATTGATGAGAAAATCCTGCCATACCGATATAATGTCATGTATGTATACTTTACACTTCAGAGAATTACACTGTAAGAAGTACATAAAGCTGTTTAATAACTAGAAATTATGTTTAACGTTTTTGCTGGAATGTAAAATCGTTTTCATTTGCTGAGGTACTGAGTGAATAAATGTTTGGGCACCATTTTTCCACTTGGCAGTTGCTTAAATCTGTTTTTTTCTGTCAGTTTCTGTTCTCCCTCACTGCTGTGTGTGAGGGGGAGGGGCGGTTTTGGCGCCTTTTTCTATGCATCAGTTATTTCAGTCAGCAGCTCATTGTATTTCCTGCATGATCCGGTTCATCTCTACAGAACTCAGGGGTCTTCAAACTTATTTTGAGGGAGGTAATTTCTCTCAGCAGAGCTGTGAGAATTATAGTTTGACTGAAATAAAAACTTTTATTCTGTAATTTGTTTCCTGCTTTCAGAAATTGTTATCTTTGTTAATGGGATTAAACCTTTGCTAAAGTTGTGTTGTTTACAAGGATTGAGGCTATAACTGTTTCAATTTATTAATTTTCAACTGTCATAGATTTTCTGTGCTTCTTAAAGGCACAGTACGTTTTTAATTGAATTGTATTCCAAGTTGCAAGTTTATTTGCTAGTGTGTTAAACATGTCTGATTCAGAGGATGATATCTGTGTCATTTGTTGCAATGCCAAAGTGGAGCCCAATAGAAATTTATGTACTAACTGTATTGATGCTACTTTAAATAAAAATCAATCTGTACAAATTGAACAAATTTCACCAAACAACGAGGGGAGAGTTATGCCGACTAACTCGCCTCACGTCCCAGTACCTGCATCTCCCGCTCGGGAGGTGCGTGATATTGTAGCGCCGAGTACATCTGGCCGGCCATTACAAATCACATTACAGGATATGGCTTCTGTTATGACTGAAGTTTTGGCTAAATTACCAGAACTAAGGGGTAAGCGTGATCACTCTGGGGTGAGAACAGAGTGCGCTGATAATATTAGGGCCATGTCAGATACTGCGTCACAGGTTGCAGAACATGAGGACGGAGAACTTCATTCTGTGGGTGACGGTTCTGATCCAAACAGACTGGATTCAGATATTTCAAATTTTAAATTTAAACTGGAAAACCTCCGTGTATTACTAGGGGAGGTGTTAGCGGCTCTGAATGATTGTAACACAGTTGCAATACCAGAGAAAATGTGTAGGTTGGATAAATATTTTGCGGTACCGACGAGTACTGAGGTTTTTCCTATACCTAAGAGAATTACTGAAATTGTTTCTAAGGAGTGGGATAGACCCGGTGTGCCGTTCTCACCCCCTCCGATATTTAGAAAAATGTTTCCAATAGACGCCACCACACGGGACTTATGGCAAACGGTCCCTAAGGTAGAGGGAGCAGTTTCTACTTTAGCTAAGCGTACCACTATCCCGGTGGAGGATAGCTGTGCCTTTTCAGATCCAATGGATAAAAAATTAGAGGGTTACCTTAAGAAAATGTTTGTTCAACAAGGTTTTATATTGCAACCCCTTGCATGCATTGCGCCGATCACGGCTGCAGCGGCGTTCTGGATTGAGTCTCTGGAAGAGAACATTAGTTCAGCTACTCTGGACGACATTACGGACAGGCTTAGAGTCCTTAAACTAGCTAATTCATTCATTTCGGAGGCCGTAGTACATCTAACTAAACTTACGGCGAAGAATTCAGGATTCGCCATTCAGGCACGCAGGGCGCTGTGGCTAAAATCCTGGTCAGCTGATGTTACTTCTAAGTCTAAATTGCTTAATATACCTTTCAAAGGGCAGACCTTATTCGGGCCCGGGTTGAAAGAGATTATCGCTGACATTACAGGAGGTAAAGGCCATGCCCTGCCTCAGGACAAAGCCAAAACTAAGACTAGACAGTCTAATTTTCGTTCCTTTCGTAATTTCAAAGCAGGAGCAGCATCAACTTCCTCTGCACCAAAACAGGAAGGAGCTGTTGCTCGCTACAGACAAGGCTGGAAACCTAACCAGTCCTGGAACAAGGGCAAGCAGACCAGGAAACCTACTGCTGCCCCTAAAACGTCATGAATTGAGGGCCCCCGATCCGGGATCGGATCTAGTGGGGGGCAGGCTTTCTCTCTTCGCCCAGGCTTGGGCAAGAGATGTCCAGGATCCCTGGGCGCTAGAAATAATATCTCAGGGATACCTTCTGGACTTCAAATCCTCTCCTCCAAGAGAGAGATTTCATCTGTCAAGGTTGTCAACAATCCAGACAAAGAAAGAGGCGTTTCTACGCTGCGTACAAGAGCTCTTGTTAATGGGAGTAATCCACCCAGTTCCACGATCGGAACAGGGACAGGGGTTTTACTCAAATCTGTTTGTGGTTCCCAAAAAAGAGGGAACTTTCAGACCAATCCTGGACTTAAAGATCCTAAACAAATTTCTAAGAGTTCCATCGTTCAAGATGGAAACTATTCGAACAATTTTGCCCATGATCCAAGAGGGTCAGTACATGACCACAGTGGATTTAAAGGATGCTTACCTTCACATACCGATTCACAGAAATCATTACCGGTATCTAAGGTTTGCCTTTCTAGACAGGCATTACCAATTTGTAGCTCTTCCATTCGGATTGGCTACGGCTCCAAGAATCTTCACAAAGGTTCTGGGCACTCTTCTGGCGGTACTAAGACCGCGAGGAATTTCAGTAGCTCCGTACCTAGACGACATACTGATACAAGCTTCAAGCTTTCAAACTGCCAAATCTCATACAGAGTTAGTACTGGCATTTCTAAGGTCACATGGATGGAAGGTGAACGAAAAGAAAAGTTCACTCGTTCCACTCACAAGAGTTCCCTTCCTGGGGACTCTTATAGATTCTGTAAAAATGAAGATTTACCTGACAGAGGACAGGTTAACAAGACTTCAAAGTGCTTGCCGCACCCTTCATTCCATTCAACACCCGTCAGTGGCTCAATGCATGGAGGTAATTGGCTTAATGGTAGCGGCAATGGACATAGTACCCTTTGCTCGCCTACACCTCAGACCACTGCAACTGTCCATGCTAAGTCAGTGGAATGGGGATTACTCAGACTTATCCCCTTCTCTGAATCTGGATCAAGAGACCAGAAATTCTCTTCTTTGGTGGCTTTCTCGGCCACATCTGTCCAGGGGGATGCCATTCAGCAGACCAGACTGGACAATTGTAACAACAGACGCCAGCCTTCTAGGTTGGGGTGCCGTCTGGAATTCTCTGAAAGCTCAGGGACAATGGAGTCAGGAGGAGAGTCTCCTGCCAATAAACATTCTGGAATTGAGAGCAGTTCTCAATGCCCTCCTGGCTTGGCCCCAGTTGACAACGCGGGGTTTCATCAGGTTTCAGTCGGACAACATCACGACTGTAGCTTACATCAACCATCAGGGAGGGACACGAAGCTCCCTAGCTATGATGGAAGTATCAAAGATAATTCGCTGGGCAGAGTCTCACTCTTGCCACCTGTCAGCAATCCACATCCCGGGAGTGGAGAACTGGGAGGCGGATTTCTTAAGTCGTCAGACTTTTCATCCAGGGGAGTGGGAACTTCATCCGGAGGTCTTTGCCCAAATACTTCGACGTTGGGGCAAACCGGAGATAGATCTCATGGCGTCTCGACAGAACGCCAAGCTTCCTCGTTACGGGTCCAGATCCAGGGATCCAGAAGCAGTCCTGATAGATGCCCTGACAGCACCTTGGGACTTCAGGATGGCTTACGTGTTTCCACCCTTCCCGATGCTTCCTCGATTGATTGCCAGAATCAAACAAGAGAGAGCATCAGTGATTCTAATAGCACCTGCGTGGCCACGCAGGACTTGGTATGCAGATCTGGTGGACATGTCATCCTGTCCACCTTGGTCTCTACCTCTGAAACAGGACCTTCTGATTCAGGGTCCCTTCAAACATCAAAGTCTAACTTCTCTGAAGCTGACTGCTTGGAAATTGAACGCTTGATTTTATCAAGACGTGGGTTTTCTGAGTCAGTTATTGATACCTTAATACAGGCTAGGAAACCTGTTACCAGAAAGATTTACCATAAGATATGGCGTAAATACCTATATTGGTGTGAATCCAAAGGTTACTCTTGGAGTAAGGTTAGGATTCCTAGGATATTGTCTTTTCTACAAGAAGGTTTAGAAAAGGGTTTATCCGCTAGTTCATTAAAGGGACAGATCTCAGCTCTGTCCATTCTGTTACACAAACGTCTGTCAGAAATTCCTGACGTCCAGGCTTTTTGTCAGGCTTTGGCCAGGATTAAGCCTGTGTTTAAAACGGTTGCTCCACCATGGAGTTTAAACCTTGTTCTTAATGTTTTACAGGGCGTTCCATTTGAACCCCTTCATTCCATTGATATAAAGTTGTTATCTTGGAAAGTTCTATTTTTAATGGCTATTTCCTCGGCTCGAAGAGTCTCTGAGTTATCAGCCTTACATTGTGATTCTCCTTATTTGATTTTTCATTCGGATAAGGTAGTTCTGCGTACTAAACCTGGGTTCTTACCTAAGGTAGTTACTAACAGGAATATCAATCAAGAGATTGTTGTTCCTTCTTTATGCCCAAATCCTTCTTCGAAGAAGGAACGTCTACTGCACAACCTGGATGTAGTCCGTGCTCTAAAATTTTACTTACAGGCAACTAAGGAATTTCGACAAACGTCTTCTCTGTTTGTCGTTTACTCTGGGCAGAGGAGAGGTCAAAAAGCTTCTGCTACCTCTCTTTCTTTTTGGCTTCGTAGCATAATTCGTTTAGCTTATGAGACTGCTGGACAGCAGCCTCCTGAAAGGTTTACAGCTCATTCCACTAGAGCTGTGGCTTCTACTTGGGCCTTTAAGAATGAGGCCTCTGTTGAACAGATTTGCAAGGCTGCAACTTGGTCTTCGCTTCATACTTTTTCCAAATTTTACAAATTTGACACTTTTGCTTCATCGGAGGCTATTTTTGGGAGAAAGGTTCTTCAGGCAGTGGTTCCTTCTGTATAAAGAGCCTGCCTATCCCTCCCGTCATCCGTGTACTTTTGCTTTGGTATAGGTATCCCAGAAGTAATGATGACCCGTGGACTGATCACACTTAACAGAAGAAAACATAATTTATGCTTACCTGATAAATTCCTTTCTTCTGTAGTGTGATCAGTCCACGGCCCGCCCTGTTTTAAGGCAGGTAATATTTTTTAATTTATACTCCAGTCACCACTTCACCCTTGGCTTTTCCTTTCTCGTTGGTCCTTGGTCGAATGACTGGGAGTGACGTAGAGGGGAGGAGCTATATGCAGCTCTGCTGGGTGAATCCTCTTGCACTTCCTGTTGGGGAGGAGTTAATATCCCAGAAGTAATGATGACCCGTGGACTGATCACACTACAGAAGAAAGGAATTTATCAGGTAAGCATAAATTATGTTTTTGTGAGAGGAAGATGATTTTAGCAGACAGTAACTAAAATCGATTGCTGTTTCCACATAGGACTGTTGAGATGAAGTAACTTCAGTTGGGGGAAACAGTTAGCAGACTTTTCTGCTTAAGGTATGACTAGCCATATTTCTAACAAGACCATGTAATGCTGGAAGGCTGTCATTTCCCCTCATGGGGACCGGTAAGCCATTTTCTTAGTCAAACAAACAGAATAAAGGGCTTAATATGGGCTATAAAACTGGTAGACATTTTTATGGGCTAAATCGATTGCTTTATTTGGGCATTTTATTCATATTTATGCTGACAATTCACATTTATAAACTTGGGGAACGTTTATTAAACGGCAGGCACTATGTTAGACACCTTTTCCAGTCAGGGGGCCTTCCTAGTTGTAGGCTGAGCCTCATTTTCACGCCATTACTGCGCAGTTGTTTTTTGAGAGCAGGGCATGCAGATGCATGTGTGAGGATCTGAAAGTTGCTGGAAAAGTTTCTAGAAGGCGTCAATTGGTATCGTATTCCCCTCTGGGCTTGGTTAGGTCTCAGCAAAGGCTGTCGCTGGGACTGTAAAGGGGTTAAATTTGTAAAAGGCTCCGGTTCCGTTATTTTAAGGGTTAAAGCTCTGAAAATTGGTGTGCAATACTCTTAATGCTTTAAGACACTGTGGTGAATTTTTGAACAATTCCTTCATACTTTTTCACATATTCAGTAATAAAGTGTTTTCTGTTTAAAATTTAAAGAGACAGTAACGGTTTTGTTTTAAAACGTTTTTTTGTGCTTTATTGACAAGTTTAAGCCTGTTTAACATGTCTGTGCCTTCGGATAAGCTATGTTCTATATGTATGAAAGCCAATGTGTCTCCCCATTTAAATTTGTGTGATAATTGTGCCATAGCGTCCAAACAAAGTAAGGACAGTACTGCCACAGATAATGAAATTGCCCAAGATGATTCCTCAGATGAGGGGAGTAAACATGATACTACATCATCTCCTACTGTGTCTACACCAGTTTTGCCCACACAGGAGGCCCCTAGTACATCTAGCGCGCCAATGCTTATTACCATGCAACAATTAACGGCTGTAATGGATAACTCCATAGCAAATATTTTATCCAAAATGCCTACTTATCAGAGAAAGCGCGATTGCTCTGTTTTAAACACTGAAGAGCAGGAGGGCGCTGATGATAATTGTTCTGTCATACCCTCACACCAATCTGAAGGGGCCATGAGGGAGGTTTTGTCAGATGGGGAAATTTCAGATTCAGGAAAAATTTCTCAACAAGCTGAACCTGATGTTGTGACATTTAAATTAGAACATCTCCGCGCACTGCTTAAGGAGGTGTTATCTACTCTGGATGATTGTGACAACTTGGTCATTCCAGAGAAATTATGCAAGATGGACAAGTTCCTAGAGGTTCCGGTGCACCCCGACGCTTTTCCTATACCCAAGCGGGTGGCGGACATAGTGAAGGAGTGGGAAAAGCCCGGCATACCTTTTGTTCCCCCCCCCCTATATTTAAGAAATTATTTCCTATGGTCGACCCCAGAAAGGACTTATGGCAGACAGTCCCTAAGGTCGAGGGGGCAGTTTCTACTCTAAACAAACGCACTACTATTCCTATCGAGGATAGTTGTGCTTTCAAAGATCCTATGGATAAAAAATTGGAGGGGTTGCTTAAAAAGATTTTTGTACAGCAAGGTTACATTCTACAACCCATTTCGTGCATTGTTCCTGTCACTACAGCAGCGTGGTTCTGGTTCGAGGAACTAGAAAACTCGCTTAGTAGAGAGACTCCATATGAGGAGGTTATGGACAGAGTTCACGCACTTAAGTTGGCTAACTCTTTTATTTTAGATGCCGCTTTGCAATTAGCTAGATTAGCGGCGAAAAATTCAGGGTTTGCTATCGTGGCGCGCAGAGCGCTTTGGCTAAAGTCTTGGTCAGCGGATGTGTCATCCAAGACAAAATTGCTTAACATCCCTTTCAAAGGTAAAACTCTATTTGGACCAGAATTGAAAGAGATTATTTCAGACATCAATGGGGGAAAGGGCCACGCCCTTCCACAAGATAGGCCTTTCAAGGCCAAGAATAAGTCTAATTTTCGTTCCTTTCGCAATTTCAGGAACGGACCGGCCTCTAATTCTGCATCCTCTAAGCAAGAGGGTAATGCCTCACAACCCAAACCAGCCTGGAAACCGATGCAAGGCTGGAACAAGGGTAAGCAGACCAAGAAGCCTGCCGCTGCTAACAAAACAGCATGAAGGAGTAGCCCCCGATCCGGGACCGGATCTAGTGGGGGGCAGACTCTCTCTCTTTGCTCAGGCTTGGGCAAGAGATGTTCAGGATCCCTGGGCGTTAGAAATAGTTTCTCAGGGTTATCTCCTGGAATTCAGGGAACTACCCCCAAGGGGAAGGTTCCACATGTCTCACTTATCCTCAAACCAAATAAAGAGACAGGCGTTCTTACATTGTGTAGAAGACCTGTTAAAGATGGGAGTGATACACCCAGTTCCAATAAAGGAACAAGGAATGGGATTTTATTCCAATCTGTTCGTAGTTCCCAAAAAAGAGGGAACTTTCAGACCAATTTTGGATTTGAAGATCCTAAACAAATTTCTCAGGGTACCATCGTTCAAGATGGAAACCATTCGAACGATTCTACCCACTATCCAGGAAAGTCAATTTATGACTACCGTGGATCAAAAGGATGCGTACCTACATATTCCTATCCACAAAGAACATCATCAGTTCCTAAGGTTCGCCTTTCTGGACAAGCATTACCAGTTTGTGGCCCTCCCATTCGGGTTAGCCACTGCTCCAAGGATTTTCACAAAGGTACTAGGGTCCCTTCTAGCGGTTCTAAGACCGAGGGGCATTGCAGTAGTACCTTACTTGGACGACATTCTAATACAAGCGTCGTCCCTGTCAAAAGCAAAGGCTCATACAGACAGGCCTTTCTCAGATCACACGGATGGAAGGTGAACATAGAAAAAAGTTCTCTGTCTCCGTCGACAAGAGTTCCCTTCTTGGGAACAATAATAGATTCCTTAGAAATGAGGATTTTTCTGACAGAGGTCAGAAAGTCAAAACTTCTAAGCACCTGTCAAGTTCTTCATTCTGTTCCTCGTCCTTCCATAGCGCAGTGCATGGAAGTAGTAGGGTTGATGGTTGCAGCAATGGACATAGTTCCTTTTGCACGAATTCATCTAAGACCATTACAACTGTGCATGCTCAAACAGTGGAATGGGGACTATACAGACTTGTCTCCAATGATTCAAGTAGATCAGAAGACCAGAGATTCACTCCGTTGGTGGCTGACCCTGGACAATCTATCCCAGGGAATGAGCTTCCGCAGACCAGAGTGGGTCATTGTCACGACCGACGCCAGTCTAGTGGGCTGGGGCGCGGTCTGGGAATCCCTGAAAGCTCAGGGTCTATGGTCTCGGGAAGAGTCTCTTCTCCCGATAAACATTCTGGAACTGAGAGCGATATTCAATGCTCTCAGGACTTGGCCTCAACTAGCAAAGGCCAGATTCATAAGATTCCAATCAGACAACATGACGACCGTTGCTTATATCAATCATCAGGGGGGAACAAGGAGTTCCCTGGCGATGAAAGAAGTGACCAAAATAATTCAATGGGCAGAGGATCACTCCTGCCACCTGTCTGCGATCCACATCCCAGGTGTGGAAAACTGGGAGGCGGATTATCTGAGTCGTCAGACATTCCATCCGGGGGAGTGGGAACTCCACCCGGAGATCTTTGCCCAAATAACTCAATTATGGGGCATTCCAGACATGGATCTGATGGCGTCTCGTCAGAACTTCAAGGTTCCTTGCTACGGGTCCAGATCCAGGGATCCCAAGGCGACTCTAGTAGATGCACTAGTAGCCCCTTGGACCTTCAACCTAGCTTATGTATTTCCACCGTTTCCTCTCATTCCCAGGCTGGTAGCCAGGATCAATCAGGAGAGGGCCTCTGTGATCTTGATAGCTCCTGCGTGGCCACGCAGGACTTGGTATGCAGACCTGGTGAATATGTCATCGGTTCCACCATGGAAGCTACCTTTGAGACAGGACCTTCTTGTTCAGGGTCCATTCGAACATCCAAATCTGGTTTCCCTCCAGCTGACGGCTTGGAGATTGAACGCTTGATTCTATCGAAGCGTGGGTTTTCAGATTCTGTGATAGATACTCTGGTTCAGGCCAGAAAACCGGTAACTAGAAAGATTTACCATAAGATATGGAAAAGATATATCTGTTGGTGTGAATCCAAAGGATTCCCATGGAATAAGATAAAAATTCCTAGGATTCTCTCCTTTCTACAAGAAGGTTTGGAGAAAGGATTATCTGCAAGTTCTCTAAAGGGACAGATCTCTGCTTTATCTGTCTTACTACACAAAAGACTGGCAGCTGTGCCAGATGTTCAAGCATTTGTTCAGGCTCTGGTTAGGATCAAGCCTGTTTACAGACCTTTGACTCCTCCCTGGAGTCTAAATCTAGTTCTTTCAGTTCTTCAAGGGGTTCCGTTTGAACCTTTACATTCCATAGATATTAAGTTACTATCTTGGAAAGTTTTGTTTTTGGTTGCTATTTCTTCTGCTAGAAGAGTTTCTGAGTTATCTGCTTTGCAGTGTCCTCCGCCCTATCTGGTGTTCCATGCAGATAAGGTGGTTTTGCGTACTAAGCCTGGTTTTCTTCCAAAGGTTGTTTCTAACAAAAATATTAACCAGGAGATAGTTGTACCTTCTTTGTGTCCGAATCCAGTTTCAAAGAAGGAACGTTTGTTACACAATTTGGACGTAGTCCGTGCTCTAAAATTCTATTTAGAGGCTACAAAAGATTTCAGACAAACATCTTCTTTGTTTGTTGTTTATTCTGGTAAAAGGAGAGGTCAAAAAGCGACTTCTACCTCTCTTTCCTTTTGGCTTAAAAGCATCATCCGATTGGCTTATGAGACTGCCGGACGGCAGGCTCCTGAAAGAATTACAGCTCACTCCACTAGGGCTGTGGCTTCCACATGGGCCTTCAAGAACGAGGCTTCTGTTGACCAGATATGTAAGGCAGCGACTTGGTCTTCACTGCACACTTTTGCCAAATTTTACAAATTTGATACTTTTGCTTCTTTGGAGGCTATTTTTGGGAGAAAGGTTTTGCAAGCCGTGGTGCCTTCCGTTTAGGTAACCTGATTTGCTCCCTCCCTTCATCCGTGTCCTAAAGCTTTGGTATTGGTTCCCACAAGTAAGGATGACGCCGTGGACTGGACACACCAATGTTGGAGAAAACAGAATTTATGCTTACCTGATAAATTACTTTCTCCAACGGTGTGTCCGGTCCACGGCCCGCCCTGGTTTTTTAATCAGGTCTGATGAATTATTTTCTCTAACTACAGTCACCACGGTACCATATGGTTTCTCCTATATTTTTCCTCCTGTCCGTCGGTCGAATGACTGGGGTGGGCGGAGCCTAGGAGGGACTATATGGCCAGCTTTGCTGGGACTCTTTGCCATTTCCTGTTGGGGAAGAGATATCCCACAAGTAAGGATGACGCCATGGACCGGAAACACCGTTGGAGAAAGTAATTTATCAGGTTACTGTAAATAATAGTAGTGAGTGAGTAGTACTTTTCTTTTTACAGAGGAAGAGGTTTCAAGGGCTTTACCAAAAATAAAAGTAAATAAGTCTGTGGGTCCAGATAATATTCATCCAAGGGTTCTAAGAGAACTTTGATCCGTAATAGCTACTCCATTCGCTGATTTATTTAATCAGTCACTTATAACAGTAGTTGTTCCATAAGACTGGAAAATTGCCAATGCAGTCCCTCTTCATAAAAAGGGTAGTAGGGAAGATTCTGCTAACTATATAGGCCAGTCAGTTTGACCTCAATTGCAGGAAAAATAATGGAAACTCTTTTAAAGGAAAGACATGTATCTTTCCTTCAGTCAAACAACTTATAAGACAAAGGACAGCATAGTTTCACTGCTGGAAGATCATGTCAGACTAATCTAATTGATTTATTTGACCATGTAACTAAAATATTAGACCAGGGAGGAGCCGTAGATGTTGCATATCTAGACTTTAGCAAAGCATTTTCTCTTGTTAAGTGTATCCAGTCCACGGATCATCCATTACTTATGGGATATTCTCCTTCCCAACAGGAAGTTGCAAGAGGATCACCCACAGCAGAGCTGCTATATAGCTCCTCCCCTCACTGCCATATCCAGTCATTCTCTTGCAACTCTCAACTAAGATGGAGGTCGTAAGAGGACTGTGGTGTTTTAGACTTAGTTTATTTCTTCAATCAAAAGTTTATTTTTAAATGGTACCGGAGTGTACTGTTTATCTCAGGCAGTATTTGGAAGAAGAATCTGCCTGCGTTTTCTATGATCTTAGCAGAAGTAACTAAGATCCTTTGCTGTTCTCACATATTCTGAGGAGTGAGGTAACTTCAGAGGGGGAATAGCGTGCAGGTTTTCCTTTAATAAGGTATGTGCAGTTAGAATATTTTTCTAGGGATGGAATTTGCTAGAAAATGCTGCTGATACCGAAGTAATGTAAGTAAAGCCTTAAATGCAGTGATAGCAACTGGTATCAGGCTTATTAATAGAGATACATACTCTTATAAAAGTGTATTTTAAAACGTTTGCTAGCATGTTTAATCGTTTTTTATATATGTTTGGTGATAAAACTTATTGGGGCCTAGTTTTTTCCACATGGCTGGCTTGAATTTTGCCTAGAAACAGTTCCTGGAGGCTTTCCACTGTTGTAATATGAGTGGGAGGGGCCTTTTTAGTACTTTTCTGTGCAGCTAAAAATACTGACAGAGACATTCAGCTTCCCTCTGCATGATACAGGACATCTCTGAAGGGCTCAAAAGGCTTCAAAGTCGTATTTGAGGAGGGTAACAATCACAGTAGACTGTGGCAGTTGTTGTGACTGTGTTTAAAAAACGTTTTTGTCATTTGTTATTCTGTTTTTGTTATTAAGGGCTTAATCATCCATTTGCAAGTGGGTGCAATGCTCTGCTGACTTGTTACATACACTGTAAAAATTTTGCTAGTGTAACTGCCTTTTTTTACTGTTATTTCAAATTTGGACAAAATTTGTGTTTCTTAAAGGCGCAGTAACATTTTTTATATTGCTTGTAAACTTGTTTTAAGTGTTTTCCAAGCTTGCTAGTCTCATTGCTAGTCTGTTTAAACATGTCTGATACAGAGGAACCTACTTGTTCATTATGTTTGAAAGCCATGGTGGAGCCCCATAGGAGAATGTGTACTAAATGTATTGATTTCACCTTAAACAGTAAAGATCAGTCTTTATCTATAAAAGAATTATCACCAGAGGGTTCTGTCGAGGGGGAAGTTATGCCGACTAACTCTCCCCACGTGTCAGACCCTTCGCCTCCCGCTCAGGGAACGCACGCTAATATGGCGCAAATTACATCAGTGACGCCCATAGCAATTACCTTGCAGGACATGGCTGCAATCATGAATAATACCCTGTCAGAGGTATTATCTAGATTGCCTGAATTAAGAGGCAAGCGCGATAGCTCTGGGGTTAGGAGAGATACAGAGCGCGCAAATGCTGTTAGAGCCATGTCTGATACTGCGTCACAGTATGCAGAACATGAGGACGGAGAGCTTCATTCTGTGAGTGACATCTCTGACTCGGGGAAACCTGATTCAGAGATTTCTAATTTTAAATTTAAGCTTGAGAACCTCCGTGTATTGCTTGGGGAGGTATTAGCTGCTCTGAATGACTGTAACACAGTTGCAATTCCAGAGAAATTGTGTAGGCTGGATAGATACTATGCGGTGCCGGTGTGTACTGACGTTTTTCCTATACCTAAAAGGCTTACAGAAATTATTAGCAAGGAGTGGGATAGACCAGGTGTGCCCTTTTCCCCACCTCCTATATTTAGAAAAATGTTTCCAATAGGCGCCACTACACGGGACTTATGGCAGACGGTCCCTAAGGTGGAGGGAGCAGTTTCTACTTTAGCAAAGCGTACCACTATCCCGGTTGAGGACAGTTGTGCTTTTTCAGATCCAATGGATAAAAAATGAGAGAGTTACCTTAAGAAAATGTTTATTCAACAAGGTTTTATTTTGCAGCCCTTTGCATGCATTGCGCCTGTCACTGCTGCGGCGGCGGCATTCTGGTTTGAGGCCCTGGAAGAGGCCATCCATACAGCTCCATTGGAGGAAATTATTGACAAGCTTAGAACGCTTAAGCTAGCTAACTCATTTGTTTCTGATGCCATTGTTCATTTGACTAAACTAACGGCTAAGAACTCCGGATTCGCCATCCAGGCGCGTAGGGCGCTATGGCTTAAATCCTGGTCAGCTGACGTGACTTCAAAGTCTAAGTTACTCAACATTCCTTTCAAGGGGCAGACCTTATTCGGGCCTGGCTTGAAGGAAATTATTGCTGACATTACTGGAGGCAAGGGTCATACCCTTCCTCAGGACAGGGCCAAATCAAAGGCCAAACAGTCTAATTTTCGTGCCTTTCGAAATTTCAAGGCAGAAGCAGCATCAACTTCCTCCGCTTCAAAACAAGAGGGAACTGTTGCTCATTCCAGACAGGCCTGGAAACCTAACCAGTCCTGGAACAAGGGCAAGCAGGCCAGAAAACCTGCTGCTGCCCCCAAGACAGCATGAAGAAATGGCCCCCTATCCGGGCATGAAGGAATGGCCCCCTATCCGGAAACAGATCTAGTGGGGGGCACACTTTCTCTCTTCGCCCAGGCGTGGGCAAGAGATGTTCAGGATCCCTGGGCGTTGGAGATCATATCTCAGGGATATCTTCTGGACTTCAAAGCTTCTCCTCCACAAGGGAGATTTCATCTTTCAAGGTTATCAGCAAACCAGATAAAGAAAGAGGCATTCCTAAGCTGTGTGCAAGACCTCCTAGTAATGGGAGTGATCCATCCAGTTCCGCGGACGGAACAGGGACAGGGGTTTTATTCAAATCTGTTTGTGGTTCCCAAGAAAGAGGGAACCTTCAGACCAATCTTGGATCTAAAGATCTTAAACAAATTCCTCAGAGTTCCATCATTCAAAATGGAAACTATTCGGACCATCCTACCCATGATCCAAGAGGGTCAGTACATAACCACAGTGGACTTAAAGGATGCCTACCTTCACATACCGATTCACAAAGATCATCATCGGTTCCTAAGGTTTGCCTTTCTAGACAGGCATTACCAATTTGTAGCTCTTCCCTTCGGGTTGGCCACAGCCCCGAGAATCTTTACAAAGGTTCTGGGCTAACTTCTGGCGGTTCTAAGACCGCGAGGCATAGCGGTGGCTCCGTATCTAGACGACATCCTGATACAAGCGTCAAGTTTTCAAAATGCAAAGTCTCATACAGAGATAGTTCTAGCATTTCCGAGGTCGCATGGGTGGAAAGTGAACGTGGAAAAGAGTTCTCTGTTACCACTCACAAGGGTTCCTTTTCTAGGGACTCTTATAGATTCTGTAGAGATGAAGATTTACCTGATGGAGTCCAGGTTATCAAAGATTCTCAATGCTTGCCGTGTCCTTCACTCCATTCCAAGCCCATCAGTAGCTCAGTGCATGGAAGTAATCGGCTTAATGGTCGCGGCAATGGACATAGTGCCATTTGCGCGCCTGCATCTCAGACCGCTGCAACTATGCATGCTAAGTCAATGGAACGGGGATTACTCAGATCTGTCCCCTTTGCTAAATCTGGACCAGGAGACCAGAGATTCTCTTCTCTGGTGGTTGTCTCGGGTTCATCTGTCCAAAGGAATGACCTTTCGCAGACCAGATTGGACGATTGTAACAACAGATGCCAGCCTACTAGGCTGGGGAGCAGTCTGGAATTCCCTGAAGGCTCAGGGATCGTGGACTCAGGAGGAGAAACTCCTCCCTATAAACATTCTAGAATTAAGAGCAATATTCAATGCTCTTCTAGCTTGGCCTCAGTTAGCAACACTGAGGTTCATCAGATTTCAGTCGGACAACATCACGACTGTGGCTTACATCAATCATCAAGGGGGAACCAGGAGTTCCCTAGCGATGTTGGAAGTTTCGAAGATAATTCGCTGGGCAGAGTCTCACTCTTGCCACCTGTCAGCGATCTACATCCCAGGCGTGGAGAACTGGGAGGCGGATTTTCTAAGTCGCCAGACTTTTCATCCGGGGGAGTGGGAACTTCACCCGGAGGTATTTGCTCAACTGATTCGTCGTTGGGGCAAACCGGATCTGGATCTCATGGCATCTCACCAGAACGCCAAGCTTCCTTGTTACGGATCCAGGTCCAGGGACCCGGGAGCGGTGCTGGTAGATGCACTAGCAGCCCCTTGGGTTTTAAACATAGCTTATGTGTTTCCACCTTTTCCGTTGCTACCTCGACTGATTGCCAGGATCAAACAGGAGAGAGCATCGGTGATTCTGATAGCGCCTGCGTGGCCACGCAGGACCTGGTATGCAGACCTAGTGGACATGTCGTCCTGTCCACCATGGTCTCTACCCCTGAGGCAGGACCTTCTAATTCAGGGTCCTTTCAACCATCCAAACCTAATTTCTCTGAGGCTGACTGCTTGGAAATTGAACGCTTGATTCTATCAAAGCGTGGGTTTTCGGATTCGGTTATTGATACATTAATACAGGCTCGGAAACCTGTTACCAGAAAAATTTACCATAAGATATGGCGTAAATATTTATATTGGTGTGAATCCAAGAGTTACTCATGGAGTAAGGTTAGGATTCCTAGGATATTGTCCTTTCTACAAGAGGGTTTAGAAAAGGGCTTATCCGCTAGTTCACTAAAGGGACAGATTTCTGCTCTGTCTATTCTTTTACACAAGCGTCTGGCAGAGAATCCAGACGTCCAGGCTTTTTGTCAGGCTTTGGCTAGAATTAAACCTGTATTTAAAACTGTTGCTCCTCCTTGGAGCTTAAACTTGGTTCTTAAAGTTCTGCAGGGTGTTCCGTTTGAACCCCTTCATTCCATTGATATTAAACTTTTATCTTGGAAAGTTCTGTTTTTGATGGCTATTTCCTCGGCTCGGAGAGTCTCTGAGTTATCTGCCTTACATTGTGATTCCCCTTATCTGATACTTCATTCAGACAAGGTAGTCCTGCGTACTAAACCTGGGTTTTTACCTAAGGTTGTTTCTAACAGGAATATCAATCAAGAGATTGTTGTTCCATCATTATGTCCTAATCCTTCTTCAAAGAAGGAACGTCTTTTGCATAATCTAGACGTAGTCCGTGCCCTGAAGTTTTACTTACAGGCAACTAAAGATTTTCGGCAAACTTCTTCTCTGTTTGTCGTTTACTGGACAGAGGAGAGGTCAAAAGGCTTCGGCTACCTCTCTCTCTTTTTGGCTTCGTAGCATAATACGTTTAGCCTATGAGACTGCTGGACAGCAGCCTCCTGAACGAATTACAGCTCATTCCACTAGAGCTGTGGCTTCCACTTGGGCCTTTAAGAATGAGGCCTCTGTTGAACAGATTTGCAAGGCTGCAACTTGGTCTTCACTTCATACTTTTTCCAAATTTTACAAATTTGATATTTTTGCTTCTTCGGAGGCTGTTTTTGGGAGAAAGGTTCTACAGGCAGTGGTTCCTTCTGTTTAAAGTTCCTGCCTTGTCCCTCCCATCATCCATGTACTTTAGCTTTGGTATTGGTATCCCATAAGTAATGGATGACCCGTGGACTGAACACACTTAACAAGAGAAAACATAATTTATGCTTACCTGATAAATTTATTTCTCTTGTAGTGTGTTCAGTCCACGGCCCGCCCTGTCTTTTTTGAGGCAGGTTCTAAATTTTAAATTATAACTCCAGTCACCACTGCACCCTATAGTTTTCTCCTTTCTCGTCTTGTTTCGGTCGAATGACTGGATATGACATGTGAGGGGAGGAGCTATATAGCAGCTCTGCTTGGGTGATCCTCTTGCAACTTCCTGTTGGGAAGGAGAATATATCCCATAAGTAATGGATGACCCGTGGACTGAACACACTACAAGAGAAATAAATTTATCAGGTAAGCATAAATTATGTTTTTCTAAGTCGTCAGACTTTTCATCCGGGGGAGTGGGAACTCCATCCGGAGGTGTTTGCTCAACTGATCCATCGTTGGTGCAAACCAGAACTGGATCTCATGGCGTCTCGCCAGAACGCCAAGCTTCCTTGTTACGGATCCAGGTCCAGGGACCCGGGAGCGACACTGATAGATGCTCTAGCAGCTCCTTGGTTCTTCAACCTGGTTTATGTGTTTCCACCGTTTCCTCTGCTCCCTCGACTGATTGCCAAAATCAAGCAGGATAGAGCATCAGTGATTCTGATAGCGCCTGCGTGGCCGCGCAGGACCTGGTATGCAGACCTAGTGGACATGTCATCCTTTCCACCATGGACTCTGCCTCTGAGGCAGGACCTTCTAATACAAGGTCCTTTCAATAATCCAAATCTAATTTCTCTGAGACTGACTGCATGGAGATTGAACGCTTGATCCTATCAAGGCGTGGCTTCTCCGAGTCAGTCATTGATACCTTAATACAGCCACGAAAGCCTGTCACCAGGAAAATCTACCATAAGATATGGTGTATATATCTTTATTGGTGTGAATCCAAGAATTACTCATGGAGTAAGGTTAGGATTCCTAGGATATTGTCCTTTCTCCAAGAGGGTTTGGACAAAGGATTATCGGCTAGTTCTTTAAAAGGACAGATTTCTGCTCTGTCTATTCTTTTGCACAAGCGTCTGGCAGAGGTTCCAGACGTCCAGGCTTTTTGTCAGGCTTTGGTTAGAATTAAGCCTGTGTTTAAAACTGTTGCTCCCCCGTGGAGCTTAAACTTGGTTCTTAAAGTTCTTCAAGGAGTTCCGTTTGAACCCCTTCATTCCATTGATATTAAACTTTTATCTTGGAAAGTTCTGTTTTTGATGGCTATTTCCTCGGCTCGAAGATTCTCTGAGCTATCTGCCTTACAATGTGATTCTCCTTATCTGATTTTTCATGCAGATAAGGTAGTTCTGCGTACCAAACCTGGGTTTTTACCTAAGGTGGTTTCTAACAAGAATATCAATCAAGAGATTGTTGTTCCATCATTGTGTCCTAATCCTTCTTCGAAGAAGGAACGTCTCTTACATAATCTGGACGTAGTCCGTGCCTTGAAGTTTTACTTACAAGCTACTAAAGATTTTCGCCAAACATCTTCCCTGTTTGTCGTTTACTCTGGACAGAGGAGAGGTCAAAAAGCTTCGGCAACCTCTCTTTCCTTTTGGCTTCGGAGCATAATTCACTTAGCCTATGAGACTGCTGGACAGCAGTCCCCTGAAAGGATTACAGCTCATTCTACTAGAGCTGTGGCTTCCACCTGGGCCTTTAAAAATGAGGCCTCTGTTGAACAGATTTGCAAGGCTGCGACTTGGTCTTCGCTTCACACCTTTTCAAAATTTTACAAATTTGATACTTTTGCTTCTTCGGAGGCTGTTTTTGGGAGAAAGGTTCTTCAGGCAGTGGTTCCTTCCGTTTAATCCTGCCTTGTCCCTCCCATCATCCGTGTACTTTAGCTTTGGTATTGGTATCCCATAAGTAATGGATGATCCGTGGACTGGATACACTTAACAAGAGAAAACATAATTTATGCTTACCTGATAAATTTATTTCTCTTGTAGTGTATCCAGTCCACGGCCCGCCCTGTCCTTTTAAGGCAGGTCTAAATTTTAATTTAACTACAGTCACCTCTGCACCCTATGGTTTCTCCTTTCTCGTCTTGTTTCGGTCGAATGACTGGATATGGCAGTGAGGGGAGGAGCTATATAGCAGCTCTGCTGTGGGTGATCCTCTTGCAACTTCCTGTTGGGAAGGAGAATATCCCATAAGTAATGGATGATCCGTGGGCTGGATACACTACAAGAGAAATAAATTTATCAGGTAAGCATAAATTATGTTTTACACCGTCCCACACAACAAACTTATTCCCAAAATTTATTGCCTTGGAATAGATGCTAAGATTGTTAAGTGGGTAGAATGCTGGCTTAAAGATAGACAACAGAGGGTTTAAATTAATGGAGTACATGCAAATGAGGCATCAGTTACAAGTGGTGTTACCCAAGGGTCAGTTCTTGGGCCTGTTTTGCTTAACATGTTCATAAGTGATATTGGAAGTGAGCTTAAGGGGAAGGTTTGCTTGTTTGCTGATGATCCAAAAATTTGTAACAGGGTAGGTGTTCCAGGAGGGGTTGATCAAATGAACTGTGATATTAAAAAAATAAATAGGGGACTGGTCAAATAAATGGGATCTGAAATGTAATATTACCAAGAGCAAACTCATGCCTATAGGATCCAAATACCCAAAGGCCAATTATAGTGTCAATGGTACATTATTGACTGTAACTAAAGAAGAAAGGAACTTGGGAATTATTATTTCAGATGATTTAAAATTTGGTACACAATGCAGCAGTGCAGCCAGGAAGGCCAGTCAAATACTTGGTTGCATTGGAAGAGGTATTAGTAGCAGAAATAGCAAGGTTCTTATGCCACTTTACAGATCATTAGTTAGACCAAATCTGGAATACTGTGTACAGTTCTGGAGACCATATCTTCAGAAAGATATAAACTAGAAGCTGTCCTAAGGAGGGCTACTAAAATGGCACATGGTCTAAAATATAAAACAAAGAAAGACTCTATTATCTAAATATGTATAGTTTAGAGGATAAAATGGAAAGAGGTGACATGATAGAAACCTTCAAATATATGAAGGCTTAAATACCTCCCCCACTCCCCTCATCCCCCAGTCATTCTTTGCCTTTCGTCACAGGAGGATGGCAGAGAAGTGTCGGAAGATTCGGAATAGTCTCTTATAGAGGGTAATTCTCTTCGCCATGGGACTGGAGTTTTGAGTAGTCTTGTCAGCCTCTCAGTGAGAGCATTGATGAATGTTAGGGTCTGGAGATTGTCAGGGTGCCAGGAATCAGACTGAGACGAGAAGTGCAAAAATAATCACACCTTTATTAATAGCCAAAAATAATAAAAAGTCCACAAGTCAAATAACGAGCCAGGAATCAAAACCAGAGCTGGTAGTCAGACAAGCCGAGTCAGGAGCCAAAGCGAGTAGTCAGACGAGCTGGAATCGGGAACAAGGAGAATATGAGAGTCAGGAACATGCCAGGGATCAGGAACCAGGAAGGACGTCAGACAGCCAGGTAATACACAGGAGCTCTCACAAACAGGTCTGAGACAACGCAAGGGCAAAGCATACTGAACAGAGGCCCTTTAAATAATAAGTGATGACATCACAATTGTTAGACTGCATCCTGTCTCACACTGATGATGTACACCAGTCTAGCCATAAAAGGAAGTGCAGAAAATGAGCAGCATCACACAGTATGCACCAGACAGCAAGAGAGGTGAGTAAAATGGCTGCCAGCAGCACATGGCAAACAAAACGGGGAAAAAACCCTGACAGGAGATGCAGAGAGTCTTTCTGCGAAACCATCCAGACTCGTATTAACAACTCCTAAGCAGTGAGTGTTGACGAGTTTCACTGCCTGCTTCTATCACTCAAGTCCATGTCAGGTACGATGCTACAAGACTGTCAAGCTTGAAAGGCTGTGTGTCTGTTCCACGGCGATGATTCCGGTAAGATTGTTTCATTTTATATCATATGATAACATAAGAAGACAGGGTCACAGTGTGACTCCTGTATCTGTATGGAATCAAGGGTTAATATCTCCGGAAGGGGATTATTGAACAGGGGGATGTATACCTTTATTATGTTTTATTCTGTGACATGTGTGAGATGAGGCTCTGGCAGATGTGGGAACATTCAGGTTTTACTTTCGTTTTGGATAACTGCGCAGCCTGTCAGTTTGGTGTGCTTTTCTTCCTGCAGCAGGGGCGGTCCTACATGGCACTCCATGTGACCGGGTGTGGCCTCATTATCTTCCTCTTTCCTGACCATGCGGTTTACAGGAGAAGCGGTTTCTCTGTGGGGCCTGGGTCATAGGAGGTGGTGAGTGCCCCTGCCATTGGGGGTATAAAGGTGCCATTTACTTTTTCTATAGTCCATTTTAAAAGCGCAAGCTATGGAGGATTCTGATGCGTTAGAGGATACTCCCTCTTTACCCAGATCTAATACCTGTTTTTATTGTGAGGAGGCTACGGTGTACCCGCCTGCTCAGCTATGTTCCACATGCCTTGATAAAATAGTTATATCTAAGATGACTAAGATGTTTAGTACAACTGAGCAGTCCACCTCTGAGGGGGTCTCCTTCCCACGAGGTGATTTCCCTGCAATCATCTCTGATTACACATGCAGGTCCCCATTGCACGACTAATCCTCCAAGCACAAGCAAAAGGTTAAATACTGCTATCCTTCCCAGGGGTCATCTACCAACTTGCTGGATTTATCTGATACTAGATTATCTGCTGATGAAGACGCCTCTGATATTCCAGAGGAGGCTCTTTCTGGGTCGGAGTCGGCTGCCTCTAAGCCTCCGGCTGCGGAGGAACTGGACTTTAGATTTAGGATAGAGCACTTTCTGTTAAAAGAAGTGTTGGCTACGTTAGAGGTTCTGGAACCTAAGTTACCAGAGGAACCTTCTATTCCTAAGCTTGATAAGGTTTATGAGGACAAGGTGGTGCCACAAATTTTCACGGTTTTTAAACGTTATATAATAGCCTAACTGATAAGGGGCAGCTGATATTATTTTAAAGATCACTTCTGGCGGTCGCGGTGCGAGGTGGCGCCGCATATTTCTTTCATGTAATTAGCAAGAGTCCATGAGCTAGTGACGTATGGGATATACATTCCTACCAGGAGGGGCAAAGTTTCCCAAACCCCAAAATGCCTACAAATACACCCCTCACCACACCCACAAATCAGTTTTACAAACTTTGCATCCTATGGAGGTGGTGAAGTAAGTTTGTGCTAGATTCTACGTTGATATGCGCTCCGCAGCAGGTTGGAGCCCGGTTTTCCTCTCAGCGTGCAGTGAATGTCAGAGGGATGTGAGGAGAGTATTGCCTATTTGAATTCAATGATCTCCTTCTACGGGGTCTATTTCATAGGTTCTCTGTTATCGGTCGTAGAGATTCATCTCTTACCTCCCTTTTCAGATCGACGATATACTCTTATATATACCATTACCTCTGCTGATTTTCATTTCAGTACTGGTTTGGCTTTCTACTACATGTAGATGAGTGTCCTGGGGTAAGTAAGTCTTATTTTCTGTGACACTCTAATCTATGGTTGGGCACTTTTATAAAGTTCTAAATATATGTATTCAAACATTTATTTGCCTTGACTCAGGATGTTCAACGTTCCTTATTTCAGACAGTCATTTTCATATTTGGGATAATGCATATGAATTAATCAATTTTTTTCTTACCTTAAAATTTGACTTTTTCCCTGTGGGCTATTAGGCTCGCGGGGGCTGAAAATGCTTCATTTTATTGCGTCATTCTTGGCGCAGACTTTTTTGGCGCAAAATTTTTTTTCTGTTTCCGGCGTCATACGTGTCGCCGGAAGTTGCGTCATTTTTTTGACGTTTTTTGCGCCAAAAGTGTCGGCGTTCCGGATGTGGCGTCATTTTTGGCGCCAAAAGCATTTAGGCGCCAAATAATGTGGGCGTCTTTTTTGGCGCTAAAAAATATGGGCGTCACTATTGTCTCCACATTATTTAAGTCTCATTATTTATTGCTTCTGGTTGCTAGAAGCTTGTTCACTGGCATTTTTTTCCCATTCCTGAAACTGTCATTTAAGGAATTTGATCAATTTTGTTTTATATGTTGTTTTTTCTATTACATATTGCAAGATGTCTCCGTTTGTCCCTGAGTCAGAAGCCACTTCTGGAAAAATGCTTAACTGAGTTTCAGTTCTACCAAAGCTAAGTTCATTTATTTTAAATGTTATAAATGTTTATCTCTAGCTATGGTTTGTAATAAGTTATTATGATATACTTTTACATGCAGATTCCATTAGTATTTATGCTTTATACATTTCCATTCTTAAGTGCAAGAAATGTTTAGAAGATTTATAAGAAATATTTTTTCTGATTAAGGCTATGTCTGACTTCGTGCCTTCTAATACGATTTTTAGGTCTTTTTCACTTCTTTTTTTAATTATTGAAGTTTCAAATGACCAACAACATACTGATTTATCCTTCTCTGATGATGTTTTTTTCTCTTTCAGAAATTCCCTTCATCAGATATTGACACTAACAAATCTACTTTTTTATATAATTTTTTTATTATTAAAGTACATTTGTTCTTTGTTGAAGAGGTGTTGATTATTTTGGATATTAAAGTAACTAGTTCTTTAAGACTAGCTGACACTATTTCTGCCTTTTTATTTCTTCTGTGATTTCAGAGGTTTTCTTTCCAATTCCCCATACTAGGGAATGGAATAGGCTGAGAATTGTCTTTTAGTTTTAAACTATATTCTTTGTCAGCAGTTAAATTCAATTTGGAGGGTTCTCCAATTTATTGGAGCTATCTCTACTCCTACTAATTATGCTATTGTTTTTATAGCAAAATAGTATTTATTTTCCTTTATATAGTTGTATCTTATTTTTGGAAAATTATTTAGTTTCAGGTACTTTTCTTGGTCCTGTGATATTGCAATTGCTTCATTTTTCTGTTTACTTTAAGATCAAGTATCAGATCATGATTTATTTTAGCATTGTTAAGGGACAACATTTACTAGACTAGGTGCCGTTGCATTTGTCTTGTTGTTTTGCATTTTGCAAGTCCTCTGTTTTGACTGGTCCTTTAAACTGGACTATCATGCTAATGATTTCATTTGTGTCTTCATTTTATTGAATATATTCGCAAATGAGGGTTAATCTATGTCTTTAGCTATTTTAGCTAGAAGAATTCTGTGATTTTTAAAAAAAAAATAAAAAAAAATCCATATTTCTTTTGTTCTAAGATAATCAATTATAATTGGATTCAATTCTTAACTGTTACTATGGGCTTCAAGATTGAGTTCTAAGACTAAAACTTTAAGCTTATACTATTTGAGTTACAGAGAAAAGCATACACTTGGGTTGCACTCCTAGGTCAAATTACGAAATAGTTGCAAGTAATAATCACTTAGTTGCTGATCCAAGATTGGAATGTGGGAATAGGAGTAGACACTACATTAAAATATAACTTTTATTGGGTTTTACAATTAAAATAGGAAACTCATTAAAACCACACTTAAGTACCGACTGTAGTATATAGAAATATAATGAGCGAATCAATGGTTCAGTTAAGCAGTTATACCTGCTTGCATGCAAGCCTATTATACCTATCTACCGTTATACATAACTTGTAAATTACCAGTGGTAGTGATAGGTTGGCTTAACACTCTATAATAATACGTGTGTGTGAGAATAGAGTAAAGGGTAAGACCGCTTTTATTTAGACAGGTAGTGAAACCATGACTGATTGAGTATTATCATATATGAGCTTAATAGATTAGCGTTATGATGGCACGCAATATTGTGACTCAATTGAAATACCCGTCAGATGTGAGCTGTATGAGCTCAATATTGTTTAGCCGGTAAGCACTACTATAGTGTTAACCCAAATCACTATGAATAGTACAAGGTAAATAGAGTGCCTAGTCAGCGTGGGCTCCAACTAGCTCAGCAGACATTAGCCGTGCGGCGTCTAAGCAAATATAGTCGCAGTCAGAAGTGAATAGCGTAAATTCAGTCGAAACTGAATGGACATAAGTCGTGTAGTGTCTAGATCCAATACCTGTCACCCACTTAGTTCTCATATAGATTACTAGACTTAGTAAGGCAAGTGAATTGCCGATTAGTAAATTGTAGCATGGGCTCTAATAGAGCTAAATAAATGACAGCCGTGCGGTGTTTAAATGGGTAAGGTATCAGTCAGGTGTGAGTAGCGTGGACTCAGTTGAAACTGAATTATATTAGTCGTGCCATGTCTCGGCCAAACACGTCCTCACACACTCGGTTCTCATGTAAATTATTCACTTCAGCGTATTGGGCTAGGGTCCCATGCATTCACTCTCAAACACACTTATAAGTTTATGCAAGATAACTCAGATAACTGAAATTGTAATTTATGATAAGTCTTAATGAGAGAGTTACTCCATCTAATGACTACAGTAAAAGTTCGGTAGCTTAAGGCTAATCTAAAACACAGGAGCTCCTAGGACTCCTCACCATTGCCCTAACGTCCCTAACATGTTTCGCCACTTGGCGTGGCTTTTTCAAAGGTCCTTTGAAAAAGCCACGCCAAGTGGCGAAACATGTTAGGGACGTTAGGGCAATGGTGAGGAGTCCTAGGAGCTCCTGTGTTTTAGATTAGCCTTAAGCTACCGAACTTTTACTGTAGTCATTAGATGGAGTAACTCTCTCATTAAGACTTATCATAAATTACAATTTCAGTTATCTGAGTTATCTTGCATAAACTTATAAGTGTGTTTGAGAGTGAATGCATGGGACCCTAGCCCAATACGCTGAAGTGAATAATTTACATGAGAACCGAGTGTGTGAGGACGTGTTTGGCCGAGACATGGCACGACTAATATAATTCAGTTTCAACTGAGTCCACGCTACTCACACCTGACTGATACCTTACCCATTTAAACACCGCACGGCTGTCATTTATTTAGCTCTATTAGAGCCCATGCTACAATTTACTAATCGGCAATTCACTTGCCTTACTAAGTCTAGTAATCTATATGAGAACTAAGTGGGTGACAGGTATTGGATCTAGACACTACACGACTTATGTCCATTCAGTTTCGACTGAATTTACGCTATTCACTTCTGACTGCGACTATATTTGCTTAGACGCCGCACGGCTAATGTCTGCTGAGCTAGTTGGAGCCCACGCTGACTAGGCACTCTATTTACCTTGTACTATTCATAGTGATTTGGGTTAACACTATAGTAGTGCTTACCGGCTAAACAATATTGAGCTCATACAGCTCACATCTGACGGTTATTTCAATTGAGTCACAATATTGCATGCCATCATAACGCTAATCTATTAAGCTCATATATGATAATACTCAATCAGTCATGGTTTCACTACCTGTCTAAATAAAAGCGGTCTTACCCTTTACTCTATTCTCACACACACGTATTATTATAGAGTGTTAAGCCAACCTATCACTACCACTGGTAATTTACAAGTTATGTATAACGGTAGATAGGTATAATAGGCTTGCATGCAAGCAGGTATAACTGCTTAACTGAACCATTGATTCGCTCATTATATTTCTATATACTACAGTCGGTACTTAAGTGTGGTTTTAATGAGTTTCCTATTTTAATTGTAAAACCCAATAAAAGTTATATTTTAATGTAGTGTCTACTCCTATTCCCACATTCCAATCTTGGATCAGCAACTAAGTGATTATTACTTGCAACTATTTCGTAATTTGACCTAGGAGTGCAACCCAAGTGTATGCTTTTCTCTGTAACTCAAATACTTATGCTCATACACCATGCACCCACATCTTGCCGTACTTTAGTGGCATAATTGAAGATACAAATAGGTCTATCACACATAGGTAGTGCCATTGGTAACCTTTTTTCAAATTTAAGCTTATACTAGTTTGGTTGTTCTTATTAAGGAATGAATCCTGAGTTCTTTCCCAAGTAACATGTTTTTAATTGGGGTTCGAAATTAGCTCCCTAATGTTGCGATGCACATGCCGTATTCCAGCTTGTCTGGTAAGGGGCAGGTTAAGACTTCTTTTAAATTTATTTGGTTCTGGGGGGCGGAGCCATCAACCAAGCATGGAGGACGTGTTTTATAGAGCTCCTGAAGAAAAGCATTTAATATAATGATTAACTGGAGCTACATACATGTAATTTTATCTCAAATTGTCCCTGAGTAGATAGGTTTACCCCTACAATACCGGGGGACCTCTTTCCTTTATTTTTCTTACTGGACTATACTATATACTGCCGTCGTGTTTTGAGAAACGCCTAGGCATCTGAGGCCTACAGCAGTAATGGCAACCCATACTAAAGAAAACTCCTCAACCATTTGCGCAGCTTTGCGGGAGCTCACTATGCAAATATCAGCTGGATATGATGATCTCTCAGACTGTCTGAGGACCGCTATGGCACAACCGTCGCTCTCGATTGGGAACAGACTGGGCAATACAGGCCTCCATTCCGATACAGCTCAGCTCTCTCAATGTGTGGTGCAGATATCAGAGGCTAGAATAGATCTTGGTGAGGATATACCTGGTGTTTTTGCAAGCTTTACCCCACCTAACCGTGAACTAGATCTGGAGGATGAAGTCGGCACAAGAGACCGCAAGTCTAAACTTGTAATTGCGCAGAGAGAACCCCCTCCGTCAATCCGGCCACTGCACCCCCCCTCTACGCCGAGTATCCTGAGGGAGCCTATCCCGCAAGTTTACAGCGCCACATCCAGCTACATGGCGAGAGTGATTCTTAAAAAGCCTTTACGGGGCACTGAGACCCAGCGGAACAATAACGGTTACACTTACTTTGCAATCACCGCTCTGGGAGACTGGAGTGGGCTAGGACTTTGGCCTCAGTGTAGTGGTGGCCTAGGGTGGGATCACACCATAACCGCATTGAACACCCAGGTACGGCTATCATCAAGGTCCGGCAGGCTGGATTCCACATGCTACACTCACATGGTGCGGAGCTCTTTTGATCCGGGAGGCCCCTCTTCTTGCTCACTCTCAGATCTGCACTATACGGCTGATGAACACTGGCAAGGCCGTTAAAGTAAGATTCTGGGTTTCTATCAAAGGAGTGATCTCCGTATTAGTGCACTAAGGTTTCCACACTATTCCCTATATGGGGTCCTTGTAATCCCGGATATAAGAGACATGGGACTAGTGACTTTTCCCTTCTCCTATCCAAGGAACTTGCTTGTCTCTTTAAAATCCGGAGCAGGGTAAACTGCAGCTCCTAATGCAGCGTTAGCAAATTCTTTATCTAAACATGTTTCAGTATATGTGTAAAATTGTGTTCACAGTTCTGTTAATGCTACTAGCTCCTTCTTGATTTATTTTGTTGTACTTGTTCTTATGTGGGTATGGGTACGTGTAAAATACTGGGAGTCACTTATACACCATTCTTATTTTATTGTACAGCCTATCTTATGTGAACTTTTAATAGGGATCTTAATTATCTAGTTATGCCAGTATTATTCCTATATTAGCATAACCATTATTAATGCTGGAGTTGTTGCATACACTTGCTTATATCTTATAACTGATGCATATATCTGATTCATAGTTATAATAGAATATTATTAGAGGCCATAGGCCCTACCTTATGGACCCCATTTCAAATCACCCCCATATATAATTGAGGGCTATCTAGCATTGTGTAAACAGTAGTCTTATAAGATATGTTGACTACAACATCTGTTACGTTCTTGTCACAAAATCTGCCCATAGTGTTTCTTTTATAGATCCACACTCACTAGATCCAATTCTGCACATCAGGTATATGATTGATCCCCAACACTTAAGCATGTGTTAGGCTAGCACTTCTGGTAAATCTTCACTATATTCTCTCAGAGATTTTTGAATATGCCTTTATTCTATTTGATCTGACCCTATTTTCATGCTCTATATGACTAAACACCTCACAAAAAATGTAAAGACAGAGAAGGTATCTCCCCTCACCCTTTCCCACTCTGTGTTTCAGGGTGGGTCATACCCACTATCCCTCTTCCGTCTGTGTCCAGTGGAGACAATCGTCCCCGAGGGGAGATACTGATTACATTTCTTACCCATAGTGGTCTTAACATTAATGCCATAAGCTGGTAAAATGACTGACCCTTTATGTTTTCATATCTTGGTTGCGCCTATTTGTACAGTAGCTTATCGACTATGTTAATTACTAAACATTTTGTCTCTACCATTTAATGTTTGTGACAAATACCACTTTCTCCAGTATAACAATCTACATAGCTAACTTAGCTAAAAGTCACTAGACTTTTTATGCTGATTTAAAAATAACCTAATATTGCTTTTCATCTTAGAATGTGCGACTATGTTTCTATGCTCCCTTTATTTGAGCGCAGAGGTTTTATCAAACAAGATTATGTTCATGTTAAGAAATAGTTATTCTGTTTTTGTTGGCTCTGCCCTCCCACTCCAATCCCTATTACCACACCCAGGCTTAGACCGGGGCTCATATTATTTAGTCTATATTAGCTTCATAATACCCCCCCCCCCCCATACTGTTTAGCTTAAACCTGTAATGACCTGGAACACAGTCCTTCCAACTAGCATTTTCAACGTATTCTCTCAATGTAACTAAGCTCATTGTATGTTTGTCATAACTTTCTCTTTATATGGGCATAATTCTTTATTTAGATAATTATTCCGCTTTGATGGAGCTATGTCCATCCCAGTAGTCATGTAAATAACAAGCCCTCCCTGTGAAGTCCACCCTTATATCCATCCAATAAGGCTTTCCATACCTGCTCTCATGCCCTATTTGGCTCCGCCCCCCCATTCCCCTCCCCACTCCACTTTGAGCGGCTCTTGCCCGCTGCGCCCCTTCTCCCCCTCCCCGCTAAATTGGCCCATAAGTGGCCAAACACAAGCCAATCCATGTTTATCTTAACCTTACTAGTTTATATTATGCTACAAACGCTTTTCAGGATAATGTGGAGAATATACTCTATTTCCCCCCTCCCTCTACCCCCATAAAACCAACCCTTCCTTGTTTATATTTTCTAAATTGATAACTTATGGTGTATTTGTCCATCACAAGGTTGGATCACTTCTAGTCTACATACCATATAAAAAAAATAAAAACTGAGGTCTCAATTTGGATAGTCCAAAATTTTTACTAATACCTTTAATAAACGGGATTTATATGCCCCGTCTGTTTAGAGTTATTGCCTAGTAAACCTCCATGCTCCTTCATAACACTAACTAGCTATAGCTACTACATTCTTTTACCACTCACCATAGAGTATTACTCTTTATATTCTTGAATCTATACAATGTGGGCATATCTAGTATTGTTTATCTGGCAAGATCATGGTATTAGTATTGTACTATTCTCCTTTGTTACTATTGTTGGACGTTTCATTATTGTTATATTTGTTTATGACTTCAATAAAAAACTATTTAAAAAAAAAAAAAAAATTATTTGGTTCTATTTTGTCCAAATTTCTTTGATTTTATTCCAGTAAGGCTAACACTTTCTTTCAGTGTGTTTCTGTCCTATATTTCTTTCATGTAATTAGCAAGAGTCCATGAGCTAGTGACGTATGGGATATACATTCCTACCAGGAGGGGCAAAGTTTCCCAAACCTCAAAATGCCTACAAATACACCCCTCACCACACCCACAAATCAGTTTTACAAACTTTGCCTCCTATGGAGGTGGTGAAGTAAGTTTGTGCTAGATTCTACGTTGATATGCGCTCCGCAGCAGGTTGGAGCCCGGTTTTCCTCTCAGCGTGCAGTGAATGTCAGAGGGATGTGAGGAGAGTATTGCCTATTTGAATTCAAATGATCTCCTTCTACGGGGTCTATTTCATAGGTTCTTTGTTATCGGTCGTAGAGATTCATCTCTTACCTCCCTTTTCAGATCGACGATATACTGTTATATATATATATATATACCATTACCTCTGCTGATTTTCGTTTCAGTACTGGTTTGGCTTTCTACAACATGTAGATGAGTGTCCTGGGGTAAGTAAGTCTTATTTTCTGTGACACTCTAAGCTATGGTTGGGCACTTTTTTATAAAGTTCTAAATATATGTATTCAAACATTTATTTGCCTTGACTCAGGATGTTCAACATTCCTTATTTTCAGACAGTCAGTTTCATATTTGGGATAATGCATTTGAATAAAAAAAAAATTTCTTACCTTAAAATTTGACTTTTCCCTGTGGGCTGTTAGGCTCGCGGGGGCTGAAAATGCTTCATTTTATTGCGTCATTCTTGGCGCGGACTTTTTTGGCGCAAATTTTTTTTTCTGTTTCCGGCGTCATACGTGTCGCCGGAAGTTGCGTCATTTTTGACGTTCTTTTGCGCCAAAAATGTCGGCGTTCTGGATGTGGCGTAATTTTTGGCGCCAAAAGCATTTAGGCGCCAAATAATGTGGGCGTCTTATTTGGCGCTAAAAAAATATGGGTGTCACTTTTGTCTCCACATTATTTAAGTCTCAGTTTTTATTGCTTCTGGTTGCTAGAAGCTTGTTCACTGGCATTTTTTCCCATTCCTGAAACTGTCATTTAAGGAATTTGATCAATTTTGCTTTATATGTTGTTTTTTCTATTACATATTGCAAGATGTCCCATGTTGAAGCTGAGTCTGAAGATACTTCTGGAAAATCGCTGCCTGGTGCTGGAGCTACCAAAGCTAAGTGTATCTGCTGTAAACTTTTGGTAGCTGTTCCTCCAGCTGTTGTTTGTATTGAATGTCATGACAAACTTGTTAATGCAGATAATATTTCCTTTAGTAAAGTTACATTACCTGTTGCTGTTCCATCAACATCTAATACTCAGAGTATTCCTGATAACATAAGAGATTTTGTTTCTAAATCCATTAAGAAGGCTATGTCTGTTATTCCTCCTTCTAGTAAACGTAAAAAGTCTTTTAAAACTTCTCATTTTTCAGATGAATTTTTAAATGAACATCATCATTCTGATTCTGATAATGGTTCTTCTGGTTCAGAGGATTCTGTCTCAGAGGTTGATGCTGATAAATCTTCATATTTATTTAAAATGGAATTTATTCGTTCTTTACTTAAAGAAGTCCTAATTGCATTAGAAATTGAGGATTCTGGTCCTCTTGATACTAAATCTAAACGTTTAGATAAGGTTTTTAAATCTCCTGTAGTTATTCCAGAAGTTTTTCCTGTTCCTGGTGCTATTTCTGAAGTAATTTCCAGGGAATGGAATAATTTGGGTAATTCATTTACTACTCCTAAACGTTTTAAGCAATTATATCCTGTGCCATCTGACAGATTAGAATTTTGGGACAAAATCCCTAAGGTTGATGGAGCTGTCTCTACTCTTGCTAAGCGTACTACCATTCCTACGGCAGATGGTACTTCCTTTAAGGATCCTTTAGATAGGAAAATTGAATCCTTTCTAAGAAAAGCTTACTTGTGTTCAGGTAATCTTCTTAGACCTGCTATATCTTTGGCGGATGTTGCTGCAGCTTCAACTTTTTGGTTGGAAGCTTTAGCGCAACAAGTAACAGATCATAATTCTCATAGCATTATTATTCTTCTTCAACATGCTAATAATTTTATTTGTGATGCCATCTTTGATATCATTAGAGTTGATGTCAGGTATATGTCTCTAGCTATTTTAGCTAGAAGGGCTTTATGGCTTACAACTTGGAATGCTGATATGTCTTCTAAGTCTACTCTGCTTTCCCTTTCTTTCCAGGGTAATAAATTATTTGGTTCTCAGTTGGATTCTATTATCTCAACTGTTACTGGAGGGAAAGGAACTTTTTTACCACAGGATAAAAAATCTAAAGGTAAATTTAGGTCTAATAATCGTTTTCGTTCCTTTCGTCACAACAAGGAACAAAAGCCTGATCCTTCATCCTCAGGAGCGGTATCAGTTTGGAAACCATCTCCAGTCTGGAATAAATCCAAGCCTTTTAGAAAATCAAAGCCAGCTCCTAAGTCCACATGAAGGTGCGGCCCTCATTCCAGCTCAGCTGGTAGGGGGCAGATTACGTTTTTTCAAAGAAATTTGGATCAATTCCGTTCACAATCTTTGGATTCAGAATATTTTTTCAGAAGGGTACAGAATTGGCTTCAAGATAAGGCCTCCTGCAAAGAGATTTTTTCTTTCCCGTGTCCCAGTAAATCCAGCGAAGGCTCAAGCATTTCTGAAATGTGTTTCAGATCTAGAGTTGGCTGGAGTAATTATGCCAGTTCCAGTTCTGGAACAGGGGCTGGGGTTTTATTCAAATCTCTTCATTGTACCAAAGAAGGAGAATTCCTTCAGACCAGTTCTGGATCTAAAAATATTGAATCGTTATGTAAGGATACCAACATTCAAAATGGTAACTGTAAGGACTATCCTGCCTTTTGTTCAGCAAGGGCATTATATGTCTACAATAGATTTACAGGATGCATATCTGCATATTCCGATTCATCCAGATCACTATCAGTTTCTGAGATTCTCGTTCCTAGACAAGCATTACCAGTTTGTGGCTCTGCCGTTTTGCCTAGCAACAGCTCCAAGAATTTTTACAAAGGTTCTCGGTGCCCTTCTGTCTGTAATCAGAGAACAGGGTATTGTGGTATTTTCTTATTTGGACGATATCTTGGTACTTGCTCAGTCTTCACATTTAGCAGAATCTCATACGAATCGACTTGTGTTGTTTCTTCAAGATCATGGTTGGAGGATCAATTTACTAAAAAGTTCATTGATTCCTCAGACAAGGGTAACCTTTTTGGGTTTCCAGATAGATTCAGTGTCCATGACTGTATCTTTGACAGACAAGAGACGTCTAAAATTGATATCAGCTTGTCGAAACCTTCAGTCACAATCATTCCCTTCGGTAGCCTTATGCATGGAAATTCTAGGTCTTATGACTGCTGCATCGGACGCGATCCCCTTTGCTCGTTTTCACATGCAACCTCTTCAGCTCTGTATGCTGAACCAGTGGTGCAGGGATTACACAAAGATATCTCAATTAATATCTTTAAAACCGATTGTACGACACTCTCTGACGTGGTGGAGAGATCACCATCGTTTAGTTCAGGGGGCTTCTTTTGTTCTTCCGACCTGGACTGTAATCTCAACAGGTGCAAGTCTTACAGGTTGGGGAGCTGTGTGGGGGTCTCTGACGGCACAAGGGGTTTGGGAATCTCAGGAGGTGAGATTACCGATCAATATTTTGGAACTCTGTGCAATTTTCAGAGCTCTTCAGTCTTGGCCTCTTCTAAAGAGAGAATCGTTCATTTGTTTTCAGACAGACAATGTCACAACTGTGGCATACATCAATCATCAAGGAGGGACTCACAGCCCTCTGGCTATGAAAGAAGTATCTCGAATTCTGGTTTGGGCGGAATCCAGCTCCTGTCTAGTTTCTGCGGTTCATATCCCAGGTATAGACATTTGGGGAGCGGATTATCTCAGTCGCCAAACGTTGCATCCGGGCAAATGGTCTCTTCACCCAGAGGTATTTCTTCAGATTGTCCAAATGTGGGGACTTCCAGAAATAGATCTGATGGCTTCTCATCTAAACAAGAAACTTCCCAGGTATCTGTCCAGATCCAGGGATCCTCAAGCGGAAGCAGTGGATGCATTGTCACTTCCTTTGAAGTATCATCCTGCTTATATCTTTCCGCCTCTAGTTCTTCTTCCAAGAGTGATCTCCAAGATTCTGAAGGAATGCTCGTTTGTTCTGCTGGTAGCTCCAGCATGGCCTCACAGGTTTTGGTATGCGGATCTTGTCCGGATGGCCTCTTGCCAACCGTGGACTCTTCCGTTAAGACCAGACCTTCTGTCGCAAGGTCCTTTTTTCCATCAGGATCTCAAATCCTTAAATTTAAAGGTATGGAGATTGAACGCTTGATTCTTAGTCAAAGAGGTTTCTCTGACTCTGTGATTAATACTATGTTACAGGCTCGTAAATCTATATCTAGGGAGATATATTATAGAGTCTGGAAGACTTATATTTCTTGGTGTCTTTCTCATCATTTTTCCTTGCATTCTTTTAGAATTCCGAGAATTTTACAGTTTCTTCAGGATGGTTTGGGGAAAGGTTTGTCTGCAAGTTCCTTGAAAGGACAAATCTCTGCTCTTTCTGTTCTTTTTCACAGAAAGATTGCTAATCTTCCTGATATTCATTGTTTTGTACAAGCTTTGGTTCGTATAAAACCTGTCATTAAGTCAATTTCTCCTCCTTGGAGTTTGAATTTGGTTCTGGGGGCTCTTCAAGCTCCTCCGTTTGAACCTATGCATTCGTTGGACATTAAATTACTTTCTTGGAAAGTTTTGTTCCTTTTGGCCATCTCTTCTGCCAGAAGAGTTTCTGAATTATCTGCTTTTTCTTGTGAGTCTCCTTTTCTGATTTTTCATCAGGATAATGCGGTGTTGCGAACTTCTTTTGAATTTTTACCTAAGGTTGTGAATTCCAACAACATTAGTAGAGAAATTGTGGTTCCTTCATTATGTCCTAATCCTAAGAATTCTAAGGAGAAATCATTGCATTCTTTGGATGTAGTTAGAGCTTTGAAATATTATGTTGAAGCTACTAAGAATTTCTGAAAGAATTCTAGTCTATTTTTTATCTTTTCCGGTTCTAGGAAAGGTCAGAAGGCCTCTGCCATTTCTTTGGCATCTTGGTTGAAATCTTTCATTCATCATGCTTATGTCGAGTCGGGTAAAACTCCGCCTCAAAGGATTACAGCTCATTCTACTAGGTCAGTTTCTACTTCCTGGGCGTTTAGGAATGAAGCTTCGGTTGATCAGATTTGCAAAGCAGCAACTTGGTCTTCTTTGCATACTTTTACTAAATTCTACCATTTTGATGTGTTTTCTTCTTCTGAAGCTATTTTTGGTAGAAAAGTACTTCAGGCAGCTGTTTCAGTTTGAATCTTCTGCTTATATTTTCAGTTTTTTTTCATTATAAAATTTAAACTTTATTTTGGGTGTGGATTATTTTTCAGCGGAATTGGCTGTCTTTATTTTATCCCTCCCTCTCTAGTGACTCTTGTGTGGAAAGATCCACATCTTGGGTAGTCATTATCCCATACGTCACTAGCTCATGGACTCTTGCCAATTACATGAAAGAAAACATAATTTATGTAAGAACTTACCTGATAAATTCATTTCTTTCATATTAGCAAGAGTCCATGAGGCCCACCCTTTTTGTGGTGGTTATGATTTTTTTGTATAAAGCACAATTATTCCAATTCCTTATTTTTTATGCTTTCCCACTTTTTTCTTATCACCTCACTTCTTGGCTATTCGTTAAACTGATTTGTGGGTGTGGTGAGGGGTGTATTTGTAGGCATTTTGAGGTTTGGGAAACTTTGCCCCTCCTGGTAGGAATGTATATCCCATACGTCACTAGCTCATGGACTCTTGCTAATATGAAAGAAATGAATTTATCAGGTACTTTCTTACATAAATTATGTTATTTTTGGATACTGTTGAGGCATGGCTGGGTACCCATGGGGTTCAAGCGCTGCTCAGACCTGGAATCTTCTGGGGTTTTTATTCCAGTTCCTTTTCTAGGAACTTCGTTTTGGAGTTTTATTCAAACTATTTTGCCTTTTTGTGGTCATTGATAGCATTATTTGTTTTCTTTAGATACAATAAATGCGTATTCTTCATTTTTCTGTTTTCATTCAGATTATTTCCTGAGGATGCGGATTCTCATATGTTTCACTTGCTCTTCAGGACATAGTTAGAGGATCTTTTTTCAAAAGCTCTTAATTCCTCACGCAAGGGTCACCTTTTTTTTTTTTTAGGTTTCCAGATGGTTTATGTCACTATCTTTGTCTCTATCAGACAAGGGACAATTTGTATTGGGTTCCGTCTGTCGGTACCTTTAGTCTCTATTATTTCCTTCAGTTGCTATATATGCATAGAAGTTTTAACAGCATTGGATTCAATTCCCTTTGCTCATTTTCAATGGAAAGATCCTTTCCAGCTTTTTATGAGTGTTGTTTCTTCAAGAACATGGTTGGAGGATCAATTAACCAATCAGTTTGTTGATTCCTCAGACAAGAGTAACCTTTTTTAGATTTCCGGATAGATTCAGTGTCCATGACTCTGTCTCTGTTGGTCATCAGACGTCTGAAATTGGTTTCAGCTTATCGAAACCTTCAGTCTCAATCATTCCCTTCGGTAGCCTTATGCATGGAAATTCTAGGTTCTTATGACTGCTGCATTGGACGTGTTCCCCTTTGCTCATTTTCACATGCAACCTCTTCAGCTCTGTATGCTGAACCAGTGGTGCCGGGATTATACAAAGATATCTCATTTAATATCTTTAAAACTGATTGTTCGACACCCTCTGACGTGGTACAGACCACCATCGTTTAGTTCAGGGGGCTTCTTTTTTTCTTCCAACCTGGACTGTGATCTCAACAGGTGCAAGTCTGACAGGTTGGGGAGCTGTATGGGGGTTTCTGACAGCACAAGGGGTTTGGGAAATCTCAGGAGGTGAGATTACCAATCAATATTTTGGAACTCCGTGCAATTTTCAGAAGCTCTTCAGTCATGGCCTCTTCTAAAGAGAGAATCGTTCATTTGTTTTCAGACAGACAATGTCACAACTGTGGCATATGTCAATCATCAAGGAGGGACTCACAGTCCTCTGGCTATGAAAGAAGTATCTCGAATACTGGTATGGGCGGAATCCAGCTCCTGTCTAATCTCTGCGGTTCATATCCCAGGTATTGACAATTTGAAAGAGGATTATCTCAGTCGCCAAACGTTACATCCAGGCGAATGGTCTCTTCACCCAGAGGTGTTTCTTCAGATTGTTCAAATGTGGGGACTTCCAGAAATAGATCTGATGGCTTCTCATCTAAACAAGAAACTTCCCAGGTATCTGTCCAGATCCAGGGATCCTCAGGCGGAAGCAGTGGATGCATTGTCACTTCCTTGGAAGTATCATCCTGCCTATATCTTTCCGCCTCTAGTTCTTCTTCCAAGAGTAATCTCCAAGATTCTGAAGGAATGCTCGTTTTTTCTGCTGGTGGCTCCAGCATGGTGTCACAGGTTTTGGTATACGGATCTTGTCCGCATGGCTTCTTGCCAACCGTGGACTCTTCCGTTAAGACCAGTCCTTCTGTCACAAGGTCCTTTTTTACCATCAGGATCTCAAATCCTTAAATTTAAAGGTATGGAGATTGAACGCTTGATTCTTAGTCAAAGAGGTTTCTCTGACTCTGTGATTAATACTATGTTACAGGCTTGTAGATCTGTATCTAGGAAGATATATTATCGAGTCTGGAAGAATTACATTTCTTGGTGTCTTTCTCATCATTTTTCCTGGCATTCTTTTAGAATTCCGAGAATTTTTCAGTTTCTTCAGGATGGTTTGGATAAAGGTTTGTCTGCAAGTTCCTTGAAAGGACAAATCTCTGCTCTTTCTGTTCTTTTTCACCGAAGGATTGCTATTCTTCCTGATATTCATTGTTTTGTACAAGCTTTGGTTAACCTGTTATTAAGTCAATTTCTCCTCCTTGGAGTTTGAATTTGGTTCTGGGGGCTCTTCAAGCTCTTCCATTTGAACCTATGCATTCACTGGACATTAAATTACTTTCTTGGAAAGTTTTGTTTTCTTTTGGCCATCTCTTCTGATAGAAGAGTTTCTGAATTATCTGCTCTTTCTTGTGAATCTCCTTTTCTGATTTTCCATCAGGATAAGGCGGTGTTGCGAACTTCTTTTAAATTTTTATCTAAGGTTGTGAATTCTAACAACAGTAGTAGAGACATTGTGGTTCCTTCATTATGTCCTAATCCTAAGAATTCTAAGGAGAGATCATTGCATTCTTTGGATGTAGTTAGAGCTTTGAAATATTATGTTGAAGCTACTAAGAATTTCAGAAAGACTTCTAGTCTATTTGTTATCTTTTCCGGTTCTAGGAAAGGTCAGAAGGCCTCTGCCATTTCTTTGGCATCTTGGTTGAAATCTTTAATTCATCATGCTTATGTCGAGTCGGTTAATCTCCGCCTCAAAGGATTACAGCTCATTCTACTAGGTCAGTTTCTACTTCCTGGGCGTTTAGGAATGAAGCTTCGATTGATCAGATTTGCAAAGCAGCAACTTGGTCTTCTTTGCATACTTTTACTAAATTCTACCATTTTGAAGTGTATTCTTCTTCTGAAGCAGTTTTTGGTAGAAAAATACTTCAGGCAGCTGTTTCAGTTTGATTCTTCTGCTTATAATTTCAGTTTTCTTCATTATAAGATTTAAACTTTATTTTGGGTGTGGATTATTTTTCAGCGGAATTGGCTGTCTTTATTTTATCCCTCCCTCTCTAGTGACTCTTGCGTGGAAGATCCACATCTTGGGTAGTCATTATCCCATATGTCACTAGCTCATGGACTCTTGCTAATTACATGAAAGAAAACATAATTTATGTAAGAACTTACCTGATAAATTCATTTCTTTCATATTAGCAAGAGTCCATGAGGCCCACCCTTTTTTGTGGTGGTTATGATTTTTTTGTATAAAGCACAATTATTCCAATTCCTTGTTTTTTTATGCTTTCACACTTTTTTCTTATCACCCCACTTCTTGGCTATTCGTTAAACTGATTTGTGGGTGTGGTGAGGGGTGTATTTATAGGCATTTTGAGGTTTGGGAAACTTTGCCCCTCCTGGTAGGAATGTATATCCCATATGTCACTAGCTCATGGACTCTTGCTAATATGAAAGAAATGCATTTATCAGGTAAGTTCTTACATAAATTATGTTTTTCACACGCTTCTTTCGCTGACACTGCACACCTCCCCTAGCTTGTCCCACGTGACCCGCTGAGTGCATCACTTCTTCCTTTATGAAATCAACGATCGGAGGTATCTAGCATTGTGCGAGAATCTACGCTGTAGCGGGAGGTCGGTAAGGCCTCAGTAGAAGCTGGGGTTTATAGAGGTGCCGCTCTGCAAGAGCTCATTTATAAAGAAATTCTTTCCAAACATTAAACATTTCTATATTTTGCTGTCGGGATTCTATCCTACTAAGGAAGAAGGGATGGACTTGGAGGGTAGTTCACATTCATTGACCCCGTCTGATAAACTTTTATATTGTGAAGAGGCCCATGTTATTCCCCCTGCACAGTTATGTTCCACATGTTTAAAGGGACAGTATACCCCCATTTTCATATAACTGCATGTAATAGACACTACTATAAAGAATGAAATGCACAGATACTGACATAAAAATCCAGTATAAAACTGTTTAAAAACTTATTTAGAAGCTGTTAGTTTAGCTCTGTTAAAAAAGGTAGCTGGAAAGTCCACTGCAAGTGGGAAATAAGACACTCCCCCTCCCCCTTCTTTTGCATATGAAAAGACCCTTTACACAAACAGGAGCAAGCTGGAGTTAGGTATCTGACGGTATTCTCCTAAAACTTTGAGGCTTAGTTAGGAGTCTGAAAATCAAAGCAATGTTATTTAAAAATAAGCAAAACTATAATTTTTTAAAAAAACAAACAACTTTATGGGCTATATAAATAGATAATCTACAAAACATTTATGCAAAGAAAAAATGAGTGTATAATGTCCCTTTAACCTCTATGTTGCAATCAAAATCTAAAAAGCCTAAATTGACTAATATGGCTTGAAAATGTATCCTCTCAGAGCCCTCTACCTCTCAGGACTCTTTTGCCCTTGACATGCCTCAATTGTTTCCTCAGTCCCCATCCCAAGATGTTGCACAGGCAGTTCCCTGCAGCTCAGCTCAGTCTCATCTGGAGGAATTTTTTTACCAGTAGACTTTGCAGCACAGTTTCAATCAGTTGTTTCTTCTGTGCTGAGTGCATTAGCCGGTTTGGGTAAGAGAAAGAAAAGTTAAGCATGCTTCCTCTGAAAAAGGTATTTCTTCTCCTATTCAGTCTGCTTTGGTCAGTCTGTCACAGCACTCTGAGGATGAACATACCTCAGTAGCCTCAGAGGGTGAAATATCTGATCTGACTCTGATGCGGACAAGGTTGGGGAGTCTGAAGAGATAAACTTCAGATTTAAGCTAGAAAACCTTTGTTTACTGCTCAAGGAGGTATTATGCACTTTGGATGTTCCTGATCCAAAACCATCTGAGGAGCCTAAAATCCCTAAACTGGACAGTGTTTACGATATAAAACCCAGAACCACAGAGATTTTCCCTGTTCCGGTACGGCACATTATCTCTCAGGAGTGGGAGAAACCTTTAATTTCTGGGATTGGTCAGTCCAAACAAATTTAGTGTTACTTTTAGTGAGGTTTGTGAGGGGTTTAGCGTATTGTGCGAAATTCTTTATAAACTTTCTATAAAAGTTTGCGAATCCCATGAACCTTTGTATGTGTTTCCTAGTTGTAGGTGGGGGCCAGTCTAAAATGGTACAGATTTTTGTGTCCTCCATATTAATTCCCTCTGGGGTGATGACATAACCTAAAAAAGTTATTGTTTTGGTATTAAATATGCATTTCTCTGTCTTAGCAAATACATGGTGTTGTCTTAATCTGGAGAGTACGGTTCTGACATGTTTAATATGATCAGATTGGTTTTGTGAATAAATTAAAATATCATCTAAATAGATGACAACGAAAATATCACGCAAATCTTTGAATATATCATTGATTAGATAGTGAAATGTGGCTGGCGCATTGCAGAGACCGAATGGCATCACAACATATTCGTATAATCCATAACGAGTACGGAATGCCGTGAGCCATTCGTCTCCTTGTCTTACTCGTATGAGGTTGTATGCCCCTCTCAGATCTAGTTTGTTGAAACATGTTGCCCCCTCAAGGCGTTCTATAACTTCAGGCATTAGGGGAAGAGGGTATTTATTTTTCACTGTACGCTTATTTAGTTCTCTGTAATCAACTATGGGGCATATGGTATTATCCTTGTTCTTTACAAAGAACATAGCAGCGCTAGCTGGTGAAGTGGAAGGTCTTATAAATCCTTTTCTGAGGTTCTCATCTAAGTACGTCCTAAGATAATCTAATTCAACCTTAGAAAGGGGAAAAATGTGTCCAGATGGTATTTCTGCCCCAGGTATTAGGTCTATGGGACAATCATATTTCCTGTGGGGAGGAAGATTTTCTGACTCTTTTTTTTAGAAAATACATCTTTTAAATCAGAATATTCAGGAGGAATGTCACTGTTTTGTGTGTGGAGAATAAGATGACTAGAATGACAAGTGTTAATGCAATAATTGGAATTAAACTTGACTGTTGATGTTGTCCAGCATATGTGGGGATCATGTAATAATAACCACGAATAACCTAAGACTAAGGGGTATAATGGAGATGTAATAACATAAAAACTGATATATTCAGTATGTGATGATGTAGTTGTTACCAACAATGGAACCGTTTGGTACTGAATGGGTCAAGATGATATCTGGTTACCATCAATAACTCTCACTAAGACAGGGTTTTTCTTTTGAATAAGTGGTATTTTATTTATAGTGGTAAAGGTTATGTCTATATAGTTGGCACAAGCTCCAGAGTCAATTATCGCCTGGGAGGGAAGCCGCTGATTCTCCCACTGTAAAGTAAGAGACAATAAGCAGTGGACTTTGAAGGCTATAACTGTGAGTTAATATTTTCTTCTTACCCTTTCTCTGGCGTCCTAAGATGGGACAATCTCTGACTGAGTGTTGTGCAGCTCCACAGTACATGCAAAGATTATTATTTCTCCTCCTGAGTTTTTCTTGGGAATTCAAGGGTCCCCTAATGACACCAATATCCATTGCGTTTTGTGAAGTGGAGTAAGATGTACTGACACGTTTAGGAGTGTAATCTGATGAACCACTTTCATTTCTGCGTTCGCGTAAACGTCTATCCAAACTGATACTAAGGTTGATTAACCCTTCCAAAGTTTGGGGCATGTCTACCCTGGCTAATTCGTCTTTAAGTGGGTCAGATAAGCCCAACCTAAACTGGTTCTTAAGTGACAAATCATTCCACCAACTATCTTTGGCCCACCTTTTAAACTCAGTAACGTAATCTTCTACAGGTTTTTTATGCTGTTTCAAAGATCTCATAGCGTTTTCAGCAGTTAGCGGAGTATATGGATCATCATAAAGTTGTGACATAGTCTGGAAAAAGGAGTCCAAAGATAGTAGCATAGGATCTTTAGTTTCAAAGAAACTATTCACCCATATACGTGGTTCTCCCCTTAAGTATGATATTGTTGTGAGAACTTTAACTTGATCAGTAGGATAGGTATGTGGTTTTAAAGTGTAAAGTAAATAGCAAGCATTCCTAAATTCCCTAAAGTGCTTTCTGTCACCAGAGAACAGATCAGGGGGACTATCATTAGGTTCTGTCATATGTATAGTCTTTTATTTGTCAGCGATTTCTTTGATATATGATTTGAGGGAGGTATTCTCATGTTTTAGTTCCTAAAAGGAAGAGATAGGTTTGTATAGAAATTGAATCCAACTGTAGATTATATATAACAATCAAATGTTAAAAACAACTCTATTTTAATATAGTTTGTGTGGAAGGGTTAATGCTCATGGGCTCTCATCAATAATGATACTGGTATCAGTATTAAGAGCAAAAAACCCTTTCCTTTATATTTGGTGTATGGAATATGCTAAAAAAAAATAAGTAAATAAGATATGAGATTGAATTACATATATTGAGGATTGAGCATAAGATATTTAGATAAGTGGAGATCGTTATAATCAACTTGCAAAGTCTCCAATTAGAAATACTGAGAGGTTATTATGCATAACGTTTAGGTTGGATTCTAGGTAGGTAGCAATAAGCGGATTGACTTGAGGTATATATATATATATATATATATATATATATATATATATATATATATATATAACCGTTACCGGTAATAGCTTACTTGGAAGCAGTAGGAGTTCTCCTTGTTCGTGACATGCAGAGGAACAGGCTGTGATGAAAACGAGGCTTCAGCGTGTGACGTCACCGCACGGCTTGTAGTTGAACTCTGGGAATTGTAGTGAAACACTGCAAGTAATGGAGGAACGATGCAGAGCTAATTGTAAGTAACTTTGAAGGCGACTTACGGTAATTGCTAGGTCTTTGAGATCCGGATTAGCTGGGATAAGGTCCTGACAATGGACTGACTGTATAGTATCAAAGTTAGGCAGGATTAGCTGGTAAGAGCTAAAAGGCTTGAAACTTTCCTTGGTAATGAGTGTTCAGGACACTAGAACTTTGAAAGGAGAAAGATTACCAAGCACTGAATTAATTGTGGGAGGTAACTTTATACAGGTAAGAGACAGAAGTACCCACCTACTTAAAGCTATATACACAGGTAAGTCAGGATGTAATATGACAAGAGGATAGTACCTCCTTTAGGGACCCCATGGACAGAAAACTGGAGGGCTACTTAAGGAGGATTTTTCATCAGCTTGGACTCCTCTGGCAGCCTGTTGCTGGAGCCGCAACTTACTGGTGTGATTCCTTATTGGAAAGGATTTTGGCATGAAGGGACGGCCCCCTGATCCGGGACCGGATGACGTAGGGGGTAGACTATCCTTCTTTCAGGACACCTGGATTCACAATATTCCAGACCCATGGATTTTGGATGTGGTTTCCCAGGTGTGGGGTACATTATAGGTTTCAAATCTTTCCCGCGAAGAGGCAGATTCCTTCTGTCAAGACTTTTGTCAAACTGTCAGGGTTTTTTCCCTGTTATATTTGCCATGTGCTGCTGGAAGCCATTTTACTCACCTCTCTTCCTGACTATGGTGCATTTTGGGGGATGCTGCCAATATCCTGCACTTCCTTTTATGGCCAGACTGGTGTGCATCATCCATGTAAGACAGGATGCAGTCTCAGAATTGTGATGTCATCACTTATTATTTAAAGGGCCTCTGTTCAGTATACTTTGCGTTGTCTCAGACCTGTTTGTGAGAGTTCCTGTGTATTACCTGGCTGCCTGACGTCCTCCCTGGTTCCTGATCCCTGGCTTGTTCCTGACTCTGCTGTTTTCCTTGTTCCTGATTCTGACTTGTCTGACTATTTGCTTTGGCTCCTGACTCGGCTCGTCTGACTACCAGCTCTGGTTTTGACTCCTGGCTTGTTATTTGACTTGTGGACTTATTATTATTTTTTGCTATTAATAAAGGTGTGATTATTTTTGCACTTCTCGTCTCAGTCTGATTCCTGGCACCCTGACATTACGCAAAGGCCATGAATCCTGATGGTGCTAATAATCCACCTTTACCTGCCATCATTTCCAGGATGGATGGATGATCAGGATCACCGCTTGGATCAATTTGCACTAGCCCTGCAAACCCTGCTGACTTGCACTGCAGTTATGGCTGTTCCTGTTTCCGCTGCTGCACCTGTGCCTACCAGGAGCATGTCCGGTTCTGCACCTCTACCTCAGCGATATGGAGGCGATCCTATTCAGTGCAGAGGGTTTTTGAACCAGGTGGGCATTTACTTTGAGACGTTTCCCTCTGACAGATGGGATTTCTCATCTCGTTACTCTCTGACACAGCTCTTGCCTGGGCTAATCCCTTGTGGGAGACTAATAAACCAGTGATTTCAAATTACCCTGAATTTGTGGCCTCCTTTCTAAGGGTATTTTATGTTCCGGCTCGCTCCTCCTCTGCTGCTAAACGACTCATGTCCATTCAGCAAGGTACAAGATCTGTTGCTCAGTATGCTATTGAGTGCCGTACGCTTGCCGCAGATGTAGGTTGGAACAATGAATCCCTTGTTGCCGCCTTCTTTCATGGGCTCTCTGATGCGATTAAAGACGAAGTTGCTGCCAGAGATTTACCAGAGGATCTCGAGGCATTGGTGTTTTTTTTTATCTTAATTGACATCAGACTCAGAGAGAGGCCCTCTTTCAAGAGGCGCGTTCGCGGAAGCCTCCTGTTCCGTTGTCTCCTAAGTGTTCGTTCCCACCCATGCCTCCCTCTCTTCCCATGCCTCCTGGTCCAGAGTCACCAGGTACTGCTGAGCCGATGCAGCTGGCATTCACGCGTCTCTCCGCGGCGGAGAGGACCTTTAGGAGGAGGGAGGGGCTCTGCCTCTATTGTGGGTTACAGGATAACTTTTTGAAGTCTTGTCCTACACGGCCGAGAAACGCTCACACCTAAGGTCCTGTCGGGGGCAGACCTTGGGTGGTTTATCCTTGTCCCCGGAACCGCTTAAGGAGAAACCTTTGGTCACGCTTGTTCTTTCCTGGGTGGACTCCTCCATAGTCACTCAGGCTCTTGTTGACTCCGGTGCTGCGGGCTATTTCATTGACAGTGCTTTTGTATCAAAGCACTCCATTCCTGTTTTGCCTCGGTCTGTTCCGCTTGCTATTGAGGCCATTGATGGCAGGTCCCTTCAGCCCGCACTCGTTACTCACAAAACTGCTCCATTGTCCATGGCTGTTGGGGCTCTCCATTTTGAAACCCCCCAGTTCCAGGTGATAAACTCTCCGCATTTTCCAGTTGTTCTGGGTTATCCCTGGCTCCAAAAGCACAATCTCAGTCTCGACTGGCGCAGGTCCGAAATTTTGTCGTGGTCCCCGCAATGTATTTCCACTTGTCTTCGGAAACCAGTTAAAGTCTTGTGCACTTCTTCGGTATCTCAATTGCCAGAGGAGTACCGAGAGTTCCTAGACGTGTTTGACAAGGTGCGTGCTGGTACGTTGCCTCCTCACCGGTCTTACGATTGTGCCATAGACCTGCAACCCAGAGTCATTCCTCCTCTGGGCCGGGTGTACCCTCTGTCTGTTGCAGATAATTGTGCTATTGAGGAGTATGTTGCCGATGCTCTGACGCGGGGGATCATCCGCAAATTCTGCTCTCCTGCAGGGGCTGGCTTCTTCTTTGTGAAGAAAAAGGGTGGCGCGTTAAGACCATGTATCAATTATAGGGCTCTTAATTGTCTTACCATTAAGAATGCTTACCCTATTCCGCTTATTACTTTGACCGCCTCAAGGGAGCTACGGCCTTTACTAAACTTGATTTGAGAGGAGCGTACAATCTTGTTAGGATTAAGGAGGGCCACGAATGGAAAACAGCATTTAACACCAGGAGCGGGCATTATGAGTATCTTGTAATGCCCTTTGGCCTATGTAATGCTCCTGCGGTTTTTCATTTATTAATGATGTCCTACGAGATATGTTGCAACAGTGTGTTGTGGTGTACTTAGACGACATCCTCATACACTCACCCACACTTGAGGCTCATCGTTCTGATGTTACATGGGTTCTTCAGAGACTACGTGAGAACGGCCTGTTTTGTAAACTCGAGAAATGTGAGTTCCATCAGACTCAAGTAACCTTCCTAGGTTATGTTATCTCCGTTGCAGGGTTCTCCATGGATCCTGACAAGTTATTTGCAGTTCTGCAGTGGCCTCGCCCAGTTGGTCTTCGGTCTATTCAACATTTTTTGGGGTTCCCCAATTACTATAGAAAGTTTATTAAAAACTTTTCTTCCTTGGTCAAACCTATCACAGACATGACCCGTAAAGAAAATGATCCACTCCATTGGTGACCTACTGCCATTAAGGCCTTTGATAGTCTTAAGACTGCCTTTGCTGCCTCTCCAGTTCTGGCTCATCCTAACCCTGTCCTGCCTTTCGTTCTTGAGGTCGATGCGTCCGAGACTGGAGTATGTGCCCTCTTGTCTCAACGTCCTACACCTGACGGTTCCTTGCATCCGTGTGGCCAATTCTGGTGTCCAGGTCTTCGTTCTGATGTTGCTGCGTATGTTGCCTCCTGCTCAGTTTGTGCACAGAATAAGACTACTCAACGTCTTCCTGTGGGTCTTCTTCAACCTATTCCTAATGGTGAGCGTCCTTGGACACATCTTTCCATGGACTTCATTGTCGAGCTCCCTGTTTCCAATGGCAATACTGTTATCCTTATGGTGGTTGACCGGTTTTCTAAAATGTCACATTGCATTCCCTTGATGAAGCTGTCACCCGCTCAGGAGCTTGCTTCAATTTTTGCCTGGGAGGTCTTCCGTTTACATGGGTTACCCAAGGAGATAGTGTTGGACCGGGGTAGCCAGTTTGTCTCCAGATTTTGGCGTTCCTTTTGTGCTCAAATGGGGATCCAGCTTACCTTCTCCTCGGCATATCACCCTCAATCCAATGGGGCTGCGGAAGGGTCTAATCAAGCTCTGGAACAGTTCCTCCGTTGCTATGTCTCAGATCACCACAATAATTGGTCTGAACTGTTACCTTGGGCAGAGTTTGCTCGTAATAGTGCTATTAATGCTTCCTCCAAGTTATCCCCATTCATGGCGAATTATGGGTTTCAATTGCCCGATTCATTCATGTCTCAGGGTATTCCAGCTTTGGAGGAGCATCTCCGGCAACTCTGTTCCACGTGGGTACAGAATCAGGATTGCCTTCATCGTTCTATGCAATGCCAAAAGTTCCAGGCTGATCGTAGGCGTCTGCCCGCACCTTCCTACCAGGTTGGTTAGAGAGTTTGACTGTCCTCCCGCAACTTGAACCTTCGTGTGCCTTCCAATAAATTGGCTCCCCGTTATGTTGGTCCTTTTCGAAAACTCCGACGGGTTAATCCTGTGGCCTACGCTCTTGACCTTCCTCCTGCTATGCGCATCTCCAATGTTTTTCATGTCTCCCTCTTGAAACCATTGGTTTATAATCTGTTTACCGCTGTGTTGCCTTGTCCCCATCCTATCTTTGTTGACAACCATGAGGAGTATGAGGTCAGCAGCATTATTGACTCTCGTATGTCCAGGGGCTGTGTACAGTATTTGGTTCACTGGAGGGGCTACGGTCTGGAGGAGCGTTCTTGGGTTCCCTCCTCTGATGTTCATGCTCCCGCCCTCCTCCATGCCTTCCATGCCCGTATCCCCAATAAGCCTTTTTTTCTCCCGCAGGGGAGGGGTCGTTGAGGGGAGGGTACTATCAGGGGTTTTTTCCCTGTTGTATTTGCCATGTGCTGCTGGCAGCCATTTTACTCACCTTTCTTCCTGACTATGGTGCATTGTGGGGGATGCTGCTCATTTCCTGCACTTCCTTTTATGGCCAGACTGGTGTGCATCATCCATGTGAGACAGGATGCAGTCTCAGAATTGGGATGTCATCACTTATTATTTAAAGGGCCTCTGTTCAGTATGCTTTGCCTTTGCGTTTGTGAGAGTTCCTGTGTATTACCTGGCTGCCTGACGTCCTTCCTGGTTCCTGATCCCTGGCTTGTTCCTGACTCTGCTGGTTTCCTTGTTCCTGATTCCGGCTCGTCTGACTATTCGCTTTGGCTCCTGACTCGGCTCTTCTGTCTACCAGCTCTGGTTTTGACTCCTGGCTTATTTGACTTGTGGACTTTTTTTTTTTTTTTTTTTAAACAAGCTTTATTGAAGAATGTAAAAGTTGTTTCACAAATAAATAGATAAAGAGACATTCAATGTAGGGTATATAAAAACATATAAATGATAAGTGGTACATCTGGGATTCAATTGCAACTCAGCAAAAGTCCATTGCATTCGGGATTCTTTATGTCTCTTTTGTGTTCTTTAAGATTGCAGTGTTTTCTTCTTTTTTCCTCCAATCAAAACTTTTAACTTTAATAACATATAAACCTTCAAACATTGCTACATATTACGTAGGTCTGCAAATGCTGTTACAATTATAAATTTCTATGCATTACTTCTTTTAAGGTGGCTGGGTGCGAGGGTATTCTCAACTCTGAGTTTTCTGCGATTGTCAAATAGTTGGTGGTAATTTAGTTACCTCTAAATGTACTTCTTGGGGATTTGAGATTGTGTGAATCTATAAGAGATCGGTTGCCCCGAGTCTGTTCCCCTTTCTACGGCTATATTGTCTGCATCTGGATGCTGTGTGGAAGCGAGTATGTTGAACCGGGACCTTAAAGGTGTTAGTGGTACTAGGCTAGAGCGGAAATTGGACGGGTAGGATGTACTTAGGTGCGGGTTAATAATGAGTAGTGGCCTGTGGTTCCTTGGTGGCCCGATAACTTGATTTATGTGTTAGTGTCAATTTGGGGTTGCTTGTCCGGTGGTGGTGGCTGTGTCAGTGTGGATGTATGTTTCCCAGTATAGGGACATTGCGCAGTAAGCGTCCATTCTTTCAGTTTTAAGGTAGTGGTATCTCTCTAGTGACAGAAGGAGTGTGACGTTTTGGGACCAATCCTGTTTGGATGGGATCTTGTTCTGTTTCCAGAATCTTGGGATTAGTTGTTTTGCGCTGCTGAGCATAATGTATAATAGAGTGATTTTGTACTTGCACTTGATCTTTGGGGGGTTATTAAATAATAGCGTTAAAGGGTCGAAGGGGATTGTCTGCGAGAGGACTTTCTGAATTTCCCCGTGTATCTCCTGCCAGTAAGGCCGGAGTATGGGGCATTCCCACCAAATGTGGTATAGTGTGCCTGTCTGCTTGCAATTCCTCCAACAGAGGGGGTCAGAGTGTTGGAAGATTTTTGCTAATCTGCTTGGGTATAGGTACCATCTCCCTAGCAACTTCATGTTTGTCTCGGTTATTCCCATTGATGAAGGTGCCTTACCCATCTGCTGGAAGATAGTGTTCCACGTGTCTGGGGGTATCGCGGTGTTCATCTCCGCCTCCCATACTCTGGTGTATGATGGCAGGTTTTTCGAGTGTATGGTTGTTAAAATTTTATATGTCATGGATAGTGATCCTCTTGTTACTTGTGATGAGTGACATAATTGCTCAAAAGGGTTGAGATTCCGAGTCAGGTTGAGCTTGTCTTTGTGGTGTGCAAGGAAGTGTGATAGTTGAAGATATTCGAACCATCTGTTAAAGTATGGGATATTTTTTTCTGCTAAAGATGTCTTCGCTAAGATAGCCCCCTGGTCTACCACTGTGTATATAGGTAAGCCTGCTGCGATAGAATATGAGCCCTTCGCCCACAGGTGTCTGAGTGGAGGGTAGTTACTATTGTGGCATAGGGGAGTCATTGGCGAGGGGATTGTAGATATGTTCTTCTGGGGTCTGGTCAAACTATCCCATGTAGTTAGTGTATCTCTCACCAGGGGGGAAGTGAATATTAGGTTATCTCTGTGTTGTCTATGTGTCCAACACATAGCACCTAAACTTTGTGAGCCTGCTAGATCGTGTTCCAGCATGACCCACTCCTTGTTTGGTGCATTCTTGCACCAATCAATCACCCTGGTGAGTTGGGCCGCTTGGTGGTAAAGTAGGAGGTTGGGTACCCCGAGACCTCCATTATCTCTGTTTCTGTAAAGAACAGATTTTGCTATTCTGGGACGTTTGTGTGCCCAAATAAAGGTGTTTACTATTTTTTGTGCGGTGTTAATATATTGTGATGGAGGTTGGATTGGGACAGACTGAAACAGGTATAGGAGCCTGGGCAGCATACTCATTTTAAAAGCTTGAATCCGTCCTAGCCATGAAAGGTATTTACCCTGCCAAGTATTTAACTCAGTTCTGATAGACTCTAGGAGGCTGTGATGATTAAGTTGGTATAAGGAATCTCTGGATTTCGTTATGTGTATTCCTAGATATTTTATCGAGATGCTCCTGTGTGTAAATTGATATTGTGATGTGATCTGAGTGTTTAATTGATCTGTAGTCCCTATACCTAAAAATTCGGATTTTGACATGTTTATTTTAAAATTGGAGTATGTACTGTATCTCTCAATCTCAGGGAGTAGTGTCGAGAGGGACTGTAGCGGGGAGGTGAGCGAGAATAGGATATCGTCCGCGTATAGCGTTAATTTGTAATTTATGTTGTTTACCTGAATCCCTTGTATACCTTTGTTTTCTCTGACTTTTGAGGCAAGAACCTCCATGGCCAGAATAAATAATATGGGGGATAGGGGGCAGCCCTGTCTCGTTCCATTTGAGATATGAAAGGGTACTGACAGTGAATCATTTAATTTAATACGGGCTGTTGGTATTTGATATAGAGCAAATATTTTTTCTATGAGCTTGTCCCCTATACCAAACCGCGCTAAAGTAAGTTTCAGGAACGTCCAATCAAGTCTGTCGAACGCCTTTTCGGCGTCGACAGCTAGGAAAACTGTTGGGATGTCAAGGGCTTGCGTATAATCTAATAAATTAAGAACCTTAATGGTGTTGTCTCTCGCTTCCCTTTGGGGTACGAAGCCCACTTGATTAAGATGAATTAGCTGGGGTAGGAATCTATTCATTCTATTGGCTATCAGTTTCGCATATAGCTTGACGTCCACATTCAATAATGAAATGGGACGGAAGTTTGAGGGTAAATCTGGTGATTTCCCGGGCTTGGGAATTACTGTGACATGGGCTTCCAGCATTGAGGGTAGGAATGGGTGTTTCTGGTCAACCGCATTGAACATGGAGCACAAATGTGGCAATAAGATGTGTGCATATTTCTTCTGTTAAGTGTGATCAGTCCACGGGTCATCATTACTTCTGGGATATTACTCCTCCCCAACAGGAAGTGCAAGAGGATTCACCCAGCAGAGCTGCATATAGCTCCTCCCCTCTACGTCACTCCCAGTCATTCTCTTGCACCCAACGACTAGATAGGATGTGTGAGAGGACTATGGTGATTATACTTAGTTTTATATCTTCAATCAAAAGTTTGTTATTTTAAAATAGCACCGGAGTGTGTTATTATCTCTCTGGCAGAGTTTGAAGAAGAATCTACCAGAGTTTTTGTTATGATTTTAGCCGGAGTAGTTAAGATCATATTGCTGTTTCTCGGCCATCTGAGGAGAGGTAAACTTCAGATCAGGGGACAGCGGGCAGATGAATCTGCATAGAGGTATGTAGCAGTTTTTATTTTCTGACAATGGAATTGATGAGAAAATCCTGCCATACCGATATAATGTCATGTATGTATACTTTACACTTCAGTATTCTGGGGAATGGTACTTCACTAGAATTACACTGTAAGAAATACATAAAGCTGTTTAATAACTAGAGATTATGTTTAACGTTTTTGCTGGAATGTAAAATCGTTTTCATTTACTGAGGTACTGAGTGAATAAATGTTTGGGCACTATTTTTCCACTTGGCAGTTGCTTAATCTGTTTTCTGACAGTTTCTGTTCTCCCTCACTGCTGTGTGTGAGGGGGAGGGGCCGTTTTTTGGCGCTTTTACTACACATCAAATATTTCAGTCAGCAACTCATTGTATTCCCTGCATGATCCGGTTCATCTCTACAGAGCTCAGGGGTCTTCAAAACTTATTTTGAGGGAGGTAATTTCTCTCAGCAGAGCTGTGAGAATTATAGTTTGACTGAGATAAAAAACGTTTATTCTGTAATTTGTTTCCTGCTTTCAGAATTTGTTATCTTTGCTAATGGGATTAAACCTTTGCTAAAGTTGTGTTATTTACAAGGATTGAGGCTATAACTGTTTCAATTTATTAATTTTCAACTGTCATAGATCTTCTGTGCTTCTTAAAGGCACAGTACGTTTTAATATTATTCTAATTGAATTGTATTTCCAAGTTACAAGTTTATTTGCTAGTGTGTTAAACATGTCTGATTCAGAGGATGATACCTGTGTCATTTGTTGCAATGCCAAAGTGGAGCCCAATAGAAATTTATGTACTAACTGTATTGATGCTACTTTAAATAAAAGTCAATCTGTACAAATTGAACAAATTTCACCAAACAACGAGGGGAGAGTTATGCCGACTAACTCGCCTCACGTGTCAGTACCTACATCTCCCGCTCAGAGGGAGGTGCGTGATATTGTAGCGCCGAGTACATCTGGGCGGCCATTACAAATCACATTACAGGATATGGCTACTGTTATGACTGAGGTTTTGGCTAAATTACCAGAGCTAAGAGGTAAGCGTGATCACTCTGGGGTGAGAACAGAGTGCGCTGATAATATTAGGGCCATGTCAGACACTGCGTCACAGGTGGCAGAACATGAGGACGGAGAGCTTCATTCTGTGGGTGACGGTTCTGATCCAAACAGACTGGATTCAGATATTTCAAATTTTAAATTTAAACTGGAAAACCTCCGTGTATTACTAGGGGAGGTGTTAGCGGCTCTGAATGATTGTAACACAGTTGCAATACCAGAGAAGATGTGTAGGTTGGATAAATATTTTGCGGTACCGACGAGTACTGAGGTTTTTCCTATACCTAAGAGACTTACTGAAATTGTTACTAAGGAGTGGGATAGACCCGGTGTGCCGTTCTCACCCCCTCCGATATTTAGAAAAATGTTTCCAATAGACGCCACCACAAGGGACTTATGGCAAACGGTCCCTAAGGTGGAGGGAGCAGTTTCTACCTTAGCTAAGCGTACCACTATCCCGGTGGAGGATAGCTGTGCTTTTTCAGATCCAATGGATAAAAAATTAGAGGGTTACCTTAAGAAAATGTTTGTTCAACAAGGTTTTATATTGCAACCCCTTGCATGCATTGCGCCGATCACGGCTGCAGCGGCATTCTGGATTGAGTCTCTGGAAGAGAACATTGGTTCAGCTACTCTGGACGACATTACGGACAGGCTTAGAGTCCTTAAACTAGCTAATTCATTCATTTCAGAGGCCGTAGTACATCTTACTAAACTTACGGCAAAGAATTCAGGATTCGCCATTCAGGCACGCAGGGCGCTGTGGCTAAAATCCTGGTCAGCTGATGTTACTTCTAAGTCTAAATTGCTTAATATACCTTTCAAAGGGCAGACCTTATTCGGGCCCGGGTTGAAAGAGATTATCGCTGACATTACAGGAGGTAAAGGCCATGCCCTGCCTCAGGACAAAGCCAAAGCCAAGACTAGACAGTCTAATTTTCGTTCCTTTCGTAATTTCAAAGCAGGAGCAGCATCAACTTCCTCTGCTCCAAAACAGGAAGGAGCGGTTGCTCGCTACAGACAAGGCTGGAAACCTAACCAGTCCTGGAACAAGGGCAAGCAGACTAGGAAACCTGCTGCTGCCCCTAAAACAGCATGAATTGAGGGCCCCCGATCCGGGATCGGATCTAGTGGGGGGCAGACTTTCTCTCTTCGCCCAGGCTTGGGCAAGAGATGTTCAGGATCCCTGGGCGCTAGAGATAATATCTCAGGGATACCTTCTGGACTTCAAATACTCTCCTCCAAGAGAGAGATTTCATCTGTCAAGATTGTCAACAATCCAGACAAAGAAAGAGGCGTTTCTACGCTGCGTACAAGAGCTCTTGTTAATGGGAGTAATCCATCCAGTTCCACGATCGGAACAGGGACAGGGGTTTTACTCAAATCTGTTTGTGGTTCCCAAAAAAGAGGGAACTTTCAGACCAATCCTGGACTTAAAGATCCTAAACAAATTCCTAAGAGTTCCATCGTTCAAGATGGAGACTATTCGGACAATTTTACCTATGATCCAAGAGGGTCAGTACATGACCACTGTAGATTTAAAAGATGCTTACCTTCACATACCGATTCACAAAGATCATTATCGGTACCTAAGGTTTGCCTTCCTAGACAGGCATTACCAGTTTGTGGCTCTTCCATTCGGATTGGCTACAGCTCCAAGAATCTTCACAAAGGTTCTGGGTGCTCTTCTGGTGGTACTAAGACCGCGGGGAATCTCGGTAGCTCCATACCTAGACGACATTCTGATACAAGCTTCAAGCTTTCAAACTGCCAAGTCTCATACAGAGTTAGTGCTGGCATTTCTAAGGTCACATGGATGGAAGGTGAACGAAAAGAAAAGTTCACTCGTTCCACTCACAAGAGTTCCCTTCCTGGGGACTCTTATAGATTCTGTAGAAATGAAGATTTACCTGACAGAGGACAGGCTAACAAGACTTCAAAGTGCTTGCCGCACCCTTCATTCCATTCAACACCCGTCAGTGGCTCAATGCATGGAGGTAATCGGCTTAATGGTAGCGGCAATGGACATAGTACCCTTTGCACGCTTACACCTCAGACCACTGCAACTGTGCATGCTAAGTCAGTGGAATGGGGATTACTCAGACTTATCCCCTTCTCTGAATCTGGATCAAGAGACCAGAAATTCTCTTCTATGGTGGCTTTCTCGGCCACATCTGTCCAGGGGGATGCCATTCAGCAGACCAGACTGGACAATTGTAACAACAGACGCCAGCCTTCTAGGTTGGGGTGCCGTCTGGAATTCTCTGAAGGCTCAGGGACAATGGAGTCAGGAGGAGAGTCTCCTGCCAATAAACATTCTGGAATTGAGAGCAGTTCTCAATGCCCTCCTGGCTTGGCCCCAGTTGACAACTCGGGGGTTCATCAGGTTTCAGTCGGACAACATCACGACTGTAGCTTACATCAACCATCAGGGAGGGACAAGAAGCTCCCTAGCTATGATGGAAGTATCAAAGATAATTCGCTGGGCAGAGTCTCACTCTTGCCACCTGTCAGCAATCCACATCCCGGGAGTGGAGAACTGGGAGGCGGATTTCTTAAGTCGTCAGACTTTTCATCCGGGGGAGTGGGAACTTCATCCGGAGGTCTTTGCCCAAATACTTCGACGTTGGGGCAAACCAGAGATAGATCTCATGGCGTCTCGACAGAACGCCAAGCTTCCTCGTTACGGGTCCAGATCCAGGGATCCAGGAGCACTCCTGATAGATGCTCTGACAGCACCTTGGGACTTCAGGATGGCTTACGTGTTTCCACCCTTCCCGTTACTTCCTCGATTGATTGCCAGAATCAAACAAGAGAGAGCATCAGTGATTCTAATAGCACCTGCGTGGCCACGCAGGACTTGGTATGCAGACCTGGTGGACATGTCATCCTGTCCACCTTGGTCTCTACCTCTGAAACAGGACCTTCTGATACAGGGTCCCTTCAAACATCAAAATCTAACTTCTCTGAAGCTGACTGCTTGGAAATTGAACGCTTGATTTTATCAAGACGTGGGTTTTCTGAGTCAGTTATTGATACCTTAATACAGGCTAGGAAACCTGTTACCAGAAAGATTTACCATAAGATATGGCGTAAATACCTATATTGGTGTGAATCCAAAGGTTACTCTTGGAGTAAGGTTAGGATTCCTAGGATATTGTCTTTTCTACAAGAAGGTTTAGAAAAGGGTTTATCTGCTAGTTCATTAAAGGGACAGATCTCAGCTCTGTCCATTCTGTTACACAAACGTCTGTCAGAAGTTCCTGACGTCCAGGCTTTTTGTCAGGCTTTGGCCAGGATTAAGCCTGTGTTTAAAACTGTTGCTCCACCATGGAGTTTAAACCTTGTTCTTAATGTTTTACAGGGCGTTCCGTTTGAACCCCTTCATTCCATTGATATAAAGTTGTTATCTTGGAAAGTTCTATTTTTAATGGCTATTTCCTCGGCTCGAAGAGTCTCTGAATTATCAGCCTTACATTGTGATTCTCCTTATTTGATTTTTCATTTGGATAAGGTAGTCCTGCGTACTAAACCTGGGTTCTTACCTAAGGTAGTTACTAACAGGAATATCAATCAAGAGATTGTTGTTCCTTCTTTATGCCCAAATCCTTCTTCAAAGAAGGAACGTCTACTGCACAACCTGGATGTAGTCCGTGCTCTAAAATTTTACTTACAGGCAACTAAGGAATTTCGACAAACGTCTTCTCTGTTTGTCATTTACTCTGGGCAGAGGAGAGGTCAAAAAGCTTCCGCTACCTCTCTTTCTTTTTGGCTTCGTAGCATAATTCGTTTAGCTTATGAGACTGCTGGACAGCAGCCTCCTGAAAGAATTACAGCTCATTCTACTAGAGCTGTGGCTTCCACTTGGGCCTTCAAGAATGGGGAGCTGCTTGACATTGGGAGCATACAAGTTGACCAGCGTTACCGGGGTGCCGAATAATAGGCCGGTGACACATAGAAACCTACCTTCCGTGTCTGTGTGTGTTTGTATGGGAGTGAAAGAGATGTTCTTGCCTATCAAGATGCTAACACCGTTACGCTTATGATCGTAGGAACTATGGAAGTATTGTGTATAGTGTCCTCCGTAATATCTAGGTTCTTTTGATTTTAAAAAGTGCGTCTCCTGTAAAAAAAGGATGTCTCCTCCTTTCCTGTGGAGATCTTTCATAGCTAAGGAGCGTTTTTGTGCTGAATTTAGACCTCTGGAGTTTTGACTAATTAATGTGATTGTTCTATTTTTGGTGGCCATGACTAGTCATAAAAAAGGTATCTGTTAGAATGTGTGTGAGAATGTAAATAGTTTCCAACATTACAATTACTGTTTATACATGATGCTCCGATCATACCCCCACACCCAGACCTCCAACATGCAGCAATAAAAATACAAAACAATATAAGAAAAATAAAAACAGGTAGCATAAATCAAATCTTAATAAAAAATATCTTGGATTACATAATGACATGTAACTTCACTGGTACGTGAGGGGCTATGAACCAGCTCCTTAAGACGAGTGTATCTCTTATTGTAAGGATATCTAATAGTTGTCTGAAATAAACTGACCCTATCATTTAAGCACTTGGTAAAATATTTTCATGGTGTTGGGTGTAGCTAGTCATCCCCCTGTATAGCTAGTGACTCTATAAAACAACATATTGGGGATATTATTAACGCAGTTATTCACATATAAAGTCAGTAAACATCATACATTACCAAGGCACAGTTCTCTAAAGTTGTTCACAGAATGTGTGATAAGGTGTGGGTACAGTGTATGTTGTAGTCCAGCTTGTAAGCGGTTCTCCCTAGACCGCAGGCTGTGATAGGGTATTCCGGGACTTTGTCGGTGCTTGGGTCTTGGTTCTGGAGACTGCCTTTTGCCATTCCCCCGGAGCTGGCCTCAATGCTTTTTTCTTAGGGGGTTCTGGTTGGTCATCAACCAAAAGACCTTCTGGTGGCTCTATTTCCATTGCAGAGCAGAAATCACTGACGTCTTCTTGAGATCTGCAATTCAGTTTCCTGTTGCCGTGGAGGACATATAGATGAAAGGGGAATCCCCATCTATAGAGAATCTTCTTTTGACGGAGGAGTGCCGTCAGTGGGGCTAAATCTCGTCGCCTTTGGAGTGTCCGTTGTGATAGATCCTGGTAGAATTGGAGCACAGTGCCCCTGAATTTCACTGGTTGATGTTTGCGAGAGAGGTTTAGTAGCTCCTCTTTCACCCCAAAGTCTTTAAACTTCATGATTATGTCTCTTGGTGGCGCCGTGTCTGGGGGTTTAGGCCTGAGGGCTCTATGTGCTCTAACCCAGGGTATATCTGTGGAGAGAGGAGTATTCTTGAGATGAGCAAATAGGGCTGGGAGGTATGTTGGAAAATCTTTGGGTAATACAGATTCAGGGACCCCACGGATCCTAAGATTTTTCCGTCGGCTACGGTTCTCAAGGTCCTCTATTTTGTCATTCAGATCAGCTATAATTTTTGTATGGTTGGTGGCAGTGTCTTGGACCTCGTTGATTTCTTCCTGTAAGTGATCAGAGAACTCTTCCAGTGCCTCTACTCTGTTGTTCATAGAGTGCAGGTCCTGCTTGATTTCGGCGATTTCTTCGCGTATACAGGAGCGTATAATATCAGCTATTTCTTTCATGTAATTAGCAAGAGTCCATGAGCTAGTGACGTATGGGATATACATTCCTACCAGGAGGGGCAAAGTTTCCCAAACCTTAAAATGCCTATAAATACACCCCTCACCACACCCACAATTCAGTTTAAACTGTCATTTAAGGAATTTGATCAATTTTGCTTTATATGTTGTTTTTTTCTTTTACATATTGCAAGATGTTCCACGTTGCAACTGAGTCAGAAGTTACTACAGGAAAATCACTGCACAGTGCTGGAGCTACCAAGCTAAGTCTGCTATAAACTTTTGGTATCTGTTTCTCCAGCTGTTATTTGTATTGCATGTCATGTCAAACTTATTAATGCAGATAAAATTTCCTTTAGTACTGTTACATTACCTGTTGCTGTTCCGTCAACATCTAATTTTCAGAGTGTTCCTGATAACATAAGAGATTTTATTTATTTTAAATCCATTAAGAAGGCTATGTCTGTTATTTCTCCTTCTAGTATACATAAAAGTCTTTTAAAACTTCTCTTTTTTTCAGATGAATTTTTAAATGAACATCATCATTTTGATGCTGATAAATCTTTGTATTTGTTCAAGATGGAATTTATTCGTTCTTTACTTAAAGAAGTGTTATTTGCATTAGAAATAGAGGATTCTGGTCCTCTTGATACTAAATGTAAACGTTTAAATAAGGTAGTTATTCCAGAAGTGTTTTATCTCCCTGATGCTATTTCTGAAGTAATTTCCAGGGAATGGAATAATTTGGGTAATTTATTTACTCCTTCTAGACGTTTAAGCAAATTATATCCTGTGCCATCTGACAGATTAGAGTTTTTTGGGACAAAAATCCCTAAGGTTATGGGGCTGTCTCTACTCCTGCTACTACTATTCCTATGGCAGATAGTACTTCATTTAAGGATCCTTTAGATAGGAAAATTGAATCCTTTCTAAGAAAAGCTTACTTATGTTCAGGTAATCTTCTTCGACCTGCTATATTTTTAGCGGATGTTGCTGCAGCTTCAACTTTTTGGTTAGAAGCTTTAGCGCAACAAGTAACAGATCATAATTTTATAGCATTATTATTATTCTATAACATGCTAATAATTTTATTGGTGATACCATCTTTTGATATCATTAGAGTTGATGTCAGGTATATGTCTCTAGCTATTTTAGCTAGAAAAGCTTTATGGATTAAACTTGGAATGCTGACATGTCTTCTAAGTCAACTTTGCTTTCCCTTTCTTTCCAGGGTAAATAATCATTTCGTTCCTTTCCTCACAACAAGGAACAAAAGCCTGATCCTTCATCCTCAGGAGCGGTATCAGTTTGGAAACTATTTCCAGTTTGGAATATATCCGAGCTTTATAGAAACCTATAGCCAGCTCCTAAGTACCTATGAAGGTGCGGCCCTTATTCCAGCTCAGCTGGTATGGGGCAGATTACGTTTTCTTCAAAGAAATTTGGATCAATTCCGTTCTTAATCTCTGGTTTCAGAAACATTGTTTCAGAAAGGTACAGAATTGGCTTCAAGTTAAGGCCTCCTGCTAAGAGATTCTTTTCTTTCCCGTGTCCCAGTTAACACAGCAAGGCTCAGTATTTCTGAAATGTGTTTCAGATCTAGAGTTGGCTGGAGTATTTATGCCAGTTCCAGTTCTGGAACAGGGGCTGGGGTTTTATTTTATCTCTTCATTGTACCAAAGAAGGTCAATTCCTTCAGACCAGTTCTGGATCTATCATTATTGAATCGTTATGTTAGGATACCAACATTCAAGATGGTTACTGTAGGACTATCCTGCCTTTTGTTTAGCAAGGGCATTATATGTCTACAATAGATTTACAGGATGTGTATCTGCATATTCCGATTCATCCAGATTACTTTTAGTGTCTGAGATTCTCTTTTTAGACAAGCATTACCAGTTTTGTGGCTCTACCGTTTGGCCTAGCCTCAGTTCCAAGAATTTTTTTCAAAGGTTCTCGGTGCCCTTCTTTCTGTAATCAGAGAATAGGGTTTTGGTATTTCCTTATTTGGACGATATCTTGGTACTTGCTCAGTCTTCTCATTTTCGTAGAATCTCATACGAATCGACTTGTGTTGTTTCTTCAAGTTCATGGTTGGAGGATCAATTTACCAATCAGTTCATTGATTCCTCAGACAAGGGTAACCTTTTTAGGTTTCTAGATAAATTCAGTGTCTATGACTCTGTCCTTGTCAGACAAGAGAAGTTTAACATTGATATCAGCTTGTCAAAACCTTCAGTCACAATCATTCCCTTTGGTAGCCTTATGCATGGAAATGTTGGGTCTTAGGACTGCCGCATCAGATGCGATCTCCTTTGCTCGTTTTCACATGCGACCTCTTCAGCTCTGTATGCTGAACCAATGGTGCAGGGATTACTCAAAGATATCTCAATTAATATCTTTAAACCGATTTTACGACACTCTCTGACATGGTGGACAGATCACCATCGTTTAGTTCAGGGGGCTTCTTTGTTCTTCCGACCTGGACTATAATCTCAACAGATGCTAGTTTTACAGGTTGGGGAGCTGTGTGGGGGTATCTGACGGCACAAGGGGTTTGGGAATCTCAGGAGGTGAGATTTCCGATCAATATTTTGGAACTCCGTGCAATTTTCAGAGCTCTTCAGTCTTGGCCTCTTCCGAAGAGAGAGTTGTTCATTTGTTTTCAGATAAGACAATGTCACATCTGTGGCATACATCAATCATCAAGGAGGGACTCACAGTCCTCTGGCTATGAAAGAAGTATCTCGAATTTTGGTTTGGGCGGAATCCAGCTCCTGTCTAATCTCTGCGGTTTATATCCCAGGTATGGACAATTGGAAAGCGGATTATCTCAGTCGCCAAACGTTGCATCCGGGCGAATGGTCTCTTCACCCAGAGGTATTTCTTCAGATTGTTCAAATGTGGGAACTTCCAGAAATAGATCTGATGGCTTCTCATCTAAACAAGAAACTTCCCAGGTATCTGTCCAGATCCCGGGATCCTCAGGCGGAGGCAGTGGATGCATTTTCACTTCCTTGGAAGTATCATCCTGCCTATATCTTTCCGCCTCTAGTTCTTCTTCCAAGAGTAATCTCCAAGATTCTGAAGGAATGCTCGTTTGTTCTGCTGGTAGCTCCGGCATGGCCTCACAGGTTTTGGTATGAGGATCTTGTCCGGATGGCCTCTTGCCAACCGTGGACTCTTCCGTTAAGACCAGACCTTTTGTCTCAAGGTCCTTTTTTCCATCAGGATCTGAAATCCTTAAATTTAAAGGTATGGAGATTGAACGCTTGATTCTTGGTCAAAGAGGTTTCTCTGACTCTGTGATTAATACTATGTTACAGGCTCGTAAATCTGTATCCAGAGAGATATATTATAGAGTCTGGAAGACTTATATTTCTTGGTGTCTTTCTCATCATTTTTCTTGGCATTCTTTTAGAATACCGAGAATATTACAATTTCTTCAGGATGGTTTAGATAAGGGTTTGTCCGCAAGTTCCTTGAAAGGTCAAATCTCTGCTCTTTCTGTTCTTTTTCAACAGAAAGATTGCTATTCTTCCTGATATTCATTGTTTTGTACAAGCTTTGGTTCGTATAAAGCCTGTCATTAAGTCAATTTCTCCTCCTTGGAGTTTGAATTTGGTTCTGGGGGCTCTTCAAGCTCCTCCATTTGAACCTATGCATTCATTGGATATTAAATTACTTTCTTGGAAAGTTTTGTTCCTTTTGGCCATCTCTTCTGCCAGAAGAGTTTCTGAATTATCTGCTCTTTCTTGTGAGTCTCCTTTTCTGATTTTTCATCAGGATAAGGCGGTGTTGCGAACTTCTTTTGAATTTTTACCTAAGTTGTGAATTCCAACAACATTAGTAGAGACATTGTGGTTCCTTCATTATGTCCTAATCCTAAGAATTTTAAGGAGAAATCGTTGCATTCTTTGGATGTTATTAGATCTTTGAAATATTATGTTGAAGCTATTAAGTCTTTCCGAAAGACTTCTGGTTTATTTGTTATCTTTTCCGGTTTTAGAAAGGCCAGAAAACTTCTGCCATTTCTTTGGCATCTTGGTTGAAATCTTTATTTCATCTTGCCTATTTTGAGTCGGGTAAGACTCCGCCTCATAGGATTACAGCTCATTCTACTAGGTCAGTTTCTACTTCCTGGGCGTTTAGGAATGAAGCTTCGGTTGATCAGATTTGCAAAGTGGCAACTTGGTTCTCTTTGCATACTTTTACCAAATTCTACCATTTTGTTGTATTTTCTTCTTCTGAAGCAGTTTTTGGTAGAAAAGTACTTCAGGCAGCGGTTTCAGTTTGAATCTTCTGCTTATGTTTTTCATTAAACTTTATTTTGGGTGTGGATTATTTTCAGCAGGAATTGGCTGTCTTTATTTTATCCCTCCCTCTCTAGTGACTCTTGTGTGGAAAGATCCACATCTTGGGTAGTCATTATCCCATACGTCACTAGCTCATGGACTCTTGCTAATTACATGAAAGAAAACATAATTTATGTAAGAACTTACCTGATAAATTCATTTCTTTCATATTAGCAAGAGTCCATGAGGCCCGCCCTTTTTTGTGGTGGTTATGATTTTTTTGTATAAAGCACAAATATTCCAATTCCTTATTTTATATGCTTTCGCACTTTTTTCTTATCACCCCACTTCTTGGCTATTCGTTAAACTGAATTGTGGGTGTGGTGAGGGGTGTATTTATAGGCATTTTAAGGTTTGGGAAACTTTGCCCCTCCTGGTAGGAATGTATATCCCATACGTCACTAGCTCATGGACTCTTGCTAATATGAAAGAAATGAATTTATCAGGTAAGTTCTTACATAAATTATGTTATCCTGTTTAGATGCCAGCGTGGAGAGAATGTTATTTGGTACTGAGGTGCTTTCTTCTGGTTCTTCCATGTTATTTTGTGGTGTTGATTGCTTTTGTGAAAGCGATCTTCTGTGCTCCTCACTTGCTGAGGTCTTAGAGCTTGTGGGGGAGAAAAACTGTTCTACCAGATTGTCTTTGTGGCTAGTTGGTTTTAATAGTTTGTGGGGTTTTGTAGAGCGTTTGGCGTACATGTTGCCTCAATCTCCTTTGCCAGTGACTACTTGAATGTCTCCTTAGTAGCCCCACAATGAGTCAGCAACCAGTGCTCTTAATTTAGGTTGTTGAGATATACAAGCTGTCTGTTTTTGTTTAATACAATATCTGTTATAAGGTGTACTGCAGGTCCCAATAAATCCTTCCAGTTTGGGTGAATTATAGATCCCTATTGTCTGAGGTATGCTTGTTTCACTGTATCACTATTTATGTGATGAGGATCAATCTTTCTCTGGTTCCTACACAGGGGTTAACTGAGTATGCCTGGTGGTGCTGCTCTAAAGCGCAGTATGTGTATGCTATGAGCTTAATGGCGTTCTGTTGCAGCTTTTTTTTTTTTTTATTTATTTATATTATTAGTTAAGGAGACCGTGCAATGGGTCTGCGTGGGGGAACATTAACAGCGTGTGCAGATGTTTGACAGGTAGTTGTCAGTGCTGTTGTGTCTAGTCTGCAATGCCCGCTCCTGCCGCCGCTTGCACTGTCCGCTCCACTAAGAAAATGGCGGCTCGTTATCTGTGATGTGACGTGCACTGACCCCACGAGAAGGTGTTAGCAGCGTTAGTGTAGGTGTGAAAGTTCAAGCGCACAGTCTCACCGCTCTCCGGTCTAAGCCGTCTCTGATGTTGCGCTGTCCTCTTGCTACTTTTGATGTCCTCGGCGCCGGGTGTGTATAGTGTGCGTCTGCGGCCTTAGTGTTAGGCGTGATTAGTGGTTGCACCGGTAATTACTCCGCGATGTCAGGTCTGCTTAGATCTCTCTGTTCCCCATATCCAGGGCTTCCCATACCGCTAGTTTTATGGCAGTCATCTGTATTTAGAAGGGTCTTATCAGACAAGTTTGTGGAGCTGGTTTACAGAGTTATGGAGTTACGCAGCCATCTTTGCTGAGGCCAGCTCCGCCCCCGACTTGTGGACTTTTTATTATTTTTTGCTATTAATTAATTAATTAAGGTGTGATTATTTTTGCAATTCTTGTGTCAGTCTGATTCCTGGCACCCTGATACAAACCCCGTGAGGAGAGAAGCCTTTTTAAGCTGCATGAAGGATCTATCTTCTCTGGGAGTGATCGTCCCGGTTCCTCCTTCAGAGCGGGGCTTAGGGTTTTTTTCATGCCTTTTCATGGTTCCCAAGAAGGAGGGTACTTTCTGTCCAATTCTGTACTTAAAATGTCTCAACAAAATTTTCAGGTCCATTCTCCCGTTGGTCCAAGAGGGTGAGTTCATGACCACCATAGACCTGAAGGACGTATACCTTCATGTTCAAATTCACAGGGATCATTTTCATTTCCTACGGCCTGCCTTTCTGAACAAGCATTTCCAGTTTGTGGCCCTTCCTTTTGGTCTGCTTTACGAAGGCACTTGGGGCGCTTTTAGCAGTAGCCAGGACGTGAGGAATCGATGTGGCTCCTTACCTGGACGATATCTTGGTTTAGGCTCCATCTTTTCCTTTGGCAAGATATCACATGGACACTCTTTTGTCTCTCTTTCGAGACCATGGGTGGAAGATAAATCTGAACAAGAGTTCCCTGGTCCCCAATACCAGGGTTTGTTTCCTGGGAAGAATTATAGATTTGATTTCCATGAAGATATTTCTGACGTATATAAGACGATCCAAACTTCTCTTGACTTGCCTCTCCCTTCAATCTTCTGCATGCCCTTCAGTGGAGCCATGCATGGAAGTACAGAAATCTGTGAAAGAAATCACAAAGAGAGAGGGCGCCTCCTAGTGCAACTCTGCTAGAGTAATGGTGATAACAAATCAAATTGATGAAATGATACTCACAAAATGAGCAGCACCAGTGTGCTAATTGGTACAAGCTGGGGAATCACAGTGACCCAGCTACACTGATCCTGCAACAGGATAAAGGATCCAGAATATCCAAAGGAAAAAGTCTCAGGCTTCCATGTAGTAAACAATTTATTAAAATAATTGTTTGTTAAAATCAAGGGATGTATACAATTTCACCCCAAATGAGTTAAAACAAATGTTACATTTGTTTTAACTTATTTGGGGTGAAATTGTATACAGCCCTCTCTCTTTGTGATTCCTTTCACAGATTTCTGTCTCTTCCTTTGTATCTCATGAGAGGAGCTGCTCATCACACATACTGTCAGCTACATTTGGAGGTCACACACGGATGAGTTACTACAACTGATGAACAAACCTGGATATCTTTGAACATTGGACTTTTGTTATAGACCCTTGGATAAAGATTCAGCCGAGTTATTAACCAACTGTAGTATATGACTGCTGACCAGTAATTGTTTGCTTAGATTCAATCTTTTTGTATATGTTTATATATTTCTGTACATAGTCATGTGTATATAAGGTTACAATCTGACCACCCATTAGTACTATTAGTATATACCATCTACTGATCTATATAGACCTATAACATAGTCTCCAATTGGAGTTGATCACTATATCATTAGTCACCCTTTAGCACCCCCTAAGGTTGGACACCTAGGTGTTATCAACATTTTTAATGCATGGAAGTAGTTGGTCTCATGGTGGCTACCATGGACATTATTCATTTTGCTCGCTTTCATCTGCGACCTCTAAAACTATGTATGCTCAGACAATGGAACGGTGATCATTTCGACCTATCTTAACAGATTGCTCTGGACAACCACATGAGAGAATCTCTCTCCTAGTGGCTTTGTCAGGATCATCTATCTCAAGGCACATGCTTTTTGAGACCATCTTGGGAGTTTGTGACAACAGATGTCAGTCGTCTGGGCTGGGATGCAGTCTGGTTGCCGGAGGAGTCTGTCCTCCCCATTAACATTTTGGAGTTGAGAGGCATCTTCAATGCTCTGATGGCGTGGTCTCAACTTCTTTCTGCCCAATTTATCAGATTCCAAACGTAAGCATAACATCTGTGGCTTATATCAATCATCAGGGAGGAACAGGGAGCTCCCTGGCTATGAAGGAATTCTCTCACATCCTTCAGTCCCACTTTTGTAAATTTCGGCCATTCACATTCTGGGAGTGGACAATTGGGAAGTGGACTTCCTGAGCAGACAGATGTTCCACCCAGGGGAGTGGGATCTTCATCCGGAAGTGTTCTCCTAGATAACCCTCAGGTGGGTGTTCCGGAGAGAGACCTCATGGCTTCTCGTCGCAATACCAAACTGCCCAGATACTGGTCGAGATCGAGAGACCCTTTTTTCTCTTCTCCCCAGGGTAATAGCCCGCATCAAACAGGAGCAGGCCTCAGTGATCCTAATTGCGCCAGCTTAGCCTCACAACTTGGTTTGCAGATCTGGTGAAAATTTAATTTTCCCCTCCATGGAGGTTACCTCTGGGGACGGACCTTCTACCTCAATGTCTGTTCCTTCATCAAAATGTAAATTCTTTGAGGCCGACTGTGTGGAGATTGAACTCCTAGTTCTATCTAGAAGAGGTTTTTCTGATAATCATTGTTAAAGGGACAGTCTAGGCCAAAATAAACTTTCATGATTCAGATAGAGCATGTAATTTTAAACAATTTTCCAATTTACTTTTATCACCAATTTTGCTTTGTTCTCTTGGTATTCTTAGTTGAAAGCTTAACCTAGGAGGTTCATATGCTAATTTCTTAGACCTTGAAGTCCACCTCTTTCAGATTGCATTTTAACACTTTTTCACCACTAGAGGGTGTTAGTTCACATATTTCATATAGATAACACTGTGCTCGTGCACGTGAAGTAATCTGTGAGCAGGCACTGATTGGCTAGACTGCAAGTCTGTCAAAAGAACTTAAAAAAGGGGCAGTTTGCAGAGGCTTAGATACAAGATAATCACAGAGGTTAAAAGTATATTATTATAACTGTGTTGGTTATGCAAAACTGGGAAATGGGTAATAAAGGGATTATCTATCTTTTAAAACAATAAAAATTCTGGTGTAGACTGTCCCTTTAAGCCAGTGAGTCGTCGAATGTATCACAAGGTGTGGCACACCTACCAATCCTGGTGCGAGGCTCGAGGTTTCCCTTGGCACAAGGTGAGAGTTCCTTGAATTCTGTTATTTCTCCAAGAGTGTTTGGAGAAAGGTTTGTCTGCTAGTTCTCTCAAGGATCAGATGTCTGCCTTCTCTGTCTTGCTACACAAAAAGTTAGATAATCTTCCGGACGTTCAGTCCTTTGTTCAGGTTTTGGTTAGAATCAGGCCTGTGTTTAAACCTGTTGCTCCTCCTTGGAGCCTTAATCTTGTTCTTCGTGTTCTGCAACAGGCTCCATTTGAGCCTATGCATTCTGTTGATATTAAACTTTTTTCTTGGAAGGTTTTGTTTTTGTTGCCTATTTCTTCTGCTCATAGAGTTTTGGAGATATCCGTCTTACAGTGTGATCTCTCATCTTATTTTCCATGCGGATAAGGCTGTTCTACGTACCAAGTTGTGTTTTCTACCTAAGGTGGTCTCTGACTGCAATATCAATCAGGAGATTGTAGTTCCTTCTTTTTGTTCTATCCCTTCTTCTTAGAAGGAATGTTTGTTACACAACCTGGATGTGATGCGTGCTTTGAAATTCTATCTCCATGCTACCAAAGATTTTAGGCAATCTACCTCTTTGTTTGTGGTGTATTCTGGTAAGCGTAAGGGCCTAAAGGCTACTGCAACTACTCTTTCCTTTTGGTTGAGGAGTGTCATTCGTTTGGCTTATGAAGAAGCTAATCAGCAGCCTCTTGAGAGGATTACAGCTCACTCTTCCTGTGCAGTGTCCTCTTCTTGGGCATTTAAGAATGAAGCTTCTATGGAACAAATCTGTAAGGCTGCATACTTTTTCTAAATTTTACAAGTTTGACGTTTTTGCCTTAGCTGCGGCTTCCTTTGGAGAAAAGTGCTTCAAGCAGTGGTGCCTTCAGTTTAGCTCCGCCTGCTTTATTTTCCCTCCCTGTCCATTCTGTGTCCTCTCTAGCTTGGGTATTGGATTCCCAACAGTAATGAATGGTATAATGGACTCTACAAGCCATTGGAAAGAAAACACATTTTTTGTTTACCTGATAAATTATTTTCTTTCCTGGCATGGAGAGTCAATGAACCTGCCCTTTTATTTTTAAGGCGGTGTTTTTTTTTCTAATCTTCAGGCACCTCTATAACCCTAGTGCTTCTCCTACTCTTCCTTATTTCCTCGACTGAATAACTGGGCGACTATGGGAAGTTGAGGGGATACTTAAGCTTTTGCTGGGCTGTCTTTGCCTCCTCCTGGTAACCAGGTGTTGAATTCCCAACAGTAATGAATAGAATCGTGGACTCTCCATGCCAGGAAAGAAAATGATTTATCAGGTAAGCATCAATTTTGTTATTATTGCATATTCATTATCCATTAAACACAATAGAAGTTATATGATTTATTGTTTGTCTCTTATTTCCTTTTGTGACTGAGGATACATATTGTGCATAAGTAAAATGGCTTTGGTGTATCCTTAGTTTAGTTATGTTTGTCACTATCTTTAATATCTGTATTTTTGTTTGTTTTATTTAAGAAACAAAAGCTCAAGACAAGAGGCGCCAGCATCACCAATCCTTACTACGCGCTGTTGTCCACAGTCCCACCAGAGGGCAGCACAACTCTCACATCCCTCATCTGACCCCATCCGTCAGCTTGGGGTGTCCTAGGATGTCATCACAACAGAAGCTGTCCTGTTCCCTCCCTGCCTCTCTCAGCATGTCAGGTCTGTATCCACAAAATATACTATGTATTAAACATTTATATATATATGTACAAAGAGATGAGCACTCACCAGCACTATCAACCACTCTGTGCACAGCCCTTAAAAATTCAAATGTAGAATAGCTGAGGACCTGGATCCGGTGTATATCCTTAAGATCAAATGAGCCAGCACAAAGTGATTCGTATAAACACCTTTACTGTGTCATAAGTATGCATATGACAAAGTAAAGGTGTTTATACGAATCTCTTCGTACTGCCTCATTTGTTGATAATCCTTAAGGATATACACCGGATCCTGGTCCTCAGCTATTCTATATATATATACAGTATATATAATATGGTGTGGCAGTCTATGATACACTGTATACCTCGGCTTCTGGGCGTTCTAGTGGCCAGCATATACATACACTGATGCTGCCATATTGTTCTGCACTTACATTATTGTTGTCTCCATATAGCGGTGGAGACATTATGAATTATGCACATCAATCTCTCCCACAACCATAAGCAGACTTGTGTGGCATGAGCGATACAGCCTCTCATTGGCTATATTGATCAAGCATACTTTTAGGTAGACTGGAACATGGAAGAAGAAGTGTATGTAACTTTTTTGAATTTTACATTAACAATAAATTTAAAATTCACAGGAAGTGCAGAAATATCATGGTAATATATGTTTTGTATAGACCTAAGAAATGGAGTGGATTGGCATCTGCTTATGTTACAAATCATCTAGCACCTTATCCTGTTAACAGGTGGAACCTGAGAACTGTTCATTGGGTTGAAGGTATAACATTTTATCATGAAGAACTTTGAGCTTTCATTTGGGAGGACCCTAACTGCCCTAAAACTACCGTCTATACTGAGCAGACTCTGAGTCACATATAGAGCACATGGATATTGACCATGAATACTTTTCAGTTTGACTCTGAACATGCTCCAGTTGTATCTAGTCACAGTTCGCCTCCAATGTTGTCCCACTTCTTCATTAGAACAGAGAAAAACAAGGCATTTCTTATAACAAAGACTGAGATGACAGAACAGTTTTATCTGCACATAATACTTTATTTTAATTTTTCCCTAATCTGCCATTACCCACCCCCCCACCCCCCATAACTTGTTTGTTCTTTGTGCTGAACTCACAAAATGGTGCCATATACTTTATTCTAAAATACATGGGAATAGGACATGAGATTGGTCTTGGACCTGAATGACTTACAGTATATAGGGGGTGTATTGTAGTCTTTTCCATCAATATTATTATTAAAGGAAATTGTTACATTGTTTTAATATTATGGTACCAAATGGGCTATATAAGATACTTCTCAGTATTACAAGTACACAGTTAAATACTATATGAAGTATTAACCCATTAAGCATCAGTTCCAAGTCATTTGAGGTGAAGCAAACATAGCTTAGGTGTCTCACCATTGTGATTTCAAATTACATTATGACGAATGCAAAAAAAAATTTCATTTACAACAGGGCTTGACAAAACCCAGGAGCCAAGGAGCTACAGGCACTTAAATTTTATTTCTGGCTTTTTTTTTAGGTTCCTCTACGTATCTCTATATACAAACATGATTGTTTAGCAGCTAAAACAACACATAGTCAGTTGCTGGGTGAGCATTAAGAATGTGGCATTTCAGTTGAGTTTTATAGTAATACAGGTAGCCCTCAGTTTACGCCGGGGTTAGGTTCCAGAAGGAATGGTTGTAAATCGAAACCGTTGTAAATTGAAACCCAGTTTATAATTTAAGTCAATGGGAAGTGAGAGAGATAGGTTCCAGGCCCCTCTCAGAAGTAACACCTAATACATTATTTTTAAAGCTTTGAAATAAAGACTTTAAATGCTAAACAGCATTATAAACCTAATAAAATAATCACACAACACAGACTTCACTTGCATTTTTCTGCAAACAGTTCTTTCTATGCATTCCAATCTGGACTGATTTATAGACAGGAAGATCTTGTTCCTTTGAAATCTGCTCAGGTCTGGTTAAACTGATTAATTTCAGCTTGCTTGGCTTTGCTGCAACACAAGCGGACAGCTCCAACTACTGCCTATTTTAATAATTGCACTGCTTCTCAATGCTTTTCAATAGCAGTCACATGACTGGAAAAAAAGGTTGTTATTTTGAAACGGTGTAAACTGAACCGTTGTAAAACGAGGGCCACCTGTATATGTGTTGTGTGTTGTCCTAATTGTAAGAAAAGAAATTTGAACACCATAACGTTTTCATTAAACAAATCATAAATTATGTTTTTTTTCTATGAATTAACATCAGAAGTAGGGCAAGACCGATATTGTTTTCTTCAGGGCTGATACCGATTATTGACCGCCTTTCAGGCCAATAACCGATAACAGAGGCCGATGTTCTATACATTTAAAGTTTTGAAAAATCAATACAATTTCTACACAAATCTGGTATAAACTGAACATGCTTATTAAAATTTTAAACATTAAAAGTAAACAACTGGGAAAAATAAAGTGCTTGAAAAATTAACTTATTAAATGGCTTCCCAAAACATAGAAAAATGGCATAAATCCCTTTTAAACTGCACACTGATATAAAATAAATTGAGGTCACTACTGCAAAGCTTCCTTTAATACTCTCAGTTAAGTAGAAAAAACATTATAGTGCAGAAAGCATAACATTTCAGCATGTTCTCCTGTTAAACGGCTTCTGTTTTTTTCATATATTGCTGCCACTTCACTAAAAACACGCTCACTTGGTACACTTTACAGATAAGGGTTAAAAGCAAAAATATATACTGCTACTTGACCGGGAAAGAAAGGACATGCTGGAATATCAGTGCTAGATTTATTTGCATGCCCTATTTAAAACATGAAAGTTTTTTTTGGACTTGACTGTCCCTTTAAACAACTTTCAAATTTACTTTTATCACCAATTTTGCTTTGTTCTCTTTGTATTCTTAGTTGAAAGCTAAACCTAGGAGGTTCATATGCTAATTTCTTAGACCTTGAAGGCCGCCTCTAATCTAAATGCATTTTGATAGTTTTTCACCACTAGAGGGCGTTAGTTCATGTGTTTTATATTGATAACATTAAGCTCATGCACAGGAATTTACCGTGGAGTCACGGTAAAGTCAAAGATATCCAGGTTTGTTCATCATGTAGTACAGCCTGATGAAACCGTGCTGTGACACGGAGAAACACGTTGCCTTTTAAAAGCTTTTATTATTAAACATTTTAATTTTGCACCTGCTGCTACACTGTGCTGCCTTTTTTGTTACCTTTGGGAAGACACAGCACCACCCTATCTGCCGCTATATGCACAGTGGTTCTCTGCTGAATACTAGATCCTCAAGCTGAAGGGACATACTTGGATAACACTTGCTAACTCCCCCTGGTGGGATTAAATACACTTTGGGTCACCATTTAGGAACTTGACCCCTCCTATTTTCCCTCCCTGGACTCCCCCTGGTGGGACTTTGGAAAGTTTTGGGATCACCCTTGTGGGACTACCTCATCCTGTTTACTGCCTGTGTGTCTACCGGACGACTTGAGGTTCCGGTCTGCCTTATTGCGCAATCTGTGCTTTACATCAAGTGAGTAGCTATTTGGCTATATTATATATTGTGCACCTTGCTCGCCTGATCTGCACCATGTGGCGCCCTCCGTGCTTTGTTTTTTAGGATATCGTGATTGTGTTACTGTGGCAAAACACACCAGAGGAGCTGCCTCTCTACTGCCTGCAACATCCACTTCTGCACTTTGTGGGATTTTATATTTGCATATTGGACACATTTTTGTGGTTATTTGGACACTTAACAATATAATTATTATTTTAATATTTGCATTTAATTTAGATTATTTCACTATGCATTTTTTTGTTAATTTTCTTTTTGATATTAATTGGATACACATTGATCATTATCATTATTATACACATGGTTATTACTATTATGATATAGCCATATCCCTATTTTTACACTTATAAGTTAACAGAGTGTAACACTAATTGGTAGTTTCACTTTTATTCACATACATCATCTTTGAATATTACTATAACATATTTTTATACTAGATTTAGTTATATTTTGGCGCCTCTTATTCACCCCCTGCTAGATATTGTATCGGCTGTGTGAGTGGTTTATTATCTGTACCTTGCATTCCTATTGGCTGCAATTTTTAAATTAGCCAATAGGATTAGAGCTACTGAAATCCTATTGGATGTTCAAATCAGCCAATAAATTTCAGTAGCTCTAATCCTATTGGCTGATTTCAAAATTTTAGCCAATAGGAACGCAAGTTACCCCAATAGATATGGGGTACCTTGCATTCAATCTTCAGTGTGCGACGGACGATCGCATGAAGAGTAACCTCCACGCCGCTAAGGAACGCCACCGCTGAGGATCCATGCATCGGGGAAGCCAGCTCCGCACCTTTGCTCCGGATGAAGATAGAAGACGATTGAACCGCCTGGAAGAAGACCTTCTCCGCTGGACTTCAGGAATGGTGAGTACCTATTTGGGGCTTAGTTTTAGGATTTTCTTTAATTTTTGTTTTTATTTTTAAGATTAGGGATTTAATGAGCTGTAAAAGAGCTGAATGACCTTTTAAGGGCAGTAAAAGAGCTGAATGACCTTTTAAGGGCAATGCCCATACAAATGCCCCTTTAGGGGCAATGGGTAGTTTAGGTTTTTTTTAGTGTTAGTTTTTTTATTTTGGGGGATTTGGTGGGTGTGTGTGGGGTTTTTACTGTTAGGGAATCTTAGTATTTTTTTTAAACGTAAAAGAGCCGTTTAACTTAGGGCAATGCCCTACAAAAGGCCCTTTCTCCAACATAGGTGTGTCCGGTCCACGGCGTCATCCTTACTTGTGGGATATTCTCTTCCCCAACAGGAAATGGCAAAGAGCCCAGCAAAGCTGGTCACATGATCCCTCCTAGGCTCCGCCTTCCCCAGTCATTCTCTTTGCCGTTGTACAGGCAACATCTCCACGGAGATGGCTTAGAGTTTTTTGGTGTTTAAATGTAGTTTTTATTCTTCAATCAAGAGTTTGTTATTTTAAAATAGTGCTGGTATGTACTATTTACTCTGAAACAGAAAAGAGATGAAGATTTCTGTTTGTAAGAGGAAAATGATTTTAGCAACCGTTACTAAAATCGATGTCTGTTTCCACACAGGACTGTTGAGAGGAATTAACTTCAGTTGGGGGAAACAGTGAGCAGACTTTTGCTGCTTGAGGTATGACACATTTCTAACAAGACTTGGTAATGCTGGAAGCTGTCATTTTCCCTATGGGATCCGGTAAGCCATTTTTATTAAATAAGAATAAAGGGCTTCACAAGGGCTTTAAAGACTGGTAGACATTTTTCTGGGCTAAAACGATTGATTTATAAGCATTTTTAATAGTTTATAGCTTTGAGGAGTTATTTTATTCTTGGGAATTATGTTAAATAACCGGCAGGCACTGTATTGGACACCTTTTTCACTGGGGGCCTTCTCTAATCATAGGCAGAGCCTCATTTTCGCGCCACTAATGCGCAGTTGTTTTTGGGAAGCAAGGCATGCAGATGCATGTGTGAGGAGCTCAGATACATAGAAAAAGCTTACTGAAGGCGTCATTTGGTATCGTATTCCCCTCTGGGCTTGGTTGGGTCTCAGCAAAGCAGATATCAGGGACTGTATAGGGGTTAAATATAAAAACGGCTCCGGTTCCATTATTTTAAGAGTTAAAGCTTTCAAATTTGGTGTGCAATACTTTTAAGGCTTTAAGACACTGTGGTGAAATTTTGGTGAATTTTTAACAATTCCTTCATACTTTTTCACATATTCAGTAATAAAGTGTGTTCAGTTTAAAATTTAAAGTGACAGTAACGGTTTTATTTTAAAACGTTTTTTGTACTTTTTTATCAAGTTTATGCCTGTTTAACATGTCTGAACTATCAGATAGACTATGTTCTGTATGTGAGGAAGCCAAGGTTCCTTCTCATTTAAATAGATGTGATGTATGTGACAAAAAATTTAGAGAAAATTATGCCCAAGATGATTCCTCAAGTGAGGGGAGTAAGCATGGTACTGCATCATCCCCTCCTTCGTCTACGCCAGTCTTGCCCACACAGGAGGCCCCTAGTACATCTAGTGCGCCAATACTCCTTACTATGCAACAATTAACGGCTGTAATGGATAATTCTATCAAAAACATTTTAGCCAAAATGCCCACTTATCAGCGAAAGCGCGACTGCTCTGTTTTAGAAAATACCGAAGAGCATGAGGACGCTGATGATAATGGTTCTGACATGCCCCTACACCAGTCTGAGGGGGCCAGGGAGGTTTTGTCTGAGGGAGAAATTTCAGATTCAGGGAAAATTTCTCAACAAGCGGAACCTGATGTGATTACATTCAAATTTAAATTGGAACATCTCCGCGCTCTGCTTAAGGAGGTGTTATCTACTCTGGATGATTGTGACAATTTTGTCATTCCAGAGAAATTATGTAAGATGGACAAGTTCCTAGAGGTCCCGGGGCCCCCCGAAGCTTTTCCTATACCCAAGCGGGTGGCGGACATTGTAAACAAAGAATGGGAAAGGCCCGGCATACCTTTTGTCCCTCCCCCTATATTTAAGAAATTGTTTCTTTCATGTAATTAACAAGAGTCCATGAGCTAGTGACGTATGGGATATACATTCCTACCAGGAGGGGCAAAGTTTCCCAAACCTTAAAATGCCTATAAATACACCCCTCACCACACCCACAAATCAGTTTTACAAACTTTGCCTCCAAGGGAGGTGGTGAAGTAAGTTTGTGCTAGATTCTACGTTGATATGCGCTCCGCAGCAAGTTGGAGCCCGGTTTTCCTCTCAGCGTGCAGTGAATGTCAGAGGGATGTGAAGAGAGTATTGCCTATTGAATGCAGTGATCTCCTTCTACGGGGTCTATTTCATAAGGTTCTCTGTTATCGGTCGTAGAGATTCATCTCTTACCTCCCTTTTCAGATCGACGATATACTCTTATATTTACCATTTCCTCTACTGATTCTCGTTTCAGTACTGGTTTGGCTTTCTACAAACATGTAGATGAGTGTCCTGGGGTAAGTAAGTCTTATTTTCTGTGACACTCTAAGCTATGGTTGGGCACTTTATTTATAAAGTTCTAAATATATGTATTCAAACATTTATTTGCCTTGACTCAGAATGTTCAACTTTCCTTATTTCCAGACAGTCAGTTTCATATTTGGGATTATGCATTGAATTATCATATTTTTTCTTACCTCAAAATTTTGACTTTTTTCCCTGTGGGCTGTTAGGCTCGCGGGGGCTGAAAATGCTTCATTTTATTGCGTCATTCTTGGCGCGGACTTTTTTGGCGCAAAAATTCTTTTCCGTTTCCGGCGTCATACGTGTCGCCGGAAGTTGCGTCATTTTTTGACGTTATTTTGCGTCAAAAATGTCGGCGTTCCGGATGTGGCGTCATTTTTGGCGCCAAAAGCATTTAGGCGCCAAATAATGTGGGCGTCTTTTTTGGCGCTAAAAAATATGGGCGTCATTTTTGTCTCCACATTATTTAAGTCTCATTATTTATTGCTTCTGGTTGCTAGAAGCTTGTTCACTGGCATTTTTTTCCCATTCCTGAAACTGTCATTTAAGGAATTTGATCAATTTTGCTTTATATGTTGTTTTTTTCTTTTACATATTGCAAGATGTTCCACGTTGCAACTGAGTCAGAAGTTACTACAGGAAAATCACTGCACAGTGCTGGAGCTACCAAGCTAAGTCTGCTATAAACTTTTGGTATCTGTTTCTCCAGCTGTTATTTGTATTGCATGTCATGTCAAACTTATTAATGCAGATAAAATTTCCTTTAGTACTGTTACATTACCTGTTGCTGTCCGTCAACATCTAATTTTCAGAGTGTTCCTGATAACATAAGAGATTTTATTTTTTAAATCCATTAAGAAGGCTATGTCTGTTATTTCTCCTTCTAGTATACATAAAAGTCTTTTAAAACTTCTCTTTTTTTCAGATGAATTTTTAAATGAACATCATCATTCTGATACTGATAATGGTTCTTCTGGTTCAGAGGTTTCTGTCTCAGAGGTTGATGCTGATAAATCTTTGTATTTGTTCAAGATGGAATTTATTCGTTCTTTACTTAAAGAAGTGTTATTTGCATTAGAAATAGAGGATTCTGGTCCTCTTGATACTAAATGTAAACGTTTAAATAAGGTTTTTAAATCTCCTGTAGTTATTCCAGAAGTGTTTTATCTCCCTGATGCTATTTCTGAAGTAATTTCCAGGGAATGGAATAATTTGGGTAATTTATTTACTCCTTCTAGACGTTTAAGCAAATTATATCCTGTGCCATCTGACAGATTAGAGTTTGTTGGGACAAAAATCCCTAAGGTTATGGGGCTGTCTCTACTCCTGCTAATGTACTACTATTCCTATGGCAGTTAGTACTTCATTTAAGGATCCTTTAGATAGGAAAATTGAATCCTTTCTAAGAAAAGCTTACTTATGTTCAGGTAATCTTCTTAGACCTGCTATATTTTTAGCGGATGTTGCTGCAGCTTCAACTTTTTTGGTTAGAAGCTTTAGCGCAACAAGTAACAGATCATAATTTTATAGCATTATTATTATTCTATAACATGCTAATAATTTTATTGGTGATACCATCTTTTGATATCATTAGAGTTGATGTCAGGTATATGTCTCTAGCTATTTTAGCTAGAAAAGCTTTATGGATTAAACTTGGAATGCTGACATGTCTTCTAAGTCAACTTTGCTTTCCCTTTCTTTCCAGGGTAAATAATCATTTCGTTCCTTTCCTCACAACAAGGAACAAAAGCCTGATCCTTCATCCTCAGGAGCGGTATCAGTTTGGAAACTATTTCCAGTTTGGAATATATCCAAGCCTTATAGAATCCTATAGCCAGCTCCTAAGTACCTATGAAGGTGCGGCCCTTATTCCAGCTCAGCTGGTATGGGGCAGATTACGTTTTCTTCAAAGAAATTTGGATCAATTCCGTTCTTAATCTCTGGTTTCAGAAACATTGTTTCAGAAAGGTACAGAATTGGCTTCAAGTTAAGGCCTCCTGCTAAGAGATTCTTTTCTTTCCCGTGTCCCAATTGACACAGCAAGGCTCAGTATTTCTGAAATGTGTTTCAGATCTAGAGTTGGCTGGAGTATTTATGCCAGTTCCAGTTCTGGAACAGGGGCTGGGGTTTTATTTTATCTCTTCATTGTACCAAAGAAGGTCAATTCCTTCAGACCAGTTCTGGATCTATCATTATTGAATCGTTATGTTAGGATACCAACATTCAAGATGGTTACTGTAGGACTATCCTGCCTTTTGTTTAGCAAGGGCATTATATGTCTACAATAGATTTACAGGATGTGTATCTGCATATTCCGATTCATCCAGATCATTTTTAGTGTCTGAGATTCTCTTTTTAGACAAGCATTACCAGTTTTGTGGCTCTACTATTTGGCCTAGCCTCAGTTCCAAGAATTTTTTTCAAAGGTTCTCGGTGCCCTTCTTTCTGTAATCAGAGAATAGGGTTTTGGTATTTCCTTATTTGGACGATATCTTGGTACTTGCTCAGTCTTCTCATTTTCGAAGAATCTCATACGAATCGACTTGTGTTGTTTCTTCAAGTTCATGGTTGGAGGATCAATTTACCAATCAGTTTTTTGATTCCTCAGACAAGGGTAACCTTTTTAGGTTTCTAGATAAATTCAGTGTCTATGACTCTGTCCTTGTCAGACAAGAGAAGTTTAACATTGATATCAGCTTGTCAAAACCTTCAGTCACAATCATTCCCTTTGGTAGCCTTATGCATGGAAATGTTGGATCTTAGGACTGCCGCATCAGATGCGATCTCCTTTGCTCGTTTTCACATGCGACCTCTTCAGCTCTGTATGCTGAACCAATGGTGCAGGGATTACTCAAAGATATCTCAATTAATATCTTTAAAACGATTTTACGACACTCTCTGACATGGTGGACAGATCACCATCGTTTAGTTCAGGGGGCTTCTTTGTTCTTCCGACCTGGACTATAATCTCAACAGATACGAGTCTTACAGGTTGGGGAGCTGTGTGGGGGTATCTGACGGCACAAGGGGTTTGGGAATCTCAGGAGGTGAGATTTCCGATCAATATTTTGGAACCCCGTGCAATTTTCAGAGCTCTTCAGTCTTGGCCTCTTCTGAAGAGAGAGTTGTTCATTGTTTTCAGATAAGACATTGTCACAACTGTGGCATACATCAATCATCAAGGAGGGACTCACAGTCCTCTGGCTATGAAAGAAGTATCTCGAATTTTGGTTTGGGCGGAATCCAGCTCCTGTCTAATCTCTGCGGTTTATATCCCAGGTATGGACAATTGGAAAGCGGATTATCTCAGTCGCCAAACGTTGCATCCGGGCGAATGGTCTCTTCACCCAGAGGTATTTCTTCAGATTGTTCAAATGTGGGAACTTCCAGAAATAGTTCTGATGGCTTCTCATCTAAACAAGAAACTTCCCAGGTATCTGTCCAGATCCCGGGATCCTCAGGCGGAGGCAGTGGATGCATTTTCACTTCCTTGGAAGTATCATCCTGCCTATATCTTTCCGCCTCTAGTTCTTCTTCCAAGAGTAATCTCCAAGATTCTGAAGGAATGCTCGTTTGTTCTGCTGGTAGCTCCGGCATGGCCTCACAGGTTTTGGTATGCGGATCTTGTCCGGATGGCCTCTTGCCAACCGTGGACTCTTCCGTTAAGACCAGACCTTTTGTCTCAAGGTCCTTTTTTCCATCAGGATCTGAAATCCTTAAATTTAAAGGTATGGAGATTGAACGCTTGATTCTTGGTCAAAGAGGTTTCTCTGACTCTGTGATTAATACTATGTTACAGGCTCGTACATCTGTATCCAGAGAGATATATTATAGAGTCTGGAAGACTTATATTTCTTGGTGTCTTTCTCATCATTTTTCTTGGCATTCTTTTAGAATACCGAGAATATTACAATTTCTTCAGGATGGTTTAGATAAGGGTTTGTCCGCAAGTTCCTTGAAAGGTCAAATCTCTGCTCTTTCTGTTCTTTTTCACAGAAAGATTGCTATTCTTCCTGATATTCATTGTTTTGTACAAGCTTTGGTTTGTATAAAGCCTGTCATTAAGTCAATTTCTCCTCCTTGGAGTTTGAATTTGGTTCTGGGGGCTCTTCAAGCTCCTCCATTTGAACCTATGCATTCAATGGATATTAATTACTTTCTTGGAAAGTTTTGTTCCTTTTGGCCATCTCTTCTGCCAGAAGAGTTTCTGAATTATCTGCTCTTTCTTATGAGTCTCCTTTTCTGATTCTTCATCAGGATAAGGCGGTGTTGCGAACTTCTTTTGAATTTTTACCTAAAGTTGTGAATTCCAACAACATTAGTAGAGAAATTGTGGTTCCTTCATTATGTCCTAATCCTAAGAATTCTAAGGAGAAATCGTTGCATTCTTTGGATGTTGTTAGAGCTTTGAAATATTATGTTGAAGCTACGAAATCTTTCTGTAAGACTTCTAGTCTATTTGTTATCTTTTCCGGTTCTAAGAAAGGCCAGAAAGCTTCTGCCATTTCTTTGGCATCTTGGTTGAAATCTTTAATTCATCTTGCCTATGTTGAGTCGGGTAAAATTCCGCCTCAGAGAATTACAGCTCATTCTACTAGGTCAGTATCTACTTCCTGGGCATTTAGGAATGAAGCTTCGGTTGACCAGATCTGCAAAGCAGCAACTTGGTCCTCTTTGCATACTTTTACTAAATTCTACCATTTTGATGTATTTTCTTCTTCTGAAGCAGTTTTTGGTAGAAAAGTACTTCAGGCAGCGGTTTCAGTTTGAATCTTCTGCTTATGTTTTTTGTTAAACTTTATTTTGGGTGTGGATTATTTTCAGCAGGAATTGGCTGTCTTTATTTTATCCCTCCCTCTCTAGTGACTCTTGTGTGGAAAGATCCACATCTTGGGTAGTCATTATCCCATACGTCACTAGCTCATGGACTCTTGTTAATTACATGAAAGAAAACATAATTTATGTAAGAACTTACCTGATAAATTCATTTCTTTCATATTAACAAGAGTCCATGAGGCCCACCCTTTTTTGGGGTGGTTATGATTTTTTTGTATAAAGCACAATTATTCCAATTCCTTATTTTATATGCTTCGCACTTTTTTTCTTATCACCCCACTTCTTGGCTATTCGTTAAACTGATTTGTGGGTGTGGTGAGGGGTGTATTTATAGGCATTTTAAGGTTTGGGAAACTTTGCCCCTCCTGGTAGGAATGTATATCCCATACGTCACTAGCTCATGGACTCTTGTTAATATGAAAGAAATGAATTTATCAGGTAAGTTCTTACATAAATTATGTTTTCCTATGGTCGACCCCAGAAAGGACTTATGGCAGACAGTCCCCAAGGTCGAGGGGGCGGTTTCTACTCTAAACAAACGCACTACTATCCCTATAGAAGATAGTTGTGCTTTCAAAGATCCTATGGATAAAAAATTAGAGGGTTTGCTTAAAAAGATGTTTGTTCAGCAAGGTTACCTTCTACAACCAATTTCATGCATTGTTCCTGTCACTACAGCAGCGTGTTTCTGGTTCGATGAACTAGAAAAGTCGCTCAATAAAGATTCTTCTTATGAGGAGATTATGGACAGAATTCATGCTCTTAGATTGGCTAACTCTTTTACTTTAGACGCCACTTTGCAATTGGCTAGATTAGCGGCGAAAAATTCGGGGTTTGCTATTGTGGCGCGCAGAGCGCTTTGGCTAAAATCTTGGTCAGCGGATGCGTCTTCCAAGAACAAATTGCTTAACATACCTTTCAAGGGGAAAACGCTGTTTGGCCCTGACTTGAAGGAGATTATTTCAGATATCACTGGGGGTAAGGGCCACGCCCTTCCTCAGGATAGGTCTTTTAAGGCTAAAAATAAACCAAATTTTCGTCCCTTTCGCAGAAACGGACCAGCCCCAAGTTCTACATCCTCTAAGCAAGAGGGTAATACTTCTCAAACCAAGCCAGCCTGGAGGCCAATGCAAGGCTGGAACAAAGGTAAGCAGGCCAAGAAACCTGCCACTGCTACCAAGACAGCATGAGATGTTGGCCCCCGATCCGGAACCGGATCTGGTGGGGGGCAGACTTTCTCTCTTCGCTCAGGCTTGGGCAAGAGATGTTCTGGATCCTTGGGCGCTAGAAATAGTCTCCCAAGGTTATCTGCTGGAATTCAAGGAGCTACCCCCAAGGGGGAGGTTCCACAGGTCTCAATTGTCTTCAGACCACATAAAAAGACAGGCATTCTTACATTGTGTAGAAGACCTGTTAAAAATGGGAGTGATTCATCCTGTTCCATTAGGAGAACAAGGGATGGGATTCTACTCCAATCTGTTCATAGTTCCCAAAAAAGAGGGAACATTCAGACCAATCTTAGATCTCAAGATCCTAAACACATTTCTCAAGGTTCCATCGTTCAAAATGGAAACCATTCGGACAATTCTTCCTACCATCCAGGAAGGTCAATTCATGACCACGGTGGATTTAAAGGATGCGTATCTACATATTCCTATCCACAAGGAACATCATCGGTTCCTAAGGTTCGCCTTTCTGGACAAGCATTACCAGTTTGTGGCACTTCCATTCGGATTAGCCACTGCTCCAAGAATTTTCACAAAGGTACTAGGGTCCCTTCTAGCGGTGCTAAGACCAAGGGGCATTGCAGTAGTACCTTACTTGGACGACATACTGATTCAAGCGTCGTCTCTACCACAAGCAAAGGCTCATACGGACATTGTCCTGGCCTTTCTCAGATCTCACGGGTGGAAAGTGAACGTAGAAAAAAGTTCTCTATCTCCGTCAACAAGAGTTCCCTTCTTGGGAACAATAATAGACTCCTTAGAAATGAGGATTTTTCTGACAGAGGCCAGAAAATCAAAACTTCTAAGCTCTTGTCAAGTACTTCATTCTGTTCTTCTTCCTTCCATAGCGCAGTGCATGGAAGTAATAGGTTTGATGGTCGCGGCAATGGACATAGTTCCTTTTGCGCGAATTCATCTAAGACCATTACAACTGTGCATGCTCAGTCAGTGGAATGGGGATTATACAGACTTGTCTCCGACGATACAAGTAGATCAGAGGACCAGAGATTCACTCCGTTGGTGGCTGACCCTGGACAACCTGTCACAAGGGATGAGCTTCCGCAGACCAGAGTGGGTGATTGTCACGACCGACGCCAGTCTGGTGGGCTGGGGCGCGGTCTGGGAACCCCTGAAAGCTCAGGGTCTTTGGTCTCGGGAAGAATCTCTTCTCCCGATAAATATTCTGGAACTGAGAGCGATATTCAATGCTCTCAAGGCTTGGCCTCAGCTAGCAAAGGCCAAATTCATACGGTTTCAATCAGACAACATGACGACTGTTGCGTATATCAACCATCAGGGGGGAACAAGGAGTTCCCTGGCGATGGAAGAAGTGACCAAAATAATTCAATGGGCGGAGACTCACTCCTGCCACTTGTCTGCAATCCACATCCCAGGAGTGGAAAATTGGGAAGCAGATTTTCTGAGTCGTCAGACATTTCATCCGGGGGAGTGGGAACTCCATCCGGAAATCTTTGCCCAAATAATTCAATTGTGGGGCATTCCAGACATGGATCTGATGGCGTCTCGTCAGAACTTCAAGGTTCCTTGCTACGGGTCCAGATCCAGGGATCCCAAGGCGACTCTAGTGGATGCACTAGTAGCACCTTGGAGCTTCAACCTAGCTTATGTGTTCCCACCGTTTCCTCTCATTCCCAGGCTGGTAGCCAGGATCAAACAGGAGAGGGTATCGGTGATCTTGATAGCTCCTGCGTGGCCACGCAGGACTTGGTATGCAGATCTGGTGAATATGTCATCGGCTCCACCATGGAAGCTACCTTTGAGACAGGACCTTCTTGTTCAAGGTCCGTTCGAACATCCGAATCTGGCCTCACTCCAACTGACTGCTTGGAGATTGAACGCTTGATTTTATCAAAGCGAGGGTTCTCAGATTCTGTCATTGATACTCTTGTTCAGGCCAGAAAGCCTGTAACTAGAAAAATCTACCATAAAATATGGAAAAAATATATCTGTTGGTGTGAATCTAAAGGATTCCCATGGAACAAGATAAAAATTCCTAAGATTCTATCCTTTCTTCAAGAAGGTTTGGAGAAAGGATTATCTGCAAGTTCTTTGAAGGGACAGATTTCTGCTTTATCTGTTTTACTTCACAAAAAGCTGGCGGCTGTGCCAGATGTTCAAGCTTTTGTTCAGGCTCTGGTTAGAATCAAGCCTGTTTACAAACCTTTGACTCCTCCTTGGAGTCTTAATTTAGTTCTTTCAGTTCTTCAGGGGGTTCCGTTTGAACCCCTACATTCCGTTGATATCAAGTTATTACTTTGGAAGTTTTGTTTTTGGTTGCAATTTCTTCTGCTAGAAGAGTTTCAGAGTTATCTGCTCTGCAGTGTTCTCCTCCTTATCTGGTGTTCCATGCAGATAAGGTGGTTTTGCGTACTAAACCTGGTTTTCTTCCGAAAGTTGTTTCTAACAAAAATATTAACCAGGAGATAGTCGTGCCTTCTTTGTGTCCGAATCCAGTTTCAAAGAAGGAACGTTTGTTGCACAATTTGGATGTAGTTCGGGCTCTAAAATTCTATTTAGAGGCTACAAAGGATTTCAGACAAACATCTTCCTTGTTTGTTGTTTATTCTGGTAAAAGGAGAGGTCAAAAAGCAACTTCTACCTCTCTCTCTTTTTGGCTTAAAAGCATCATCAGATTGGCTTATGAGACTGCCGGACGGCAGCCTCCTGAAAGAATCACAGCTCATTCCACTAGGGCCGTGGCTTCCACATGGGCCTTCAAGAACGAGGCTTCTGTTGATCAGATATGTAGGGCAGCGACTTGGTCTTCACTGCACACTTTTACTAAATTTTACAAATTTGATACTTTTGCTTCTTCTGAGGCTATTTTTGGGAGAAAGGTTTTGCAAGCCGTGGTGCCTTCCATCTAGGTGACCTGATTTGCTCCCTCCCATCATCCGTGTCCTAAAGCTTTGGTATTGGTTCCCACAAGTAAGGATGACGCCGTGGACCGGACACACCTATGTTGGAGAAAACAGAATTTATGTTTACCTGATAAATTACTTTCTCCAACGGTGTGTCCGGTCCACGGCCCGCCCTGGTTTTTTTAATCAGGTCTGATGATTTATTTTCTCTAACTACAGTCACCACGGTATCATATGATTTCTCCTATGCAAATATTCCTCCTTTACGTCGGTCGAATGACTGGGGAAGGCGGAGCCTAGGAGGGATCATGTGACCAGCTTTGCTGGGCTCTTTGCCATTTCCTGTTGGGGAAGAGAATATCCCACAAGTAAGGATGACGCTGTGGACCGGACACACCGTTGGAGAAAGTAATTTATCAGGTAAACATAAATTCTGTTTTTAAGGGTTATTGGTAGTTTAATTTAGATTAGTGGGTGTTTTTTGGGGGGAGGCTTTTTTATTTTCATAGGGACTAGGATTAATTTTTTTATTTTTGATCATTTTGTTTATTTTTTTCTATAATTTAACAGTTTTTTACTTTTTGTAATTTTACTAACCTTAGTATTGGGGTTTATTTAGGGGGGGTGTTAGGTTTGGGGGCTTAGTAATTAAATTATTTGCGTTGTGGGGGGGTTGGCGATTTAGGAGTTAATAGGTTAATTAGGTTTATTGCAATATGGGGGTTTGGCGGTTTAGGGGTTAATAGGTTAATTAGGTTTATTGCGATGTGGGGGGTTTGTCGATTTAGGGGTAAATAGGCTAATTAGGTTTATTACGATGTGGGGGTTTGTCGGTTTAGGGGTTAATATTTTAATTATGTTATTTGCGGATTAGGGGTTAATTACTTTATTATTTTGCGATGTGTGGGTATGCGGTTTAGGTGTTAATACTTCGTGCGGGAGGTTAAGTTGTTTTTGTTATACTTTGTGTGGGCGGTTACATGTTTTTAATTTATTTTGGGCGGTTGCATGTTTTTTCGTTATTTCAAGCGGGTGTTTTTTTTTGTTTTTTAAAGCTTTGGGTTTGCCTATGCTGCATCCAGGTGGATTCCAAAAATGGCAGGGTCGCTGCCATTTTCGAAATCCACTGGGATGTAGCTTCGCTGCATCCAGGTGGATTCTTTTGACTGCGCGCGCAGCCAACATTCCTTTGAGTATGTGTGCGCAACTAGCGGCACTGACGGTCGCGATACAAACGCTATTATAGTATAGATAACACTGAAACTTTTCAATATGAAAACACAGATCATTGTAATACAATCCCACACATTAAGGGTTACTAAAGCTTGTTAATATGATTAGAGGCAAGCAGACCAGTTCTCAGCTGCCAACTGTCTGGGATTTCAGAATTTCCTGGTCACAGCCAAATAATTAAAGGGACATTAAATTCACATTTTAATGTCTTGTAACACTTTTGGTCATGTATAGTAAACAAACTTTGTAATGTTCTTCATTTGTTTTGCTCACTTTTTCTAAAATTTAAAATTCTGGTATTTCCACTACACCTGAATGGCTGGATTGGATTCTGCAAAATTCTGATACCTGATTGGGCAACAGGCTGCACAGTGATTGCTTTATCTGCACAGGAGTGGAATTGTTATAAATATTGATCAAAAGTATTTTTTAAATGTCGGTTTTAAACTGATAGCTTACATTATTCTGTATGCATATATTTTAGTATACAGTATATATAGTGTATTTGTTAACATATAATGTCACTTTCATCTAATTTTTAGAAAAATCATCATCACCATTAACAGCAATATCTTTTAGACTTTTATTGTTCCCAAAGGACAGAAAACAAGACGTTTCAGGCTTGCAAGCCCTTAATCGTATGCAGGCCCGAAACATCGTGTTTTCTGTCTGGGAACAATAAAAGTCTAAAAGATATTGCTGTTGATGGTGCTGCTGATTTCTCTAAAACAATATTTGTGGGGCCTTGGCAGTGACAGCTTGCACATCATTTTCTGCTGGAGCTAGTGAGACTTACACTGTGTATACGTTCATCTAATCTTATGGTAAAAAAATAATGTTTTGCCATTTCTATGTGTATTTGTGCTATATGCAGGCACTGGGATCACTGGCTTTTCACCAGCAAACAAAATGAAGGACACAAATACATTCAAGAAGAGTTTCCGGGAAGCGGAGTCCACCAAGCACCAAGTGCGAGCTGAATACGGAATGGCTCTATTACAGGTAAGTTACGCTTCCCTGTACACCCGGGGGAAACAGAAGTAACCGCAAGGTCTCACACAATGAGATCATCTCTCAACTCTCTGAGCAGCTTTAGATCTCACCATTGAAATGTTAAAGGGACATTGCACACTAGATTTTTCTTTGCATAAATGTTTTGTAGATGATCCATTTATAAAGCCCATCTGGGAGTGATTGTGTAAAATTGTATAGTTTTGCTTATTTTTAAAAAAACATTGTGCTTATTTTCAGACTCCTAAACAAGCCCCAAAGTTTTAGATGTATACTGATGTATACAGACTTCAGACTGCTTCTGTTTGTATAATGGTTCTTTTCATATGCAGGGGAGGGGGGGAGAGGGGGAAGGTTTGCTCTCAACCACTTTCAGTGGGTGTCCCAGCCTAACCTAATCAACAGTACTGAATTGGGAGCATCTAAGTAAGTTTATAAAGGTTTTATACTGGATGTTTATATCAGTATCTGTGCATAGTTTTCTTTATAGTAGTGTCTATTACATGCAGTTATATGAGAATTGGTCTATTCTGTCCCTTTAATATAAACTAAATAGGTCATTCAGCCTTACTTGTAGCTGGATGCCTGGTGATATTTAGCAGACTTTAGACATGACCGTTTTAAGTCTGAAAATATTTGTGTGACTCTTTGTAAAATAAATGTATGTTATAAAGAGGATGATACTACAGTAAGTGAATAATAGTCCTGAAAAGATGTATAATGTCTCGCAAAAAAATATAGCACATTTCTAGAGGAGTTATGCCTTGTGCAGCCATTCATATAGAGTTGCACTGTCTGGTTTATTGTGCCCCAAACAAAACTTTGTTTACAAAATAAATAACTAAAAGCCAGTAGAAGGATTACAAACTTATTATTGAATCTATTTCTCAAGCTTGTAAGTCCTTAGTCTTGATGGGGATAGGAGCTGGACTAGTTCTGATGCAATACTGACATCAGGACCTTAGGATAGGTTTGTCTGTTCATGTGAGCATCTACGTTATTTACTCTGCTTAAAGAGACAGTGCACACCAATTTTCATACAACTGTATGTAATAGACACTACTAGAAAGAGTCAAATGCACAGATCTAAACATCCAGTATAAAACCTTTTATAAACTTACTTGGAAGCTCACAGTTTAGCACTGTTGAAAAGGTTAGGCTGGGACACCCACTGAAATGGGCTGTAAAGCAAAAAGAGCAGACACTCCCCTACTCCCCCCTACCCTTCATATAAAAAAAAACCTTTACACTGGAGCAAGCTTGAGTAGGTAGATAACAGTCTACTTCTACTTATGGTATAAAAGTTCTCTGTAAACAAAACCAAGACAGTAGCACACAGAAATACTATCTACTTGTCTTTCACAAGGTGGTGAGAGTCCATGAGTCTTGCCGTGTGGGATTGAATTCCTGCCACTAGGATGAATTCAATCCCACACGTCAAGGCTTGTGGACTCTCACCACCATAAAATAAATTTATCAGGTAAAGTATACATTATGATGTTATCACATTGATTCTTCCTCTGAGCAGCCAGCAACATTTATTAGAACTGCAGCATAAAAGTGAGGAGCTGAACATACTTTTTATGCAAACATTTTTTTTAAACTTATAAACTTTTGTAGTTTTCATGCAAGGATACAAGCTTTGACATTAATTTTTACTCTTGCTTTTTTATACATGTGAATTATGGGTCACATCAGTTTGTTGCTATTTTTTTTTTCTTCTACTAGATATGACGAGTCCACGGATTCATCCTTACTTGTGGGATATTATCCTCCTGCTAACAGGAAGTGGCAAAGAGCACCACAGCAGAGCTGTATATATATAACTCCTCCCTTCTCTCCACCCCCAGTCATTCTCTTTGCCTATACTAAGTAATAGGAAGAGGTAAAGTGAAAGAGGTGATAAAATGATAGTTTTTATTTTCTTCAAGCAAGATTTTTTTATTTTAAATGGTACCGGTGAGTGCTATTTTTTCCCAGGCAGCAGATGGATGAAGATTTCTGCCTGGAGACTGATGATCTTAGCAGTTGTCACTAAGATCCAGAGTAGTTCCCACAGAATGGCTGAGGAGTACTTGAGAAGCTTCAGTGTGAGGAACGTTTTTCATGCTACAAGCATTGAGGTATGTTCAGTCATTTTTTTCTGGAGAGACTGTTGCCTAGATTTAGAGTTTTGCGGCCAAAGGGGTGCGTTAGCTACACGTGTTTTTTTCCCCCCGTACCTTTTAAATAACGCTGGTATTGAGAGTTCTCTGAAGGGCTGCGTTAGACTCCAAAAAGGGAGCGTAGAGGCATATTTACCACCACTTCAACTCTCAATACCAGCGTTGCTTACGGTAGCGGCTAGCTGGAAAAACGTGCTCGTGCACGATTCCCCCATAGGAAACAATGGGGCAGTTTGGGCTTAAAAAAAACTAAGCGTTAAGCTCCTAACGCAGCCCCATTGTTTCCTATGGGGAAACAGTTTCTAAGTCTGCACCTAACACCCTAACATGTACCCCGAGTCTAAACACCCCTAATCTTACACTTATTAACCTCTAATCTGCCGCCCCCTGCATTTTATTATTAACCCCTAATCTGCCACTCCGGACACCGCCGCAACCTACATTATACCTATGAACCCCTAATCTGCTGCCCACAACATCGCCGACACCTATATTATATTTATTAACCCCTAATCTGCCCCCTCAATGTCGCCGCTACCTTACATACACTTATTAACCCCTAATCTGCCGACCGGACCTCGCCGCCACTATAATAAATGTATTAACCCCTAAACCACTGCACTCCCGCCTCAAAAACCCTATAATAAATAGTATTAACCCCTAATCTGCCCTCCCTAACATTGGTGACACCTAACTTCAAGTATTAACCCCTAATCTGCCGACCGGACCTCGCCGCTACTCTAATAAATGTATTAACCCCTAAAGCTAAGTCTAACCCTAACCCTAACACCCCCCTAAATTAAATATAATTTTAATCTAACTAAATAAATTAAATCTTATTAACTAAAGTATTCCTATTTAAAACTAAATACTTACCTGTAAAATAAACCCTAATATAGCTACAATATAACGAATAATTGTAGCTATTTTAGGATTTATATTTATTTTACAGGCAACTTTGTATTTATTTTAACTAGGTACAATAGCTATTAAATAGTTATTAACTATTTATTAGCTACCTAGTTAAAATAATTTCAAAATTACCTGTAAAATAAATCCTAACCTAAGTTACAATTAAACCGAACACTACACTATCAATAAATAAATTAAATCAATTAACTACAATTACCTACAATTAAATAAACTAATCTAAATTACAAAAAAAAAACACTAAATTACAAAAAATAAAGAAAGATTACAAGAATTTTAAGCTAATTACACCTAGTCTAAGCCCCCTAATAAAATAACAAAGCCCCCCAAAATAAAAAAAATCCCTACCCTAATCTAAATTAAAATAGTTAACAGCTCTATTACCTTACCAGCCCTTGAAAAGGGCTTTTTGCGGGGCATTCCCCAAATAAATCAGCTCTTTTGCCTGTAAAAAAAACACAATACCACCCCCCAACATTACAACCCACCACCCACATACCCCTACTCTAACCCAAACCCCCCTTAAATAAACCTAACACTACCCCCCTGAAGATCTCCCTACCTTGAGTCGTCTTCACTCTGCCGAGCAGTGATGGACCAAAAGAAGACATCCGGAGCAGCAGAAGTCTTCATCCTATCCGGGCAGAAGAGGACATCCGGACCAGTAGACATCTTCATCCAAGCGGCATCTTCTATCTTCATCCATCCGACGAGGAGCGGCTCCATCTTCAAAACCTCCAGCGTGGAACATTCTCTTCTACCGACGACTACCGACGAATGAAGGAAGTGACGTCATCCAAGATGGCGTCCCTCGAATTCCGATTGGCTGATAGGATTCTATCAGCCAATCGGAATTAAGGTAGGAAAAATCTGATTGGCTGATGGAATCAGCCAATCAGATTCAAGTTCAATCGGATTGGCTGATCCAATCAGCCAGTCAGATTGAGCTTGCATTCTATTGGCTGTTCCGATCAGTCCCTTTAAAGGAACCTTCATTCGTCGGTAGTCGTCGGTAGAAGAGGATGTTCCGCGCCGGAGGTCTTGAAGATGGAGCCGCTCCTCGTTGGATGGATGAAGATAGAAGATGCCGCTTGGATGAAGATGTTTGCCGGTCCGGATGTCCTCTTCTGCCCGGATAGGATGAAGACTTCTGCCACTCCGGATGTCTTCTTTTGGTCCATCGCTGCTCGGCAGAGTGAAGACGACTCAAGGTAGGGAGATCTTCAGGGGTGTAGTGTTAGGTTTATTTAAGGGGGGTTTGGGTTAGAGTAGGGGTATGTGGGTGGTGGGCTGTAATGTTGGGGGGTGGTATTGTGTTTTTTTTACAGGCAAAAGAGCTGATTTCTTTGGGGCATGCCCCGCAAAAAGCCCTTTTAAGGGCTGGTAAGGTAATAGAGCTGTTAACTATTTTAATTTAGATTAGGGTAGGGAATTTTTTTATTTTGGGGGGCTTTGTTATTTTATTAGGGGGCTTAGAGTAGGTGTAATTAGCTTAAAATTCTTGTAATCTTTTTTTATTTTTTGTAATTTAGTGGGGGGGGGTTTGTAGTTTAATTAATTGTAGGTAATTGTAGTTAATTGATTGAATTTATTTATTGATAGTGTAGTGTTAGGTTTAATTGTAACTTAGGTTAGGATTTATTTTACAGGTAATTTTGTAATTATTTTAACTAGGTAGCTATTAAATAGTTAATAACTATTTAATAGCTATTGTACCTAGTTAAAATAAATACAAAGTTGCCTGTAAAATAAATATAAATCCTAAAATAGCTACAATATCATTATTCGTTATATTGTAGCTATATTAGGGTTTATTTTACAGGTAAGTATTTATTTTTAAATAGGAATACTTTAGTTAATAAGATTTAATTTATTTAGTTGGATTAAAATTATATTTAACTTAGGGGGGGTTAGGGTTAGACGTAGCTTTAGGGGTTAATACATTTATTAGAGTAGAGGCGAGGTCCGGTCGGCAGATTAGGGGTTAATAAGTGTAGGTAAGGTAGCGGCGATGTTGGGGGGGGGCAGATTAGGGGTTAATAAATATTATGTAGGTGTCAACGATGTTAGGGGCAGCAGATTAGGGGTACATAGGGATAATGGAGGTGGTGGCGGTGTGCGGTCGGCAGATTAGGGGTTAAAAAATTTTATTAGAGTGGCGGCGATGTGGGGGCGCCTCGGTTTAGGGGTACATAGGTAGTTTATGGGTGTTAGTGTACTTTGGAGCACAGTAGTTAAGAGCTTTATAAACCGGCGTTAGCCCAGAAAGCTCTTAACTACTGACTTTTTTCTGCGGCTGGAGTCTTGTCGGTAGAGGGTCTACCACTCACTTCAGCCAAGACTTTAAATACCAGCGTTAGGAAGATCCCATTGAAAAGATAGGATACGCAAATGGCGTAAGGGGATCTGCGGTATGGAAAAGTCGCGGCTTGGAAGTGAGCGTTAGACCCTTTCCTGACTGACTCTAAATACCAGCGGGCGGTAAAAAGCAGCGTTAGGACCCCTTAACGCTGCTTTTGACGGCTAACGCAGAACTCTAAATCTAGGCGTGTGTTATTTCAGAATTGGCTGACAGTATTCCCATAAGGGAAGGGGTAAGCAGTAATCCTACATGTGATAGAAGGGTATTACTTGGACCTGTATGTTATGGGCTGAAAAAATGGTTGACACTGATAACATAATGTTTTTTTGTGCAAAACGTTTTTATGTTGGAGGACAATTTAACGTTTTTTGGGTACAAAAGTTTTTAACTTTTGATGGCACTGGAGGGTTCACATGGCTTTCTTTAATAATTGGGTATATGGAAACCCACATGGCTAGGTTCTAGACTGCTTTTCAACGGTTTTTACTAGGCAGTGAGACATCGCTGTAGATGGGCGGGGCCTAATTTTGCGCCTCAGATGCGCAGTTGAATTCCCAATGCAAGCAGCAAGCTCCAGCTCCGTTGGGCCTAGACTGAAGGATTTGGCCTAAACGAAGTGATAGAGTGAATTAGCAGACCCCTGAGGGCAGGTAGGTTGATTGTTTAATTCCATAAAGTTTTTGAGTAACATTTTTTTCCATTAAGGGTTAAGTATACCTTACTTGTGGTGCAATCTTAGCTGACAAGATAAGACACTTATATACTAAAATTGGGATAATTATAACATTTTAGAGCAGTTTTGGAAAAATTGTATGCTTTTTTTACTCTTAAAGGCGCAGTACCGTTTTTCATATTGTTGTTTTTTTCATTAAATAAAGTGTTTTAAAGCCCGTTTGTGGTCATTACTAGCATGTTTCAACATGTCTGACATTGAAGAAAGTCAATGTTCTATGTGTTAAGAAGCCATTGTGAAACCCCCACTTAAAATGTGTCCCTCATGTACTGAAAGGGCCTTACATTGCAAAGAACATATTTTAGCTGATAAAAGTATGTCTCAGGATGATTCTCAGTCAGAAGAGAATCAGGTTATGCCATCCAATTCTCCCCAAGTGTCACAACCTTTAACGCCCGCTCGAGCTACGCCTATTACTTCTAGCGCGTCTAATTCTTTCACCCTGCAAGATATGGCTGCAGTTATGTCTACTACCCTTACAAAGCTATTATCTAAACTGCCAGGTTTACAGGGTAAGCGCAGCAGCTCAGGTATTAGAGTAAATGCTGAGCCCTCTGATGCTTTATTGGCCATCTCCGATGTACCCTCACAGTGTTCTGATTTGGGGATGGGGGAATTACTGTCTGAGGGAGAGCTTTCAGACTCAGGAAAGATGTTCCCTTAAACAGACTCAGATGTGACGGCCTTTAAGTTTAAGCTTGAACATCTCCGCTTGTTACTCCGGGAGGTTTTAGTGACTCTGGATGATTGTGACCCTATTGTCATCCCACCAGAAAAATTGTGTAAAATGGATAAGTATCTAGAGGTCCCTAATTACACTAATGTGTTTCCAGTCCCTAGAAGAATTTCGGACATTGTTACCAAGGAATGGGATAGACCAGGCATTCCGTTCTCTCCCCCTCCTACTTTTAAGAAAATGTTTCCCATATCTGACACCATTCGGGATTCTTGGCAGACGGTCCCTAAGGTGGAGGGAGCAATTTCTACCCTGGCTAAGCGTACAACTATACCTATTGAGGACAGTTGGCTTTCAAAGATCCTATGGATAAAAAATTAGAGGGTCTTCTAAAGAAATTGTTTATTCATCAGGGTTTTCTTCTACAACCTATAGCGTGCATTGTGCCAGTAACTACTGTAGCAGCTTTTTGGTTTGAGGTTCTAGAGGAGTCTCTTGAGGTTGAGACCCCATTAGATGATATTTTGGATAGAATTAAGGCTCTCAAGCTAGCTAATTCTTTTATTACAGATGCCGCTTTTCAAATGGCTATATTAGCGGCAAAAGAATGCAGGCTTTGCCATTCTAGCGCGTAGAGCATTATGGCTTAAGTCTTGGTCCGCTGATGTGTCATCAAAATCCAAGCTTTTAGCTATTCCTTTTTAAAGGTAAGACCCTATTCGGGCCTGAACTAAAGGAGATCATTTCCGACATTACTGGAGGTAAAGGTCATGCCCTTCCTCAGGACAAGACGGTTAAAATGACGGCCAAACAGAATAATTTTCGTTCCTTTCGAAACTTTAAGGGTGGACCCTCTACTTCCTCCTCCGCCACAAAGCAGGAGGGGAATTTTGCACAATCCAAGTCAGTCTGGAGACCTAACCAGACCTGGAACAAAGGTTAACAGGCCAAGAAGCCCGCTGCTGCTACCAAGACAGCATGAAGGGGCAGCCCCCGATCCGGGATCGGATCTAGTAGGGGGCAGACTTTCTCTATTTGCTCAGGCTTGGGCAAGAGACATTCAGGATCCCTGGGCATTAGAAATCGCGACCCAGGGGTATCGATTAGAATTCAAGGATTCTCTCCCAAGAGGGAGATTTCATCTTTCACGTTTGTAGGTAGACCGGACAAAAAGAGAGGCGTTCTTACGCTGTGTAGAAGACCTATATACCATGGGTGTAATCTGCCCAATTCCAAAACTTGAACAGGTTCAGGGGTTTTACTCAAATCTGTTCGTGGTTCCCAAAAAAGAGGGAACCTTCAGACCAATTTTATATCTCAAATGCCTAAAGAAATTTCTCAGAGTCCCATCGTTCAAGATAGAGACCATACGAACAATTTTACTGATGATCCAGGAGGGTCAATATATGACCACCGTGGATTTGAAGGATGCGTATCTTCACATTCCTGTCCACAAAGATCATCACCAGGGTTGGCTACAGCCCCCAGAATCTTCACAAAGGTGCTAGGGTCCCTTCTGGCGGTTTCTAAGGCCGCGGGGCATAGCAGTGGCGCCCTATCTGGACAATATTTTGATTCAGGCATCAACTTACTATCTAGCCAAATCTCACACGAAAGTCGTGTTGGCTTTTCTAAGAACTCATGGGTGGAAGGTGAACATACAAAAGAGTTCACTAGTTCCACTGACAAGAGTTCCATTCCTAGGAACTCTGATAAACTCGGTAGACATGAAAAATTTTCTGACGGAGGTCAGAAAGTCAAAGATCCTAACTACTTGCCGAGCACTTCATTCCATTCCTCGGCCATCAGTGGCGCAGTGTATGGAGGCCATTGGGTTAATGGTATCAGCAATGGACATCGTTCCGCTTACATCTCAGACCACTGCAGCTGTGCATGCTCAGACAGTGGAATGGGGATTATGCGGATTTATCTCTTCGGATAAATCTGGATCTAGAGACCAGGGACCTCTTCTTTGGTGGTTGTCACAGGATCATCTGTCCCAGGGAATGTGCTTCCGCAGGCCAGCATGGGTCATAGTGACGACGGACGCCAGCCTCTTGGGCTGGGGTGCAGTCTGGAATTCCCTGAAGGCTCAGGGTGTTTGGACTCAGGAGGAGTCCCTACTACCAATAAATATTCTGGAACTGAGAGCAATATTCAACTCGCTTCCAGCGTGGACTCAGTTGACTTTGGCCAAATTCATAAGATTCCATTCGAACAATATCACGACTGTAGCATATATCAATCATCAAGGGAGAACAAAGAGTCCTCTAGCGATGACAGAGGTTTCCAAGATAATTCGATGGGCAGAGATGCACTCTTGCCATCTCTCAGCAATCTACATCCCAGGAGTGGAGAACTGGGAAGCGGATTTTCTAAGTCATCAGACTTTTCATCCGGGGGAGTGGAAGCTCCATCCGGAGGTGTTTGCGTCATTGATTCGTCAATGGGGCACACCGGAATTGAATCTGATGGCATCTTGTCAGAATGCCAAACTTCCTTGTTACGGATCCAGGTCAAGGGATCCCCAAGCAGTACTGATAGATGCTCTAGCAGTACCTTGGTCGTTCAACCTGGCTTATGTGTTTCCTCCCTTTCCTCTTCTGCCTCGTCTGATTGCCAGAATCAAACAGGAGAGGGCTTCGGTAATCTTGATAGCGCCTGCGTGGCCACGCAGGACTTGGTATGCAGATCTAGTGGAAATGTCATCTCTGCCACCGTGGAAACTGCCACTGAGACAGGACCTTCTCATTCAAGGTCCGTTCCAACATCCAAATCTAAATTCTCTGCAGCTGACTGCCTGGAGATTGAACGCTTGATTTTATCTAAGCGGGGAGTCGGTTATTGATACCTTGATTCGGTTATTGATACCTTGATTCAGGCTCGGAAGCCTGTCACTAGGAAAATTTACCATAAGATATGGCGTAAATATCTTTATTGGTGCGAATCCAAGGGCTACTCATGGAGTAGGGTTAGGATTCCTAGGATTTTGTCTTTTCTCCAAGAAGGATTGGAGAAGGGATTATCGGCTAGTTCCTTAAAGGGACAAATTTCTGCTTTGTCAATTTTACTACACAAGCGTCTGGCGGATGTCCCAGACGTTCAGTCCTTTTGTCAGGCTTTAGTCAGAATCAAGCCTGTTTTAAACCTGTTGTTCTGCCATGGAGTTTGAATTTAGTTCTAAATGTTCTTCAAGGGGTTCCGTTTGAACCTATGCATTCCATAGATATTAAGCTTTTATCTTGGAAAGTTTTGTTTTTAGTTGCTATCTCTTCTGCTCGAAGAGTTTCTGAGCTTTCTGCATTACAATGCGACTCGCCTTATCTTATATTCCATTCGGATAAGGTAGTTTTCCTTCTCTATGTTTTAATCCTTCTTCTAAGAAGGAGCGTCTGTTACATAATCTGGACGTGGTTCGTGCCTTGATGTTTTACTTACAAGCGACCAAGGATTTCCGTCAAACATCTTCTCTATTTGTTGTTTATTCTGGAAAGTGTAGGGGTCAAAAAGCTATGTCTACCTCTTTCTTTTTGGCTGAAAAGCATCATAAAAGCATGCTGGACAGCAGCCTCCTGAAAAGGTTACAGCTCACTCTACTAGAGCGGTGGCTTCCACATGGGCTTTTAAAAACGATGCTTCTGTTGAACAGATTTGTAAGGCTGCGACTTGGTCCTCCCTTCATACCTTTTCCAAATTTTCCAAATTTGATACTTTTGCTTCTTCTGAGGCTGTTTTGGGGAGAAAAGTTCTTTAGGCAGTGGTGCCTTCTTTTTAGGTATCTGTCTTGTCCCTCCCGTTCATCCGTGTCCTGTAGCTTTGGTATTGTATACCACAAGTAAGGATGAATCCATGAACTCGTCGTATCTAGTAGAAGAAAAGGAAATTTATGCTTATCTGATAAATTGATTTCTTCTACGATACGACGAGTCCACAGCCCTCCCTGTCATATTAGATAGATTTTTTTTATTTTTTTTCAGAACTTCAGTCACCTCTGCACCTTATAGCTTTTCTTTTCTCTTCCTATACCTTCGGTCGAATGACTGGGGGTGGAGAGAAGGGAGGAGCCATATATACAGCTCTGCTGTGGTGCTCTTTGCCACTTCCTGTTAGCAGGAGGATAATATCCCACAAGTAAGGATGAATCCGTGGACTCGTATCGTAGAAGAAATCAATTTATCAGGTAAGCATAAATTTCCTTTTTTTATAGGTAAGCACAAAAATACACTTATAAATATAACCCCCCCCCAAAAAAAAAATAATTGTTTTTCCTAAGACATGGAGAGTCCACAACGTCATTCCAATTACTAGTGGGAATATTCACTCCTGGCCAGCAGGAGGAGGCAAAGAGCACTTCAGCAGAGTTGCTAAGTGTCACTGCCCTTACCCATAACCCCCAGTCATTCTCTTTGCCTTTGTCAATAGAGGATGTGAAGTTGGTGTCTGAAGATGTTTTATTCCTTTAATGGGTACTTTTCCCTGCAAGAAAGGATTGGGGTTTAGCTGTGTCCACGTCAATCTCTTGAGTAAGAGTAGTGGTGGCTTTTAAGCAGTTAGAAAGTGGTGAGGTGGTCCTTGCTTTGTTTTCTAACATAATTGCTACCCTAGTTATAGAAAGCCAGAGTTGGTTACTCTGTTCTTTCTTTTTCTACAGGTCTCTGTAAGGAGTATGTGTCCTTTCACACCTTGTGAGTTGTCTTCCTACCCGACAGCTGGATTTGGAGGTCAATGCTTTTGTCTTCTAGGTCTGGGAGACTTGCTCTTGGGAAAATTATTTCTGCATTATTTATTTGGGACATATGTAATCATTGGTATAGGATTTTCTTAGGTCAGTGTGCAGACACTTGTGTATGTGTGGAGAGTATGGGGTTAATAGCTTCCCTTACTGTGTTTGGGACAATATTATTTATTAGATGAAAGTCTAAGTATTAAATTTTGGAGGAAGAAAATGCAACATCTTTTTCTCTCTGTCGGTATCTGAGAGATTATAAGAATCGCACGCTTTTTACTTTGCTGCACAGTTTCTTTTCCTGCAGGTCATGTGACTCCCTGCCCTTCCGTTTGAGATTCGGAGCGGCGTTATTTCTATGTGAGCTCATTTCTGTAATGGCTCATTTGACCGATCTGCAGGGGAGTTTGATGAACATTGGTGATGGCTCAGGTAAGGCACCTCAGGCTGGCTGAGGTGTAGAGGCGCATACTTTGTTTTTTTCCTGATTTTTCTGTTAGCATTTTTGCGCTCTGACAAAACTTTTTCCTTTTTAAAGTGACAGTAGTTATTTTTAAGTTATCTTTTATTCCGTTTCTTTTGGGGATTAATCCAAGCTATGGACTCTGAACAGGAGTGTGTTTCTCTTAATAAATGTTTACTGTGTTTGGAGGCCCAAATTGTTTTGCCTATGCAATTTTGTTCCTCATGTTTAGCCAGGACACTTAAGTTTAAAGGTCAATTACTGCCTTCTGAGCCTAATGTCTCCCAGGATGATGCTGTCCAGGAAATGCCACAGCTTTCTCCTCAAACATCCCAAGCCTCAATGGCTTCACATACAGTGCCCTGCGGTTCCTCTCAGCCTCCTGGAGGAGTGTATTTGCCAATAGATTTTGCTGCACATATATGTTCTGTGGTATCTGTGGCTTTATCTGCTTTTCCCATGATGGGGAAGCGCAAGAGGAAATCAAAACATTTTTCTGTTAGTAAGGTGTCTGTCCCAACTTCTGCTGCAAAAGTTGACCTCCCCCATAAGTCTGATAATGAGGATACCTTGGTAGCTTCTGAGGGTGAAATCTCAGATTCGGACAGTATAAATCTTTTGACTGATTCTGAAGAAGTAAGCTTCAGATTTAAGCTTGAACACCTTTGTTAACTTCTAAATGAGGTACTAGCTACTTTGGACGACTCCGACTCTCCGGTCTTTGTCAACCCTAAAAAATCTAGTAAGATTAATAAATACTATGATGTTCCATCTGCCGTGGAAGTATTTCATGTCCTAGACCGTGTGTAGGAGATCATTTCTCAGGAATGGGATAAGCCAGGGGTTCCCTTTTCCCCTTCTCCCGTTTTTAAGAAGATGTTTCCTGTTGCCGATTCCATTAGGGACTCATGGCACACTGTGCCTAAAGTGGAAGGAGCTATTTCCACTTTGGCCAAGAGAACCACGATTCCTATAGAGGATAGCTGTTCCTTTAAGGATCCCATGGATAAAAAGCTGGAGGCTTATTTAAAGAAAATGTATGTTCATCCGGGATTAGAATTGCAGCCTGCCGTTTTGTATTGCTATGGTAACAAGCGCAGCATCTTCCTGGTGTGACGCTTTGTCTGAGCTAATTTTAGAAGAGACTTTGTTAGAGGAGATCCAAGATAGGATCAAGGCTCTCAAGCTGATTAATTTCTTTATCTCTGATGCCAACATGCAAGTCATTAGACTGGGAGACAAAATGTCTGGTTTCACTGTTCTAGCTTGCAGGGCTCTGTGGGTAAAATCTTCGTCAGCTGATGTTACCTCCAAGTCCAAGCTCTTGATGCTACCTTTCGAGGGCAGTACCCTGTTTGGCACTGGTCTGGCGGCGATAATTTCTGAAATTACAAGTGGATATGGGTCTTTTCTGCCACAGAACAAGAAGAATAGACCTAAGGGACGTCAAAATTCAAATTTTTGTTCCTTTCATAACTTCAAGGGTCAAATGTCTTCCTTTTCCCCCTCCAAGCTGGAGCAGTCCAAGTCCTCTTGGAGACCCAATCAGACTTGGAATAAGGGGAAGCAGTCAAAGAAGCCTTCATCTGAGACTAGGTCAGCATGAAGGGTCCGCCCCCAGTCCAGTAGTGGTTCAAGAGGGGGCAGACTTTCCTTGTTTCGTCAAGCTTGGATACACAATGTCTCAGACCCTTGGGCTGTGGACATAGTATCTCAGGGTTACAAAATAGAATTCAAGACTTGTCCTCCCAGGGGTAGATTTCTTATCTCAAGATTATCTGCAGATCAGGTAAAAAGAAAGGCATTCTTAAGATCCGTTCAGGATCTTTCTTCCCTGGGAGGGATTGTTCCAGTTCCAGTAAAGGAACATTGTCTAGGATTCTCTCTGCATACTTTTTCTAAATTTTACAAATGTGATACTTTTGCCTCGGTTGAGGCTTCCTTTAGGAGAAAGGTTCTTCAAGCGGTGGTACCTTCGGGTATTGGTTTCCACTAGTAATTTGAATGACGTTGTGGACTCTCCATGTCTTAGGAAAGAAAACAAAATTTATGCTTACCTGATAAAGTTCTTTATTTCCAGACATGGAGACTCCACAACCCCACCCTTAATTAAGTTTTTTTTTGTTAAACCTCAGGCACCTTTACACCTTTGTGTTATCTTCTTTTTCCATTTCCCTTTGGCTCAATGACTTGGGGTTATGGGTAAGGGAAGTGACACTTAACAGCTGGGGTGCTATATGCCTCCTCCTGCTGGCCAGGAGTGAATATCCCACTAGTAATTGGAATGACATTGTGGACTCTCCATGTCCGGAAAGAAAGAAATTTATCAGGTAAGCATACATTTTGTTTTTGTGATTCAGACAGCACATACCATTAAAAAAGGTTCCAGTTTACTTCTAGTATCAAATTTGCTTTGTTCCCATGATATTCTGTGTTGAAGAGATACTTAGGGAGATACCTGCGGCCTTATATAGTGCTCCAGAAATGGCTCCTAAGCATACAGCCCTGCTTTTCAACAATAGATACCAAGAGAACGAAAAAATTTTTTATCTGAATCATGAAAGATACATTTTGAGTTTCATATCCATTTAAGAGTTGACCTGTGTCAATATGTATTGTTGCAAAATGCTTGTGCGCTTTTATGGTATATACGTTTTAATCTTGCTGTAAGTCTCTTCGGCTGAGGCTGTTCTGTATCACCTTTGTATGAAAAGTTTGTATTTAGAATACTTCTAAATCTAATATATATATTTAAAATAAATATATTTTTTTTGTAAATTCACTAAACTATAACAAAGTGATTACTAAATAGTAAAAACTGATAATAATATAAGTTTCTGATGAGAAAAATCATTTCAAGCTAAAATACAAACATTGATTCCAATTGATACAGCGCAACTCTAGCTATCATATTTATAATTTATACCAGAATTTATTTCAAGAAAAGAAGGTAGAATATTTAGCCACGTTCTCTGCTTCACTCTTTCTCTCTGTTCAAGATCAGCCATCATTCAAGAGAAGAAAAAGGTGTAGAAAGTTACTGGTTCTTCCTGTTTTATGCCCTATTCACTAGGGTGTGGGCTGGTATTTGCCAATCAAAGGCTACATAAGAGCGTCTTTAGACTAGGCCAAAAGCCTCGCCTAGACCACAAAGGAACATAAAATAGGTCTAAATTCCCTGCAAGTTATGACACCATATTTAGCCGCATATTAAGGGTAAACCGTGTAAGCTCACCTGAAAGCAAACCCCATAGGTGAGACCTCCTCTAGTACATTTATGTATACTCCGTTATAATGTGCACCCAGATACCTTTGTCACTGCAACCTACACATATCAAATGTGAACTCGGGTGCGATCCTTTAACCCTTGGTGTCCTAAATATAAAAAAATTAACTTCAAGGTTTAAGAGAAGAAAGTGAAAATGTGGTGCTCACCTTGATGAAAAACATAGGTAAATATTAAAATGTAGCCCTGTGAATTCACTAGAGACCGATCTACTATCACTATTAAAAGCCTAACTTAACCAGAGCCAATCAGGTATTAGTATAAAAGCAAATGCTGCGTTCAGCCCGACCTGAAATAACCCGCCAATAGCTTAAAACTCCTCTTTAAAGGGACATGAGAGCCAAAAACTTTCTTTCATGATTTGGACAGTGCATACAATTATATACAACTTTCCAATTTACTTCTATTATCTATATCGCTTTATTCTTTTGGTATCCATTGTTGAAAAGTATAGGCTAATGAGCAGCAATGCATTACTGGGAGGTAAGTGCTGATTGGTCGCTGTATTTCTCTTGTCTTTGGCTATCTTGATGTATTCAGCTAGCCTCCTAGTAGTGCATTCTTGATCTTCAGCAAAAGACACAGAGAATTAAGCAAATTTGAAGATAGAAGTCAATTAAAAAGTTGTTTACAATTTCATGTCCCTTTAAGTAGGGATGAGGATAGCAGCAGTAACAGCCAATCATGGTTTACTGATGCTCTGGCATATCTGTCCATCAGTCTATAACCTAACAGCGCTTACGGTTTATTTTCTGTAACTTAAAGGGACACTGAACCCAAATTTTTTCTTTTGTAATTCAGAAAGAGCATGCAATTTTAAGCAACTTTCTAATTTGCTCCTATTATCAATTTTTCTTCATTCTCTTGCTATCTTTATTTGAAAAAGAAGGCATCTAAGCTTTTTTTGGTTTCAGTACTCTGGACAGCACTTTTTTATTGGTGGATGAATTTATCCACCAATCAGCAAGGACAACCCAGGTTGTTCACCAAAAATGGGCCGGCATCTAAACTTACATTTGTGCATTTCAAATAAAGATACCAAGAGAATGAAGAAAATTTGATAATAGGAGTAAATTAGAAAGTTGCTTAAAATTTCATGCTCAATCTGAATCACGAAAGAAAAAATTTGGGTACAGTGTCCCTTTAAGGCCAATATTGTAAACTTCTTGTAATTTATCATCTTACTTGGTCTGTTTGATATAGCAGCATAAATATATGAATTATTGTAAGATAAGTTCTACTTATGTAAAATATGATCAGTTTAAAGTGACATTCTACTGCAAAAATGTGTGCATGGTTAACTATGTGCTTAACCCTACTCACTGGTGTTAAAGGGACAGTCTACTCCCGAATTGTTATTGTTTAAAAAGACAATCACTTTATTACCCATTACCCAATTTTGCACAACCAACTCGGTTATAATAATATACTTTTTACCTCTGTAATTACCTTGTATCTAAGCCTCTGCAGACTGACCCCTTATTTCAGTGCCCTCTGATAAGTTACTCCACTGGCGTGAGCACAATGTTAACTATATGGCACACATAAACACCCTCTAGCTGTGAAAACCTGTTAAATTCATTAAGATAAGCGGCAGCCTTCAAGGGCTTAGAAATTAGCATATGAGAATAACTAGGTTTAGTTTTTAACTAAGAATACCAAGAGAACAAAACAAATTTGATGATAGAAGTGATTTGGAAAGTTCCTTAAAATTGCATGCCCTTTCTGAATTATGATATTTAATTTTGACTAGACTGTCCCTTTAAATATGCAGCTAAAGTCTTGCAAGTGAGACAGAGCACATTGAGCTCCTGAACAGGATGTGACTGCTGATTGGTGGTTACATGTGTTTGTTGTCCTCTGTTGGGTTTAACAAAGGGAAATAAGTGCACAATTAAGATGCTCTAGTAAATTAGTGTTTTGTTTTTGCATCCGAATGCCGCTATACATGCGATTGTACAATATTCTTTACCAGAGCGACAAAACACATTGACAATTAAAAATGTACAGTTCTTAGGCAGCCAGTGGGTTAAATATCAATCTGACTACAGAGGCAAGAACTCATCCTACATGATAACCTTTATACATTCCTTTTTTTTTTTTGTTTATTTCTAGAATTTCCATAAAAGAGGAAACACCCATAAAGACATGGAGTACTCCAGGTAAGTGCACAGTGCTCTTGTTGTCTACCTCCAGCAGCTATACTGTTGTATTGTTTGTGTGCGCCATATAATCTACCTCCAGCAGTACTGTTGTATTGTTTGTGCGCGCCGTATAATCTACCTCCAGCAGTCCTGTTGTATTGTTTTTGTGTGCCATATAATCTACCTCCAGCAGTCCTGTTGTATTGTTTTTGTGTGCCGTATAATCTACCTCCAGCAGTACTGTTGTATTGTTTTTGTGCGCCATATAATCTACCTCCAACAGTACTGTTGTATTGTTGTTGTGTGCCATATAATCTTCTTCCAGCAGTTCTGTTGTATTGTTTGTGTGTGCCATATAATCTACCTCCAGCAGTCCTGTTGTATTGTTTTGTGTGCCGTATAATCTACCTCCAGCAGTACTGTTGTATTGTTTTTGTGTGCCATATAATCTTCCTCCAGCAGTCCTGTTGTATTGTTTGTGTGCGCCATATAATCTACCTCCAGCAGTCCTGTTGTATTGTTTGTGTGCGCCATATAATCTTCCTCCAGCAGTCCTGTTGTATTGTTTTTGTGTGCCATATAATCTTTCTCCAGCAGTCCTGTTGTATTGTTTTTGTGTGCCATATAATCTTCCTCCAGCAGTCCTGTTGTATTGTTTTTGTGTGCCATATAATCTTCCTCCAGCAGCCCTGTTGTATTGTTTTTGTGTGCCATATAATCTACCTCCAGCAGTACTGTTGTATTGTTTGTGTGCGCCATATAATCTACCTCCAGCAGTCCTGTTGTATTGTTTGTGTGCGCCATATAATCTTCCTCCAGCAGTCCTGTTGTATTGTTTTTGTGTGCCATATAATCTTTCTCCAGCAGTCCTGTTGTATTGTTTTTGTGTGCCATATAATCTTCCTCCAGCAGTCCTGTTGTATTGTTTTTGTGCGCCATATCATCTACCTCCAGCAGTACTGTTGTATTGTTTTTGTGTGCCGTATAATCTTCCTCCAGCAGTCCTGTTGTATTGTTTTTGTGTGCCATATAATCTTCCTCCAGCAGTCCTGTTGTATTGTTTTTGTGTGCCATATAATCTACCTCCAGCAGTCCTGTTGTATTGTTGTTGTGTGCCATATAATCTACCTCCAGCAGTACTGTTGTATTGTTTTTGTGCGCTATATAATCTTCCTCCAGCAGTCCTGTTGTATTGTTTTTGTGTGCTATATAATCTTCCTCCAGCAGTCCTGTTGTATTGTTTTTGTGTGCGCCGTATAATCTACCTCCAGCAGTCCTGTTGTATTGTTTTTGTGTGCCGTATAATCTACCTCCAGCAGCCCTGTTGAATTGTTTTTGTGTGCCATATAATCTACCTCCAGCAGTCCTGTTGTATTGTTTTTGTGTGCCATATAATCTACCTCCAGCAGTCCTGTTGTATTGTTTTTGTGTGCCATATAATCTTCCTCCAGCAGTCCTGTTGTATTGTTTCTTTCATGTAATTAGCAAGAGTCCATGAGCTAGTGACGTATGGGATATACATTCCTACCAGGAGGGGCAAAGTTTCCCAAACCTTAAAATGCCTATAAATACACCCCTCACCACACCCACAATTCAGTTTTACAAACTTTGCCTCCTATGGAGGTGGTGAAGTAAGTTTGTGCTAGATTCTACGTTGATATGCGCTCCGCAGCAGGTTGGAGCCCGGTTTTCCTCTCAACGTGCAGTGAATGTCAGAGGGATGTGAGGAGAGTATTGCCTATTTTGAATGCAGTGATCTCCTTCTACGGGGTCTATTTCATAGGTTCTCTGTTATCGGTCGTAGAGATTCATCTCTTACCTCCCTTTTCAGATCGACGATATACTCTTATTTATATACCATTACCTCTGCTGATTTTCGTTTCAGTACTGGTTTGGCTTTCTACAAACATGTAGATGAGTGTCCTGGGGTAAGTAAGTCTTATTTTCTGTGACACTCTAAGCTATGGTTGGGCACTTTGTTTATAAAGTTCTAAATATATGTATTCAAACATTTATTTGCCTTGACTCAGGATGTTCAACATTCCTTATTTTCAGACAGTCAGTTTCATATTTGGGATAATGCACTTGAATCAATTATTTTTCTTACCTTAAAAATTTGACTTTTTTTCCCTGTGGGCTGTTAGGCTCGCGGGGGCTGAAAATGCTTCATTTTATTGCGTCATTCTTGGCGCGGACTTTTTTGGCGCAAAAAATCTTTTCCGTTTCCGGCGTCATACGTGTCACCGGAAGTTGCGTCATTTTTGACGTTCTTTTGCGCCAAAGATGTCGGCGTTCCGAATGTGGCGTCATTTTTGGCGCCAAAAAGCATTTAGGCGCCAAATAATGTGGGCGTCTTATTTGGCGCTAAAAAATATGGGCGTCGCTTTTGTCTCCACATTATTTAAGTCTCATTTTTTCTTTGCTTCTGGTTGCTAGAAGCTTGTTCATTGGCATTTTTTCCCATTCCTGAAACTGTCATTTAAGGAATTTGATCAATTTTGCTTTATATGTTGTTTTTTCTCTTACATATTGCAAGATGTCTCACGTTGCATCTGAGTCAGAAGATACTTCAGGAAAATCGCTGTCTGGTGCTGGAACTACCAAAGCTAAGTGTATCTGCTGTAAACTTTTGGTAGCTATTCCTCCAGCTGTTGTTTGTATTAATTGTCATGACAAACTTGTTAATGCAGATAATATTTCCTTTAGTAATGTACCATTACCTGTTGCAGTTCCATCAACATCTAATGTTCAGAATGTTCCTGATAACATAAGAGATTTTGTTTCTGAATCCATCAAGAAGGCTATGTCTGTTATTCCTCCTTCTAGTAAAGAGGATTCTGTCTCAGAGATTGATGCTGATAAATCTTCATATTTATTTAAAATGGAATTTATTCGTTCTTTACTTAAAAAAGTACTAATTGCTTTAGAAATTGAGGATTGTGGTCCTCTTGATACTTTCTGAAGTAATTTTTAGAGAATCGGATAAATTGGGTAATTCTTTTACTCCTTCTAAACGTTTTAAGCAATTATATCCTGTGCCGTCTGACAGATTAGAATTTTGGGACAAAATCCCTAGAGTTGATGGGGCTATTTCTACCCTTGCTAAACGTACTACTATTCCTACGTCAGATGGTACTTCGTTTAAGGATCCTTTAGATAGGAAAATTGAATCCTTTCTAAGAAAAGCTTATCTGTGTTCAGGTAATCTTCTTAGACCTGCTATATCATTGGCTGATGTTGCTGCAGCTTCAACTTTTTGGTTGGAAACTTTAGCGCAACAAGTAACAGATCATGATTCTCATAATATTATTATTCTTCTTCAACATGCTAATAATTTTATCTGTGATGCCATTTTTGATATTATCAGAGTTGATGTCAGGTTTATGTCTCTAGCTATTTTAGCTAGAAGAGCTTTATGGCTTAAAACTTGGAATGCTGATATGGCTTCTAAATCGACTCTACTTTCCATTTCTTTCCAGGGTAACAAATTATTTGGTTCTCAGTTGGATTCTATTATCTCAACTGTTACTGGTGGGAAAGGAACTTTTTTACCACAGGATAAAAAATCTAAGGGTAAAAACAGGGCTAATAATCGTTTTCGTTCCTTTCGTTTCAACAAAGAACAAAAGCCTGATCCTTCATCCTCAGGAGCAGTTTCAGTTTGGAAACCATCTCCAGTCTGGAATAAATCCAAGCCTTCTAGAAAAGCAAAGCCAGTTTCTAAGTCCACATGAAGGTGCGGCCCTCATTCCAGCTCAGCTGGTAGGGGGCAGGTTACGTTTTTTCAAAGAAATTTGGATCAATTCTGTTCACAATCTTTGGATTCAGAACATTGTTTCAGAAGGGTACAGAATTGGTTTCAAGATGAGACCTCCTGCAAAGAGATTTTTTCTTTCCCGTGTCCCAGTAAATCCAGTGAAAGCTCAAGCATTTCTGAATTGTGTTTCAGATCTAGAGTTGGCTGGAGTAATTATGCCAGTTCCAGTTCTGGAACAGGGGATGGGGTTTTATTCAAATCTCTTCATTGTACCAAAGAAGGAGAATTCCTTCAGACCAGTTCTGGATCTAAAAATATTGAATCGTTATGTAAGGATACCAACGTTCAAAATGGTAACTGTAAGGACTATCTTGCCTTTTGTTCAGCAAGGGCATTATATGTCCACAATAGATTTACAGGATGCATATCTGCATATTCCGATTCATCCAGATCATTATCAGTTCCTGAGATTCTCTTTTCTGGACAAGCATTACCAGTTTGTGGCTCTGCCGTTTGGCCTAGCTACAGCTCCAAGAATTTTTACAAAGGTTCTCGGTGCCCTTCTGTCTGTAATCAGAGAACAGGGTATTGTGGTTTTTCCTTATTTGGACGATATCTTGGTACTTGCTCAGTCTTTACATTTAGCAGAATCTCATACGAATCGACTTGTGTTGTTTCTTCAAGATCATGGTTGGAGGATCAATTCACTAAAAAGTTCATTGATTCCTCAGACAAGGGTAACCTTTCTGGGTTTCCAGATAGATTCAGTGTCCATGACTCTGTCTTTGACAGACAAGAGACGTCTAAAATTGATTTCAGCTTGTCGAAACCTTCAGTCACAATCATTCCCTTCGGTAGCCTTATGCATGGAAATTCTAGGTCTTATGACTGCTGCATCGGACGCGATCCCCTTTGCTCATTTTCACATGCGACCTCTTCAGCTTTGTATGCTGAATCAATGGTGCAGGGATTACACAAAGATATCTCAATTAATATCTTTAAAACCGATTGTTCAACACTCTCTAACGTGGTGGACAGATCACCATCGTTTAATTCAGGGGGCTTCTTTTGTGCTTCCGACCTGGACTGTAATTTCAACAGATGCAAGTCTCACAGGTTGGGGAGCTGTGTGGGGATCTCTGACGGCACAAGGAGTTTGGGAATCTCAGGAGGTGAGATTACCGATCAATATTTTGGAACTCCGTGCAATTTTCAGAGCTCTTCAGTCTTGGCCTCTTCTGAAGAGAGAATCGTTCATTTGTTTTCAGACAGACAATGTCACAACTGTGGCATACATCAATCATCAAGGAGGGACTCACAGTCCTCTGGCTATGAAAGAAGTATCTCGAATTCTGGTTTGGGCGGAATCCAGCTCCTGTCTAATCTCTGCGGTTCATATCCCAGGTATAGACAATTGAGAAGCGGATTATCTCAGTCGCCAAACGTTGCATCCGGGCGAATGGTCTCTTCACTCAGAGGTATTTCTTCAGATTGTTCAAATGTGGGAGCTTCCAGAAATAGATCTGATGGCGTCTCATCTAAACAAGAAACTTCCCAGGGATCTGTCCAGATCCCGGGATCCTCAGGCAGAAGCAGTGGATGCATTATCACTTCCTTGGAAGTATCATCCTGCCTATATCTTTCCGCCTCTAGTTCCTCTTCCAAGAGTAATCTCCAAGATTCTGAAGGAATGCTCGTTTGTTCTGCTGATAGCTCCGGCATGGCCTCACAGGTTTTGGTATGCGGATCTTGTCCGGATGGCCTCTTGCCATCCGTGGACTCTTCCGCTAAGATCAGACCTTCTGTCGCAAGGTCCTTTTTTCCATCAGGATCTCAAATCCTTAAATTTAAAGGTATGGAGATTGAACGCTTGATTCTTGGTCAAAGAGGTTTCTCTGACTCTGTGATTAATACTATGTTACAGGCTCGTAAATCTGTATCCAGAGAGATATATTATAGAGTCTGGAAGACTAATATTTCTTGGTGTCTTTCTCATCATTTTTCTTGGCATTCTTTTAGAATTCCGAGAATTTTACAGTTTCTTCAGGATGGTTTAGATAAAGGTTTATCCGCAAGTTCTTTGAAAGGACAAATCTCTGCTCTTTCTGTTCTTTTTCACAGAAAGATTGCTAATCTTCCTGATATTCATTGTTTTGTACAAGCTTTGGTTCGTATAAAACCTGTCATTAAGTCAATTTCTCCTCCTTGGAGTTTGAATTTGGTTCTGGGGGCTCTTCAAGCTCCTCCGTTTGAACCTATGCATTCATTGGACATTAAATTACTTTCTTGGAAAGTTTTGTTCCTTTTGGCGATCTCTTCTGCCAGAAGAGTCTCTGAATTATCTGCTCTTTCTTGTGAGTCTCCTTTTCTGATTTTTCATCAGGATAAGGCGGTGTTGCGAACTTCTTTTGAATTTTTACCTAAAGTTGTGAATTCCAACAACATTAGTAGAGAAATTGTGGTTCCTTCATTATGTCCTAATCCTAAGAATTCTAAGGAGAAATCGTTGCATTCTTTGGATGTTGTTAGAGCTTTGAAATATTATGTTGAAGCTACTAAGTCTTTCCGAAAGACTTCTAGTCTATTTGTTATCTTTTCCGGTTCTAGAAAAGGCCAGAAAGCTTCTGCCATTTCTTTGGCATCTTGGTTGAAATCTTTAATTCATCATGCCTATGTCGAGTCGGGTAAAACTCCGCCTCAAAGGATTACAGCTCATTCTACTAGGTCAGTTTCTACTTCCTGGGCGTTTAGGAATGAAGCTTCGGTTGATCAGATTTGCAAAGCAGCAACTTGGTCCTCTTTGCATACTTTTACTAAATTCTACCATTTTGATGTATTTTCTTCTTCTGAAGCAGTTTTTGGTAGAAAAGTACTTCAGGCAGCGGTTTCAGTTTGAATCTTCTGTTTATGTTTTTCATTACACTTTATTTTGGGTGTGGATTATTTTCAGCAGGAATTGGCTGTCTTTATTTTATCCCTCCCTCTCTAGTGACTCTTGCGTGGAAAGATCCACATCTTGGGTAGTCATTATCCCATACGTCACTAGCTCATGGACTCTTGCTAATTACATGAAAGAAAACATAATTTATGTAAGAACTACCTGATAAATTCATTTCTTTCATATTAGCAAGAGTCCATGAGGCCCGCCCTTTTTTGTGGTGGTTATGATTTTTTTGTATAAAGCACAATTATTCCAATTCCTTATTTTATATGCTTTCGCACTTTTTTCTTATCACCCCACTTCTTGGCTATTCGTTTAAACTGAATTGTGGGTGTGGTGAGGGGTGTATTTATAGGCATTTTAAGGTTTGGGAAACTTTGCCCCTCCTGGTAGGAATGTATATCCCATACGTCACTAGCTCATGGACTCTTGCTAATATGAAAGAAATGAATTTATCAGGTAAGTTCTTACATAAATTATGTTTTTTGTGTGCCGTATAATCTACCTCCAGCAGTACTGTTGTATTGTTTTTGTGTGCCGTATAATCTACCTCCAGCAGTACTGTTGTATTGTTTTTGTGCGCCATATAATCTACCTCCAGCAGTACTGTTGTATTGTTTTTGTGTGCCGTATAATCTACCTCCAGCAGTACTGTTGTATTGTTTTTGTGCGCCATATAATCTACCTCCAGCAGTACTGTTGTATTGTTTTTGTGCGCCATATAATCTACCTCCAGCAGTACTGTTGTATTGTTTTTGTGTGCCATATAATCTACCTCCAGCAGTACTGTTGTATTGTTTTTGTGTGCCATATAATCTACCTCCAGCAGTCCTGTTGTATTGTTTTTGTGTGCCATATAATCTACCTCCAGCAGTCCTGTTGTATTGTTTTTGTGCGCCATATCATCTACCTCCAGCAGTCCTGATGTATTGTTTTTGTGTGCCATATAATCTACCTCCAGCAGTCCTGTTGTATTGTTTTTGTGTGCCATATAATCTACCTCCAGCAGTCCTGTTGTATTGTTTGTGTGCCATATAATCTTCCTCCAGCAGTCCTGTTGTATTGTTTTTGTGTGCCATATAATCTACCTCCAGCAGTACTGTTGTATTGTTTTTGTGCGCCATATAATCTACCTCCAGCAGTACTGTTGTATTGTTTTTGTGTGCCATATAATCTACCTCCAGCAGTCCTGTTGTATTGTTTTTGTGTGCCATATAATCTACCTCCAGCAGTCCTGTTGTATTGTTTGTGTGCGCCGTATAATCTACCTCCAGCAGTCCTGTTGTATTGTTGTTGTGTGCCATATAATCTACCTCCAGCAGTCCTGTTGTATTGTTTTTGTGTGCCATATAATCTACATCCAGCAGTCCTGTTGTATTGTTTTTGTGTGCCGTATAATCTACCTCCAGCAGTCCTGTTGTATTGTTTTTGTGTGCCATATTATCTTCCTCCAGCAGTCCTGTTGTATTGTTTTTGTGCGTCATATAATCTACCTCCAGCAGTCCTGTTGTATTGTTTTTGTGTGCCGTATAATCTTCCTCCAGCAGTCCTGTTGTATTGTTTTTGTGTGCCGTATAATCTACCTCCAGCAGTCCTGTTGTATTGTTGTTGTGTGCCATATAATCTACCTCCAGCAGTCCTGTTGTATTGTTTTTGTGTGCCATATAATCTACCTCCAGCAGTCCTGTTGTATTGTTTTTGTGTGCCGTATAATCTACCTCCAGCAGTCCTTTTGTATTGTTTTTGTGTGCCGTATAATCTACCTTCAGCAGTCCTGTTGTATTGTTTTTGTGTGCCGTATAATCTACCTCCAGCAGTCCTGTTGTATTGTTTTTGTGTGCCATATAATCTACCTCCAGCAGTCCTGTTGTATTGTTTTTGTGTGCCATATAATCTACCTCCAGCAGTCCTGTTGTATTGTTTTTGTGTGCCATATAATCTACCTCCAGCAGTCCTGTTGTATTGTTTGTGTGCGCCGTATAATCTACCTCCAGCAGTCCTGTTGTATTGTTGTTGTGTGCCATATAATCTACCTCCAGCAGTCCTGTTGTATTGTTTTTGTGTGCCATATAATCTACCTCCAGCAGTCCTGTTGTATTGTTTTTGTGTGCCGTATAATCTACCTCCAGCAGTCCTGTTGTATTGTTTTTGTGTGCCGTATAATCTACCTCCAGCAGTCCTTTTGTATTGTTTTTGTGCGCCATATAATCTACCTCCAGCAGTCCTGTTGTATTGTTTTTGTGTGCCATATAATATACCTCCAGCAGTCCTGTTGTATTGTTTGTGTGCCATATAATCTTCCTCCAGCAGTCCTGTTGTATTGTTTTTGTGTGCCGTATAATCTGCCTCCAGCAGTCCTGTTGTATTGTTTTTGTGTGCCGTATAATCTACCTCCAGCAGTCCTGTTGTATTGTTTTTGTGTGCCATATAATCTTCCTCCAGCAGTCCTGTTGTATTGTTTGTGTGCCATATAATCTTCCTCCAGCAGTCCTGTTGTATTGTTTTTGTGTGCCGTATAATCTACCTCCAGCAGTCCTGTTGTATTGTTTTTGTGTGCCATATAATCTTCCTCCAGCAGTCCTGTTGTATTGTTTGTGTGCCATATAATCTTCCTCCAGCAGTCCTGTTGTATTGTTTTTGTGTGCCGTATAATCTACCTCCAGCAGTACTGTTGTATTGTTTTTGTGCGTCATATAATCTACCTCCAGCAGTCCTGTTGTATTGTTTTTGTGTGCCATATAATCTGTTGTATTGTTTTTGTGTGCCATATAATCTACCTCCAGCAGTCCTGTTGTATTGTTTTTGTGCGCCATATAATCTACCTCCAGCAGTCCTGTTGTATTGTTTTTGTGCGCCATATAATCTACCTCCAGCACTCCTGTTGTATTGTTTTTTGTGCGCCATATCATCTACCTCCAGCAGTACTGATGTATTGTTTTTTTGTGCCATATAATCTACCTCCAGCAGTCCTGTTGTATTGTTTTTGTGCGCCATATCATCTACCTCCAGCAGTCCTGTTGTATTGTTTTTGTGTGCCATATAATCTTCCTCCAGCAGTCCTGTTGTATTGTTTTTGTGTGCCATATAATCTACCTCCAGCAGTCCTGTTGTATTGTTTTTGTGTGCCATATAATCTACCTCCAGCAGTCCTGTTGTATTGTTTTTGTGTGCCATATAATCTACCTCCAGCAGTCCTGTTGTATTGTTTTTGTTTGCCATATAATCTACCTCCAGCAGTCCTGTTGTATTGTTTTTGTGTGCCGTATAATCTACCTCCAGCAGTCCTTTTGTATTGTTTTTGTGTGCCGTATAATCTACCTCCAGCAGTCCTGTTGTATTGTTTTTGTGTGCCATATAATCTACCTCCAGCAGTCCTGTTGTATTGTATTTGTGTGCCATATAATCTACCTCCAGCAGTACTGTTGTATTGTTTTTGTGTGCCATATAATCTACCTTCAGCAGTCCTGTTGTATTGTTTTTGTGCGCCATATAATCTACCTCCAGCAGTCCTGTTGTATTGTTTTTGTGTGCTATGTAATCTACCTCCAGCAGTCCTCTTGTATTGTTTTTGTGTGCTATATAAACTACCTCCAGCAGTCCTGTTGTATTGTTTTTGTGCGCCATATAATCTACCGCTAGCAGTCCTGTTGTATTGTTTTTGTACGCCATATAATCTACCGCCAGCAGCCTTGTTGTATTATTTTTCTGCGCCAAATAATCTACCTCCAGCAGGCCTTTTGTATTGTTTTTGTGTACCCCCACCGATAGGAGACACCCTTCAAGTGTAGATAAATGGTTAGGGGTTCTAAAGCTTTTCTCTTAATCAATATCTGGGGAGCCAGATTTGTCAATAATTGAAGAGAATGATTGTCAAAGAATAAAGGTTGTTGCTTCCTAGGCAACTGAAGAATTAAGAGCCTCAGGTTTTGAAAAAGGTGCCTGAGAATTTGGGCACTGAATTACTTTAGGGATGGTTCGGAGTGTAATGTTATTCCTCCTACTTCTATTTTCCAGATCCTCAATTTTATCTTATAGCTTTGAGATTGTTTCTTTCATGTAATTGGCAAGAGTCCATGAGCTAGTGACGTATGGGATATACAATCCTACCAAGAGGGGCAAAGTTTCCCAAACCTCAAAATGACTATAAATACACCCCTCACCACACCCACAATTCAGTTTTACAAACTTTGCCTCCTATGGAGGTGGTGAAGTAAGTTTGTGCTTAGATTCTAAGTTGATATGCGCTTCTCAGCATTTTGAAGCCCGATTCCTCTCAGAGTACAGTGAATGTCAGAGGGATATGAAGGGAGTATCACTTATTGAATGCAATGGTTTTCGTCACGGGAGATCTATTTCATAGGTTCTCTGTTATCCGTCGTAGAGATTCATCTCCTACCTCCCTTATTCAGATCGACGATATACTCTCATATTCCATTACCTCTACTGATAACTGTTTCATTACTGGTTTGGCTATCTGCTATATGTGGATGGGTGTCTTTCGGTAAGTATGTTTTCATTACTTAAGACAATCTCAGCTTTGGTTTGGCACTTTATGTATTAATATAAAGTTCTAAATATATGTATTGTACTTATATTTGCTATGAGTCAGGTTTATGTATATTTCCTTTTGCAGACTGTCGGTTTCATGTTTGGGAAAAGCATTTTGTAGGAAAAAAAATTCTTACCTAGGGTTTAGTCTTTTTTTCAATTGACTGTTTTTCATTAAATTTCACGGGCAAGATTAGGCTCGCGAGGGCGCAAAATGCCAAAGTACATTGCATCATTCTTGGCGCGAGATTTTTTGGCGCAAAGTTACGTTCGATGATGCCAAATTCGTCATTTCCGGCGTCTTGGTCGGCGCTGCGTTCCTTTCACAAGGTTGCGTCTTCAATGATGTGTGTGTGTCATTTCCGGATGTTGTTAGCACCAAAAAAAATTCTGTTTGCGTTGTGCGTCATACTTGGCGCCAAATATTTTAATTATTTAAAACCCCATTCCTATATGCCTCTTGACTTTTTCTCTGTCAGAGGGCTATGCTGTTTGCATTTTTTTCCCATTCCTGAAACTGCCATATACGGAAAATTGATCATTTTGCTTTATATGTTGTTTTTTTCTCTTACATTTGCAAGATGTCTCAGTCTGATCCTGTCTCAGAAACCACTGTTGGAACCCTGCTGCCTGATAACAGTTCTACCAAAGCTAAGTGCATTTGTTGTAAACTTGAGATTATTTCTCCAGCTGTGGTTTGTAATAGTTGTAATGATAAGCTTTTACATGCAGAGAATGTCTCCATTAGTAATAGTACATTGCCTGTTGTTCCTTCAACATCTAATGTACAAGATATACCTGTGATTTTAAGTTTTTTTTTTTATTTAATAATTTTTATTGAGATTAATCATATAAATAACAACAGTCAAAAGTTCAGTGGTGACTACATTAGGTACATCTTGAATTGGTTTAGTTATTATATTCAGACCTGAAAGGAAATAAGAGAAAAACAAAACAAAAAAAACATAATACAGGGTTGTCAACATACAGAGTACCAATCCATTCTGCACGTTACTGTCAGACTAGTGAAATGGAACCTCATTTTACTATTAAATATAATGGAAACGCACCTCTAATGTTTCAACAGGCCTCTCATGGACCCATTTAAATTAAATGATTTATGGAGGTGCTTAACTGTAAAACACGGTCACTTTTGGACCAAACATGGAAACAAAGGGAAAAAAAAAACAGAACAAGAAACAAAGCAAGAGAGAGCATTATAAAACTTGAATCGCCCTAGAGACTATTATTAAATCCCCTACAATTGAGCACATATGATCTCTTGGTTCTAGGTAATAGGGCATAATAGGGAGGGGAGTGAACAGGTTTGGGTTTAATACTACTACGGCATCTATCTGCAAATGAGCTTACTTTCCGGCTTTTAGGTATATCAAATAATGGCCATGGAATCATGACAAAGCCTCAAGGATGGAACAGTTACACATGTTGATGGAAAACATAGAGAGTTCACTGCTACACGGTGTAGAAGTACCGCAACAGTCTGCAGTCATCCCCACTGTCCATATCATGTCACTATTCTTATACCATTAAGAGTCCAGTGACCAGAGTGCTGCAGGACCTAAGCCGTATAGGCGGAAGACAGCTGTAGACTGTGGCTTAGGTGCGCCGCGGCTCGGACCAGACCTAGCCACCGGGGTCAAAAAGCCTGCCTGAGATGTCTTCTGCCATGCCTCTAGCAAAAGCCCCTCCGCTCAACTCCTGTTCTATCAAAGCAGTAAGGCTGTATGGGAGCGTGGCAACGAACTGTCCCTTGGGATCCTGCCTCATCTGCATGTTCAACTGTACGGGAGGGACCCCCTGGCAGCCCCACACCGATAACTCTGCTGCAAATCGGCCTTTGGGATACCGCTGGGTGAGGATATGAGGTAACTCCTTCGGGAGGGGACTTTCTCCCTTCTGGTAAGCCCCTATATGTAGTTGCAGCTTGTCTGAGGAAAAAAATGTAGCCAGGATTGATTGCGGGATCCGAGAACTGTGAGCCTCAGCAGCGGGTACAGGAACGATCATTTCATCTAGGTACTGCTGAGAAGTATAGTTGCGCTGCTTAGATCTACCTCCCCACTCTCTGTAAGGGTGACTAGCGTCGCATTGTGATCCCTTTGCCAGGTCAGTCCCTCGGTAGCTGGATTCCCCAGGTTGGGGATCTAGATTCATATCCACTGAATCGCTGCAGATTCTCCCGCCCACACCTGTGGCAAAAGCCTCCGGGATGGATCCGGACCCCAGCAGGCCCACCGCAGAGGTGTCAGCCCCAGAAACGTGTGCCAGATCGATCCGGCGTTCAGGCTCTGTCGGCATGTATGGTAAGTGCGGCTCCTGATCTGCTAATAACGGTCGGACCTCAGCATTATATACCATAACTGATTGCGACTCATAGGCACATTGAGTTGTACTGCATATTTCCTCCTCTATGCGAGTTAGATGAGTTGCTAGTAGCTCTTCAAACAGTTGTAAGATATGCATCTCCATGCTTTGCAAATTCTTCCTATTTCTATAGGAAACCATGACCCCGGCAATGGGGGGGGGTTAATGTGCGGCAGCCCCAGACCTGCGTCCCACGAAGCTTAGCGTGTGTGAGTATCTCACAAAATAATCCTAATGGCTTGCAAAATGGCTTCTAGGCCTGTGGGGAGGTTCGACACGCAGCTGTCTCAAAGAACATAGGTCAAAACATAGTCAAATTATCCGCTCTTCTATGCAATCCAGACTCAAGCAATATAGAAGTCCAAAGTGTCAAATTAGTGTGATGTTTAGCAAATTTGCTGTGAGTAATCTATAAAAAGTCCTCTTGATCTCAGAGAGCTTCACTAAGACACATCTTGCCGCTTTGAGAGTAGGCTCCGCCCCCGATTTTAAGTTTTTATTGCTGATTCAATTCAAAAGGCTTTGTCTGCCATCCCGCCTTCTAATAAACGTAAAAGATCTTTTAAAACTTCTCATAAAGTTGATGAAATTTCAAATGACCGACAACATAATGAATTATCCTCCTCTGATGAAGATTTATCCAATTCAGAAGATCCTTCCTCAGATGTTGACACTGACAAATCTACTTAAAATGGAGTATATACGTTTTTTGTTAAAAGAAGTGTTGATTACATTGGATACTGAGGAAACTAGTCCTCTTGATGTTAAAACCAGTAAATGTTTAAATTCTGTTTATAAACCTTCTGTGGTTACTCCAGAGGTTTTTCCAGTTCCTGATGCTATTTCTGATATGATTTCTAAGGAATGGAATAGGTCTGGTACTTATTTTATTCCTTCTTCAAGGTTTAAAAAATTGTATCCTTTGTCAGCAGTTAGATTAGAGTTTTGGGAAAAGATCCACAAATTTGATGGGGCTATTTCTACTCTTGCTAAACATACTACTATTCCTTTGGAAGATAGTACTTCCTTTAAAGATCCTTTAGATAGGAAACTTGAATCTTATCTAAGGAAAGCCTATTTATATTTATTTCATGTAATTGGCAAAAGTCCATGAGCTAGTGACGTATGGGATATACAATCCTACCAGGGGGGGCAAAGTTTCCCAAACCTCAAAATGCCTATAAATACACCCCTCACCAAACCCACAATTCAGTTTTACAAACTTTGCCTCCTATGGAGGTGGTGAAGTAAATTTGTGCTTAGATTCTACGTTGATATGCACTTTTCAGAATTTTGAAGCCCGATTTCTCTCAGAGTACAGCGAATGTCAGAGGGTTGTGAAGGGAGTATCACCTATTGAATGCAATGGTTTTCTTCACAGGAGATCTATTTCATAGGTTCTCTGTTATCGGTCATAGAGAGTCATCTCCTACCTCCCTTATTCAGATCGACGATATACTCTCATATTCCATTACCTCTACTGATAACTGTTTCAGTACTGGTTTGGCTATCTGCTATATGTGGATGGGTGTCTTTTGGTAAGTATGTTTTCATTACTTAAAGGGACAGTATACACTCATTTTCATATAACTGCATGTAATAGACACTACTATAAAGAATAATATGCACAGATACTGATATAAAAATCCAGTATAAAACTGTTTAAAAACTTACTTAGAAGCTGTCAGTTTGGCTCTGTTGAAAAGGTAGCTGGAAAGCCCACTGCAAGTGACAAATAAGACACTCCCCCCCTCCCCCTTCTTTTGCATATGAAAAGACCCTTTACACAAACAGGAGCAAGCTGGAGTAGGTAGTCGAGCGTATTCACATAAAACTTTGGGGCTTGGTTAGGAGTCTGAAAATCAGAGCAATGTTATTAAAAAATAAGCAAAACTATACATTAATTTTAAAAAAAAAAACTTTATGGGCTATATAAATAGATTATCTACAAAACATTTATGCAAAGAAAAAATGAGTGTATAATGTCCCTTTAAGACACTCTTAGCTATGGTTTGGCATGTGTTAACATAAAGTTCTAAATTTATGTATTGTACTTATATTTGCCATGAGTCAGGTTTATGTATATTTCCTTTTTGCAGACTGTCAGTTTCATATTTGGGAAAAGCATATTTAGGAAAATATTTTTTCTTACCTGGGGTATAGTCTTTTTTTTACTGACTGTTTTCTCTTTAAATTTTGCGGGCAAAATTAGGCTCGCGAGGGAGCAAAATGACGAAATTTATTGTGTCATTCTTGGGGCGAGAATTTTTTTGGCACAAAGTTACGTCCGATGGCGTAAATTCATCATTTGTGGCGTCTTAGTTGACGCCAAGTTCCTTGCACAAGGTTGCGTTGTCAATGACGCAAGTGTGTCATTTCCGGATGTTGCGCCAAAAAAATTTTCAGTTACGCTGTGCGTCATACTTCTGTTGTTTCAGGAACAGGGTCTGGGGTTTTATTCAAATCTATTCATTGTCCCAAAGAAATAAAATTCTTTCAGGCCAGTTCTGGATCTGAAAATTTTGAATCGTTATGTAAGAGTGCCAATTTTCAAAATGGTGACTATAAGGACTATTCTGCTTTTTGTTCAGCAAGGGCATTATATGTCCACAATAGACTTACAGGATGCTTATCTTCATATTCCGATTCATCCAGACCATTATCAGTTTCTGAGATTCTCTTTTCTAGACAAGCATTACCAATTTGTCGCTCTTCCGTTTGGCCTAGCGACAGCTCCAAGAATCTTTTTGAAGGTTCTCAGTGCCCTGCTCTCTGTAATCAGAGAACGGGATATTGCGGTATTTCCTTATTTGGACGATATCTTGGTACTAGCTCAGTCTCTGCATTCTGCAGAATCTCACACAAATCAACTAGTGTTGTTTCTTCAAAGACATGGTTGGAGGATCAATTTACCAAAAAGTTCTTTGATTCCTCAGACAAGGGTCACCTTTTTAGGTTTCCAGATAGATTCAGTGTCCATGACTTTGTCTGTAACAGACAAGTGACGATTAAAATTGGTTTCAGCTTGTCGGAACCTTCAGTCTCAGTCATTCCCTTCAGTGGCTATGTGCATGGAGGTTTTAGGTCTCATGACTGCAGCATCGGGCGCGATTCCCTTTGCTCGTTTTCTTATGAGACCTCTCCTGCTTTGTATGCTGAACCAATGGTGCAGAGATTATACAAAGATATCACAATTAATATCCTTAAATCCCAATCTTCGACTCTCTCTGACTTGGTGGTTAGATCACCATCGTATAGTTCAAGGGGCCTCTTTTGTTCGTCCAACCTGGACTGTGATCACAACAGATGCAAGTCTTTCAGGTTGGGGAGCTGTCTGGGGATCTCTGACAGCACAAGGGGTTTGGAAATCTCAAGAGGCAAGATTACCAATCAATATTTTGGAACTCTGTGCGATTTTCAGGGCTCTTCAGGTTTGGCCTCTGTTGAAGAGAGAACCGTTCATTTGTTTTCAGACAGACAATATCACAACTGTGGCATATGTCAATCATCAGGGTGGGACTCACAGTCCCCAAGCTATGAAATAAGTATCTTGGATACTTGCTTGGGCGGAATCTAGCTCCTGTCTAATTTCTGCGGTTCATATTCCAGGTATAGACAATTGGGAAGCGGATTGTCTCAGCGGTCAGACTCTACATCCGGGGGAGTGGTCCCTCCATCCAGATGTGTTTTTTCAGATTGTTCATATGTGGGGTCTTCCAGAAATAGATCTGATGGCATCTCATCTAAACAAGAAACTTCCCAGGTACCTGTCCAGGTCCAGGGATCCTCAGGCGGAAGCAGTGGATGCGTTGTCAGTTCCTTGGTGTTACCAACCTGTTTATATTTTCCTGCCTCTAGTTATTCTTCCAAGAGTGATCTCCATAATCATCATGGAACAGTCGTTTGTGTTGCTGGTAGCTCCAGCATGGCCTCACAGGTTTTGGTTTGTGGATCTTGTTCGGATGTCCAGTTGCCAACCTTGGCCAATTCCATTATGGCCGGACCTTCTGTTTCAAGGTCCATTTTTCCATCAGGAGCTCAAATCATTAAATTTGAAGGTATGGAAATTGAACGCCTAGTGCTTAGTCATAGAGGTTTCTCTGACTCAGTGATTAATACTATGTTACAGGCTTGTAAATCTGTTTCTAGGAAGATTTATTATTGAGTTTGGAAGACTTATATTTCATGGTGTTCTTCTCATAAATTCTCTTGGCATTCTTTTAGAATTCCTAGAATTTTACAGTTTCTTCAGGATGGTTTGGATAAGAGTTTGTCTGCAAGTTCCTTGAAGGGACAAATCTCTGCTCTTTCTGTTTTATTTCACAGAAAGATTGCTAAGCTTCCTGATATTTACTGTTTTGTACAGGCTTTGGTCCGTATCAAGCCTGTCATTAAAGCAATCTCTCCTCCTTGGAGTCTTAATTTGGTTTTGAAGGCTTTATAGGCTCCTCCTTTTGAGCCTATGCATTCTTTGGACATTAAACTACTTTCTTGGAAAGTGTTGTTTCTTTTGGCCATCTCTTCTGCTAGAAGAGTTTCTAAATTATCTGCTCTTTCTTGTGAATCTCCTTTTCTGATTTTTCATCAGGATAAGGTAGTTTTGCGGACTTCATTTAAATTCTTACCTAAGGTTGTGAATTCTAACAACATTAATAGAGAAATTGGTGTCCGTTCTTTGTGTCATAATCCTAAGAATTTTTTTGAGATATCCTTACATTCTTTGGATGTGGTAAGAGCTTTGAAATATTATTATATTTCAGGAAGACTTCTAGTTCTAGGAAAGGTCAGACGGCTTCTGCCATTTCCTTGGCATCTTGGTTAAAGCTTTTGATTCATCAGGCTTATTTGAAGTCGGGTCAAGCCCACCTCAGAGAATTACAGCTCATTGTACTAGATCAGTTTCCACTTCGTGGGCTTTTAAGAATGAAGCTTCAGTTGATCAGATTTGCAAAGCAGCAACTTGGTCTTCTTTGCATATATTTACTAAATTCTACTGTTTTGATTTATTTGCTTCTTCGAAAGCAGTTTTTAGTAGAAAAGTTCTTCAGGCAGCTGTTTCAGTTTGATTCCTCTGCTTATATTTTAAGGTTTTTTTTTTCTTTCATTTATGAGAAAAACTTATTTTTTTGTATGTGGATTTAATTTTTTCAGCGGAAAATGGCTGTTTTATTTTATCTCTCCCTCCCTAGTGACTCTTGTTTGGAGTTCCATATCTTGGGTATTGCTATCCCATATGTCACTAGCTTATGGACTCTTGCCAATTACATGAAATAAAACATAATTTATGTAAGAACTTACCTGATAAATTCATTTATTTGATATTGGCAAGAGTCCAATAGACCCACCCTTTTTATGGTGGTTATGATATTTTGTATAAAGCACAATTATTTCCAAATTCCTTTGTTAATGCTTTCTACTCCTTTCTTTACCACCCCTCTACTTGGCTATCCGTTAAACTGAATTGTGGGTGTGGTGATGGGTGTATTTATAGTCATTTTGAGGTTTGGGAAACTTTGCCCCTCCTGGTAAGATTGTGTATCCCATACGTCACTAGCTCATGGACTCTTGCCAATATGAAAGAAATTAATTTATCAGGTAAGTTCTTACATAAATTATGTTTTCATCATGGTTGTTGCTGCTGGAAAGTTTGTATCTAAGTAGACTGAGAATCCATTTTTTTCCTCTAAATTTTCAACTCTAAAACCAATCTTTAATACAACAATTGATTAACCCCTTAACAACTGACGACGTATATCGATATCGAGGCATACTGCAATAACCATACACTCTGTGGCCCTCTCTGCATCCGACATCGATGGCCGCAATCATTGGTGGGTGGGAGCTTATGTGGGAGGCGGGTGGGCAGCCATCAATGGGTGGATGATGCCAGAGGGGGGCGGGATCATGGGAGCGGGCGCATGGGGGTGGCGGTCGGCCGTGCACAGGGCTGGAGCAGGTGGGAACCACTACACTATGGAAAATTTTATGATATGAAGTGGGAGAAAGGGGGATGGGAATTGGGAATAATTAAGATCTAAGGGATCTGGGAGGGGGTGGGGGTTGGTCTTGGGGGGGGGAGAAGCTACACTACAGAAAAAAAAAATGTTTTATTGTAAACTGGGTACTGGCAGCCAGCTGCCAGTACCCAAGATTGCTCCCATTAAGGTAGAGGGGGAGGGTTAGAGAGCTGTTTGGGGGATCAGGGAGGTTGGGGGCTAAGGGGGGATCCTACACAGCAGAATAATTAAAAAAACAAAAAACTTATTTTAGTACTGGCAGACTTTCTGCCAGTACTTAAGATGGTGGGGACATTTGTGCGGTGGAGAGGTAAGAGAGCTGCTTGGGAGGGCTCAGGGGGTGTGATGTGTCAGATGGGAGGCTAATCTCTACACTAAAGCTAAATTTAACCCTGCAAGCACCCTACAAGCTACTTAAATAACCCATTCACTGCTAGACATAATACACGTGTGATGCGCAGCGGCATTTAGCGGCCTTTTAATTGCCAAAAAGCAACGCCAAAGCCATATATGTCTTCTATTTCTGAACAAAGGGGTTCCCAGAGAAGCATTTACAACCAGATATCAGTGTCCCAATGTAACTAGCGCTAATTTTGGTTTGGAAATAGCAAAGTGCTACTTGTATTTATTGCCCTATAACTTGCAAAAAAAGCAAAGAACATTTAAACATTGGGTATTTCTAAGCTCAGGATAAAATTTAGAAACTATTTTGCATGGGTGTTTTTTGTGGCTGTAGCTGTGTAACAGATTTTGGGGGTCAAAGTTAGAAAAAGTGTGTTTTTTTTCCATTTTTTCCTCATTTTATCATATTTTTTTTATAGTAAATTATAAGATATGATGAAAATAATGGTATCTTTAGAAAATCCATTTAATGGCGAGAAAAACGGTATATAATATGCAGTGCAGCGGTCCCACCCTCTCCTGCCCCTCCCCCCACTCTCCCGCCCCCCCTACTCTCCCGCCAGTCTTATGGCTCCAAGTCACAAATCCCTTGTTTCCTTGTTTTTTTTTTTTTTTGTTCCATTATTTCTCTTGTAAGGTGTATCCAGTCCACGGATCATCCATTACTTGTGGGATATTCTCCTTCCCAACAGGAAGTTGCAAGAGAATCACCCACAGCAGAGCTGCTATATAGCTCCTCCCCTAACTGCCATATCCAGTCATTCTCTTGCAACTCTCAACAAGCATGGAGGTAGTAAGAGAGAAGTGGTGTAACATAGCTGTTTTTTTTTCTTCAATCAAAAGTTTGTTATTTTTAAATGGTACCGGAGTTGTACTATTTTGTCCCAGGCAGAAAAAAGAAGAACAATCTGCCTGTGATTTCTATGATCTTAGCAGGTTGTAACTAAGATCCATTGCTGTTCTCACACATGACTGAAGAGAGAGGTAACTTCAGCGGGGGAATGGCGTGCAGGTTATCCTGCTATGAGGTATGTGCAGTTAAATTTTTTTCTAGAAGATGTGAATGCTAGAAAATGCTGCTGATACCAGATTTATGTAAGGTAAGCCTGAATACAGTGATTTAATAGCGACTGGTATCATGCTTACTTTCTGAGGTAATACTCTTATAGATTTACAATATAAAACGTTTGCTGGCATGTTTAAACGTTTTTATATGGAGGTGGAGGGAGCAGTTTCTACTCTAGCTAAGCGTACTACTATCCCTGTCGGGGACAGTTGTGCTTTCTCAGATCCAAGGGATAAAAAGCTAGAGGGTTACCTTAAAAAAATGTTTATTCAACAAAGTTTTATTCTACAGCCCCTTGTTATGCATTGCCCCAGTCACTGCTGCTGCGGCTTTCTGGTTTGAGTCTCTGGAAGAGGCTTTACAGGAAGAGACCCCATTGGATGACATACTTGACAAGCTTAGAGCACTTAAGCTAGTCAATTCCTTTGTTTCTGATGCCATTGTTCATTTGGCTAAACTAACGGCTAAGAATTCTGGTTTTGCTATTCAAGCGCGCAGGGCGCTATGGCTTAAATCGTGGTCAGCTGACGTTACTTCAAAGTCTAAGCTGCTTAACATTCCCTTCAAGGGGCAATCCCTATTCGGGCCTGGTTTGAAGGAGATCATTTCTGATATCACTGGAGGAAAAGATCATGCCCTTCCTCAGGATAGGTCCAAATCAAGGGCCAAACAGACTAATTTTCGTGCCTTTCGAAACTTCAAGGCGAGTACGGCATCAACTTCCTCTAATGCAAAACAAGAGGGAACTTTTGCCCAGTCAAAGTCGGTCTGGAGACTTAACCAGACCTGGAACAAAGGTAAGCAGGCCAAAAAGCCTGCTGCTGCCCCTAAGTCAGCATGAAGTATCAGCCCCCTATCCGGTAACGGATCTAGTAGGGGGCAGACTTTCACTCTTCACCCAGGCTTGGGCAAGAGATGTCCAGGATCTCTGGGCGTTGGAAATTGTATCCCAGGGATATCTTCTGGACTTCAAAGCTTCTCCTCCAAAAGGGAGATTTCACCTTTCACATTTATCTGCAAACCAGATAAAGAGAGAGGCATTCTTACACTGTGTTCAAGACCTCCTAGTTATGGGAGTGATCCATCCTGTTCCACAGGAGGAACAAGGACAGGGATTTTACTCAAATCTGTTTGTGGTTCCCAAAAAAGAGGGAACCTTCAGACCAATTTTAGATCTCAAGATTTTAAACAAATTCCTCAGAGTTCCATCATTCAAGATGAAGACTATTCGTACCATCCTACCTATGATCCAGGAGGGTCAATACATGACTACAGTGGATTTAAAGAATGCTTTTCTTCACATTCCGATACACAAAGATCATCATCGGTTTCTCAGGTTTGCCTTCCTGAACAGGCATTACCAGTTTGTAGCTCTTCCCTTTGGGTTAGCTACAGCCCCAAGAATCTTTACAAAGGTTCTGGGGTCACTTCTGGCGGTCCTAAGACCGCAGGGCATAGCAGTGGCTCCTTATTTAGACAACATTCTGATACAGGCATCAAATTTCCAAATTGCCAAGTCTCATACGGACATAGTTCTGGCATTTCTGAGGTCGCATGGGTGGAAGGTGAACGAGGAAAAGAGTTCTCTATCCCCTCTCACAAGAGTCTCCTTTCTGGGAACTCTAATAGATTCTGTAGAAATGAGGATTTACCTGACAGAGTCCAGGTTATCAAAACTTCTAAATTCTTGCCGTGTTCTTTATTCCACTTCTCGCCCTTCGGTGGCTCAGTGTATGGAAGACATCGGCTTAATGGTAGCGGCAATGGACATAGTGCCGTTTGCACGCCTACATCTCAGACCGCTGCAACTATGCATGCTCAGTCAGTGGAATGGGGATTACACAGATTTGTCCCCTCTACTAAATCTGGATCAAGAGACCAGGGATTCTCTTCTCTGGTGGCTATCTCGGGTCCATCTGTCCAAGGGAATGACCTTTCGCAGGCCAGATTGGACAATTGTAACGACAGATGCCAGCCTTCTAGGCTGGGGGGCAGTCTGGAACTCTCTGAAGGCTCAGGGATTGTGGACTCAGGATGAGACACTCCTTCCAATAAACATTCTGGAACTGAGAGCGATATTCAATGCTCTTCAGGCTTGGCCTCAGCTAGCGACAATGAGGTTCATCAGATTTCAGTCGGACAACATCACGAGTGTGGCTTACATCAACCATCAAGGGGGAACAAGGAGTTCCCTAGCGATGTTAGAAGTCTCAAAGATAATTCGCTGGGCAGAGTTTCACTCTTGCCACCTATCAGCTATCCATATCCCAGGTGTAGAGAACTGGGAGGCGGATTTTCTAAGTCGACAGACTTTTCATCCGGGGGAGTGGGAACTCCATCCGGAGGTGTTTGCACAATTGATTCATCGTTGGGGCAAACCAGAACTGGATCTCATGGCGTCTCATCAGAACGCCAAGCTTCCTTGTTACGGATCCAGGTCCAGGGACCCCAAGGCAACGCTGATAGATGCTCTAGCAGCGCCTTGGTCCTTCAACCTGGCTTATGTGTTTCCACTGTTTCCTCTGCTCCCTCGTCTGATTGCCAAAATCAAGCAGGAGAGAGCATCTGTGATCTTGATAGCGCCTGCGTGGCCATGCAGGACTTGGTATGCAGGTCTGGTGGACATGTCGTCCTTGCCACCATGGAATCTGCCGCTGAGACAGGACCTTCTACTCCAAGGTCCTTTCAACCATCCAAATTTAATTTCTCTGAGGCTGACTGCCTGGAGAGTGAACGCTTGATTTTATCAAAGCGTGGTTTCTCCGAGTCAGTTATTGATACCTTAATTCAGGCACGAAAGCCTGTCATCAGGAAAATCTATCATAAGATATGGCGTAAATATCTTTATTGGTGTGAATCCAAGGGCTACTCATGGAGTAAGGTCACGATTCCCAGGATATTATCTTTTCTCCAAGAAGGATTGGAGAAAGGATTGTCAGCTAGTTCCTTAAAGGGACAGATTTCTGCGCTGTCTATTCTTTTGCACAAGCGTCTGGTGGATGTTCCAGACGTTCAGGCATTTTGTCAGGCTTTAGTTAGAATCAAGCCTGTGTTTAAACCTGTTGCTCCACCTTGGAGTTTAAATTTGGTTCTTAAAGTTCTTCAGGGGGTTCCGTTTGAACCTCTTCATTCCATAGATATCAAACTTTTATCTTGGAAAGTTCTTTTTTTTTGGTAGCTATTTCCTCGGCTCGTAGAGTTTCCGAGTTATCTGCCTTACAATGTGATTCTCCTTATCTGATCTTCCATGCAGATAAGGTAGTTCTGCGTACCAAACCTGGGTTTTTACCTAAGGTGGTATCTAATAAGAATATCAATCAGGAGATTGTTGTTCCATAAGTGTGTCCTAATCCTTCTTCAAAGAAGGAACGTCTATTACACAATCTTGACGTGGTTCGTGCTTTGTTTGTTGTCTACTCTGGACAGAGGAGAGGCCAAAAGGCTTCGGCAACCTCTCTTTTGTTTTGGCTAAGAAGTATAATCCGCTTAGCTTATGAAACTGCTGGCCAGCAGCCTCCTGAAAGGATTATAGCTCATTCTACTAGAGCTGTGGCTTCCACATGGGCCTTTAAAAATGAGGTTTCTGTTGAACAGATTTGCAAGGCGGCGACTTGGTCTTCGCTTCATACCTTTTCAACATTCTATAAATTTGATACTTTTGCTTCTTCGGAGGCTATTTTTGGGAGAAAGGTTTTACAGGCAGTGGTACCTTCCGTTTAAGTACCTGCCTTGTCCCTCCCTTCATCCGTGTACTTTAGCTTTGGTATTGGTATCCCACAAGTAATGGATGATCCGTGGACTGGATACACCTTACAAGAGAAACCATAATTTATGCTTACCTGATAAATTTATTTCTCTTGTGGTGTATCCAGTCCACGGCCCGCCCTGTCATTTTAAGGCAGGTATTTTTTAATTTTAAACTACAGTCACCACTGCACCCTATGGTTTCTCCTTTCTCTTGCTTGTCTTCGGTCGAATGACTGGATATGGCAGTTAGGGGAGGAGCTATATAGCAGCTCTGCTGTGGGTGATCCTCTTGCAACTTCCTGTTGGGAAGGAGAATATCCCACAAGTAATGGATGATCCGTGGACAGGATACACCACAAGAGAAATAAATTTATCAGGTAAGCATAAACTATGTTTTTGTATTTATTTAATATTTTTACTTGTCTCTTTCTAGATCATTGGAGAAAATGGGATTGCGTCCCAGCAGGATCCCAATTAGGAAAAATACTCTCCTACACCCTCAGGGCCTGCTACATGTTGGTGGCAGTGACACGCCCTTACTGAGAGTATGGAAATACACTACTGACCCGTCTTTGGAGAGCTGCACACTCACAGGTGAGACAATGTGTTTAACTTGTCAAGCATGAGTGCTACTTAAAGGGACATGAAGCACTAAATAGATATTATGGAGATTATTGCCATGCCACCATGTTGAAATCTGTGTTTCGCTACATTCCAGGGCTGATGTGTTGCCACCAGCTCATCTATACCTGTATTTCATCTAAAGATGACATGTGTTTAGTGTCCCTTTTATTGCAGCTGCCTTTGGTACATGTAGCCACCAATCAGCAAGCGCTACCCAGGGTGCTGAACCAAAAATGGTCTGACTCCTAAGCTTACATTCCTGCTTTTTCAAATAAAGATACAAAGAAAATGATGAAAAATTGACAATAGGAGTAAAATAGAAAGTTGCTTAAATTTGCTGCTCTATCTGAATCATGAAGGAGACATCCGTGCAGGCCTTGGGTTTTTGCTACAAAACAATATATAAAAATAACATCATTTGAAAGGAACAAAATAAAGCTTCAGCTGAAAAGAATTCACATGGATCTACTGTTACAAGTACATTGTTAGAATACACTTATTATAGAGTTTAAGTTAAAAACCTGAATTCTAAGGGTCGGTAGAATTTTTGTACATTTTTAACAAATAAATTCTTAAAATGTGTTGTTACAACTAACGTAAGTAAAGGCTCAATTACAGATGCTCCTCACATCTCCTCACTAAGTTTGTTCTCTTTCACATCTTAAAGGGCCAGTAAACATAGAAAAGAATGTTATATTAGTGCTAGCTTTATGTAATCTAATATTCCCTGTGAACTTTTATTAAAAAAGAGTGTTTTCCAGACCCGCTCTACTGTGCTCTACTGAGCGGGTCTGTTTTTTACACTGAGCGCATCTGACCAGCTCTCTAGTCACAGCCCGGCCCGACCGCGCCACTATACTCAGTGCAGCTCGCTCCTGCTCTGTCTGACAGCGGGAGCGAGCTGCACTGAGTGTAATGGCGCGGTCGGGCCGGGCTGTGACTAGACAGCTGGCCAGATGTGCTCAGTGTAAAAAACAGACCCGCTCAGAAGAGCACAGAGAGTGGGTCTGGAAAACACTATTTTTTAATAAAAGTTCACAGGGAATATTAGATTACATAAAGCTAGCACTAATATAATGTTATATAATTCTGCACTATGTGCAGAATTATATAACATTATTTCTTCTACAAGATAAGACGAGTCCACGGATTTCATCCTTACTTGTGGGATATTATCCTCCTGCTAACAGGAAGTGGCAAAGAGCACCACAGCATAGCTGTATATATAGCTGGATATTATCCTCCTGCTAACAGGAAGTGGCAAAGAGCACCACAGCATAGCTGTATATATAGCTCCTCCCTTCCCCTCCACCTCCAGTCATTCTCTTTGCCTGTGTTTTATACTAGGAAGAGGTAAAGTGAGGTGCTAGTTTTAGTTTCTTCAATCAAGAAGTTTTTTATTTTAAATGGTACCGGTGAGTACTATTTTCCTCACGGTGTTATAGCAGAAGTTTTCTGCCCTGAGGTTGATGATCTTAGCAGTTGTAACTAAGATCCACGCTGGTTCCCACAAGACTTCTGAAGGTAACCATGAGACATCTTCAGTGTGGAGACCGGTTTCATGCTACAAGCAGCATTAAGGTATGTGCAGCCTTTTATTTCTGAGGAGACTTGATATATCAGAACTGGCTGGCATTTATTTCCCTGTATGGGAATGGGGTAAGCAGTAATCCTATTTTACAGAAAGGTGTTGCTGGAGTCCCTGTATTTTATTTATAGATAGTTGACATTTTATGGGCATTATGTGACACTATGAGAGTCATAAAGAAAAACGGTGCATAACGTTTTTTTTTTCTGGCAATAACCTATTTGATATTGGTGTGTTTGAGGGGTTATTCTGTGTTTTGGTAACGTAGGTGTAAAACCGCTTCCCTATGTGGTTCTGTTTGGGCCTACCTACTCCGGCATCGATATTAAGGGGCGGGGCTTATTTTCACACACTCAGATGCGCACTTCCTTCAGACTAGGCAGCAGCAAGCAGTAACTCCGGTGGCTCCTGGACTGTGCAATCTGGTCTGGAGTGTTGGAAAGTTGTTTTGAAGTACCCTGGGGCGATGTAGGCGCAGAGGGTATTTTTCACTGTAAATTGACAAGTTGTTTATTTAAGTACTTTAGAGCCTTATTTCTCCCCTTACTACTGGGGTGCAGTAATTTTTGGATAAACCAACGATTTTAAGTTAAATTTTGAGAGAATTTAACGTTATTTAAAGGGACAGTCTACAGTCAAATTGTTATTGTTTTAAAAGATAGATAATCCCTTTATTACCCATTCCCCAGTTTTGCATAACCAACACAGTTATATTAATATACTTTTTACCTCTGTGATTACCTTGTATCTAGGAACCTTCTTCCAGCCCCCTGATCACAAGACTGTGACTGTTTATTATTTATTGACTTGCATTTAGTATTGTCTTGTGCTAACTCTTAAATAACTCCCTGTGCATTAACCCAGTGTTATCTATATGACCCACATGAACTTATCAGTCTCTTGTAGGGAAAAGGAATTTAAAAAACATTTGATAAGAGGCAGCCCTCAAGGCAGTGATGTGCAGTGACGTCAGAGGCTGGTGAGGCAGTGGCTAGGATACTCCTTCATTCTTTAGATATCCTTTGTTGAAGAAATAGCAATGCACATGGGTGAGCCAATCACATGAGGTATCTATGTGCAGCCACCAATCAGCAGCTACTGAGCATATTTAGATATGATTTTCAACAAAGGATATCAAAAGAATGAAGAAAATTAGATATTAGATGTAAATTGGAAAGTTATTTAAATTTGCATATGGGTTTCATATGGGTTTCATGTCCCTTTAAATGGTGTCTTGGAAAACTGGTCAACTTAGTAAACATCTGATTTTAGTCTAAAAGGATTGTAACAGAAACTCTTGCCAGATAACACAATGCTTGCTCTGATTATGAGATCTAGAAATCCATGCCCATTAAAATATGTTTAAAACATAGTTTTTACTTTAATGCTTATAGATTCTTTCATTATTCAGTAAATATAAAAATGTCTTGATCCAGTGGTGGCTGGTGAAATTTAAAGATGGTGGGGCGCTTGACCCCACCCCTTTAAATAAAGCCACACCATCAGATGGCACTACCATTTCATTAATTAAATAAATAAAAGGTAGACAGAAACACAGAAAAGCACTCGGGGGGAAAGGGAGAGAGAGACGGGGGAGAAAGACACAGAGGGTTAGAGAAAAAGGGAGAGAGAGACACAATCACACACAGAGGGTTAGAGAGAGAGAAAGAGAGAGAGACACAATCACACACAGAGGGTTAGAGAGAGAGAAAGAGAAACACAATCACACACAGAGGGTTAGAGAGAGAGAAAGAAAGAGAGACACCATCACACACAGAGGGTTAGAGAGAGAGAGAAATAAAGAGAGAGTGAGAGACACAATCACACACAGAGGGTTAGAGAGAAAGAGAGACACAATCACATACAGAGGGTTAGAGAAAGAGAGACACAAACACACACAAAGGGTTAGAGAGAGAGAAAGAGAGACACAATTACACACAGATGGTTAGAGAGAGAGAGAGAAATAGAGAGAGACACAATCTCACACAGAGGGTTAGAGAGAAAGAGAGAGAGAGACAATCATACACAGAGGGTTAGAGAGAGAGAGAGAGAGAGAGAGAGAGAGAGAGAGAGAGACACAATCAAACACAGAGGGTTAGAGAGAGAGAGAGAAAGAGACACAATCACACACAGAGGGTTAGAGAGAGAGAGAGACACAATCACACACAGAGGGTTAGAGAGAAAGAGAGAGAGACACACAATCACACACAGAGGGTTCGAGAGAGAGAGAGAGAGAGAAAGAGAGACACAATCACACACAGAGGGTTCGAGAGAGAGAGAGAGAGAGAGAGACACAATCACACCCAGAGGGTTAGAGAGAGAGACACAATCACACACAGAGGGTTAGAGAGAGAGAAAGAGAGACACAATCATACACAGAGGGTTAGAGAGAGAGAGAGAGACAATCACACACAGAGGGTGAGAGAGAAAGAGAGAGACACAATCACACACAGAGGGTTAGAGAGAGAAAGAGAGAGAGAGACACATTCACACACAGAGGGTGAGAGAGAAAGAGAGAGACACAATCACACACAGAGGGTTAGAGAGAGAGAAAGAGAGAGACACAATCACACACAGAGGGTGAGAGAGAAAGAGAGAGACACAATCACACACAGAGGGTTAGAGAGAGAGACACAATCACACACAGAGGGTGAGAGAGAGAGAGAGAGAGACACACACAATCACACAGAGAGGGTTAGAGAGACACATAAGGGATGAGAGTCAGAGGGGGAGGAAGAGAGACAGAGAGAGAAAGAGACCATGGGGGAGAACAACACATAAGGAGAGAGATGGATAGATAGAGAGAGAGACACACACAAGGGGGGGGAGAGGGACCACTGCATTTTAAAGTAATAAAACAGCAGAGCTACAGAGAGTTCAGAAAATGAGTCTATAATTTAGTGTGAAGTACAGAGGCAAGCTGCTAAGTTAGTGGGTGTAAAGTTTGAGTAAACAAAATACAAAAAGGACCCTGCTGTAAAAGAGTAAAAACACACTAAACCACATTCATTAAATTATCATTTTCACTAACAAAATCCCTTTCAGTAAAATCTTACTTTAATAAGATGTGGCTGAAACAACATAATTTATGTAAGAACTTACCTGATAAATTCATTTCTTTCATATTAGCAAGAGTCCATGAGCTAGTGACGTATGGGATATACATTCCTACCAGGAGGGGCAAAGTTTCCCAAACCTTAAAATGCCTATAAATACACCCCTCACCACACCCACAATTCAGTTTAACGAATAGCCAAGAAGTGGGGTGATAAGAAAAAAGTGCGAAAGCATATAAAATAAGGAATTGGAATAATTGTGCTTTATACAAAAAAATCAAAACCACCACAAAAAAGGGCGGGCCTCATGGACTCTTGCTAATATGAAAGAAATGAATTTATCAGGTAAGTTCTTACATAAATTATGTTTTCTTTCATGTAATTAGCAAGAGTCCATGAGCTAGTGACGTATGGGATAATGATTACCCAAGATGTGGATCTTTCCACGCAAGAGTCACTAGAGAGGGAGGGATAAAATAAAGACAGCCAATTCCTGCTGAAATAATCCACACCCAGAATAAAATTTTAATGAAAAAACATAAGCAGAGGATTCAAACTGAAACCACTGCCTGAAGTACGTTTCTACCAAAAACTGCTTCAGAAGAAGAAAACACATCAAAATGGTAGAATTTAGTAAAAGTATGCAAAGAGGACCAAGTTGCTGCTTTGCAAATCTGATCAACCGAAGCTTCATTCCTAAACGCCCAGGAAGTAGAAACTGACCTAGTAGAATGAGCTGTAATCCTTTGAGGCGGAGTGTTACCCGACTCAACATAGGCATGATGAAATAAAGATTTCAAACAAGATGCCAAAGAAATGGCAGAAGCTTTCTGGCCTTTTCTAGAACCGGAAAAGATGACAAATAGACTAGAAGTCTTTCGGAAAGACTTAGTAGCTTCAACATAATATTACAAAGCTCTAACAGCATCCAAAGAATGCAATGATTTCTCCTTAGAATTCATAGGATTAGGACATAATGAAGGAACCACAATTTCTCTACTAATGTTGTTAGAATTCACAACCTTAGGTAAAAAATTCAAAAGAAGTTCGCAGCACCGCCTTATCCTGATGCAAAATCAGAAAAGGAGACTTACAAAAAAAGAGTAGATAATTCAGAGACTCTTCTGGCAGAAGAGATGGCCAAAAGAAACAAAACTTTCCAAGAAAGTAATATAACGACCAAAGAATGCATGGGTTCAAAAGGAGGAGCTTGAAGAGCCCCCAGAACCAAATTCAAACTCCAAGGAGGAGAAATTGACTTAATGACAGGTTTTATACGAACCAAAGGTTGTACAAAACAATGAATATCAGGAAGATTAGCAATCCTTCTGTGAAAAAGAACAGAAAGAGCAGAGATTTGTCTTTCAAGGAACTTGCGGACAAACCTTTATCTAAACCATCCTGAAGAAACTGAAAAATTCTCGGTATTCAAAAAGAATGCCAAGAAAAAAGATGAGAAAGACACTAAGAAATATAAGTCTTCAAGACTCTATAATATATCTCTCTAGATACAGATTTACGAGCCTGTCACATAGTATCAATCACAAAGTCAGAGAAACCTCTTTGACCAAGAATCAAGCGTTCAAACTCCATACCTTAAAATTAAGGTTTTGAGATCCTGATGGAAAAAAGAACCTTGAGACAGAAAGACTGGTCTTAACGGAAGAGTCCACAGCTGGCAAGAGGCCATCCGGACAAGATCTGCATACCAAAACCTGTGAGGCCATGCTGGAGCTACCAGCAGGACAAACAAGCATTCCTTTAGAATATTGGAGAATACCCTTGGAAGAAGAACTAGAGGCGGAAAGATATAGGCAGGATGACACTTGTAAGGAAGAGATAATGCATCCACTGCCTCCGCCCGAGGATCCCGGGATCCGGACAGATACCAGGGAAGTTTCTTGTTTAGATGAGAAGCCATCAGATCTATTTCTGGGAGTTCCCACATTTGAACAATCTGAGGAAATACCTCTGGGTGAAGAGACCATTCGCCCAGGTGCAACGTTTGGCGACTGAGATAATCCGCTTTCCAATTGTCCATACCTGGGATATGAACCGCAGAGATTAGACAGGAGCTGGATTCCGCCCAAACCAAATTTGAAATACTTCTTTCATGTATGCCACAGTTGTGACATTGTCTATCTGAAAACAAATGAACAACTCTCTCTTCAGAAGAGGCCAAGACTGAAGAGCTCTGAAAATTGCACGGAGTTCCAAAATATTGATCGGAAATCTCACCTCCTGAGATTCCCAAACCCCTTGTGCCGTCAGATACCCCCACACAGCTCCCCAACCTGTAAGACTTGCATCTGTTGAGATTATAGTCCAGGTCGGAAGAACAAAGAAGCCCCCTGAACTAAACGATGGTGATCTGTCCACCATGTCAGAGAGTGTCGTATAATCGGTTTAAAGATATTAATTGAGATATCTTTGAGTAATCCCTGCACCATTGGTTCAGCATACAGAGCTGAAGAGGTCGCATGTGAAAACGAGCAAAGGAGATCGCATCTGATGCGGCAGTCCTAAGACCTAAAATTTCCATGCATAAGGCTACCCTTAGGTATTTTGTCCCAAAAAACTCTAATCTGTCAGATGGCACAGGATATAATTGCTTAAACGTTTAGAAGGAGTAAAAGAATTACCCAAATTATTCCATTCCCTGGAAATTACTTCAGAAATAGCATCAGGGAGATTAAACACTTCTGGAATAACTACAGGAGATTTAAAAACCTTATTTAAACGTTTAGATTTAGTATCAAGAGGACCAGAATCCTCTATTTCTAATGCAATTAATACTTCTTTAAATAAAGAACGAATAAATTCCATCTTGAACAAATACAAAGATTTATCAGCATCAACCTCTGAGACAGAAACCTCTGAACCAGAAGAACCATTATCAGTATCAGAATGATGATGTTCATTTAAAAATTCATCTGAAAAAAGAGAAGTTTTAAAAGACTTTTATGTAAACTAGAAGGAGAAATAACAGACATAGCCTTCTTAATGGATTTAAAAAAAAAAAAAATCTCTTATGTTTATCAGGAACACTCTGAAAATTAGATGTTGACGGAACAGCAACAGGTAATGTAACAGTACTAAAGGAAATTTTATCTGCAGATACCAAAAATTTATAGCAGATACACTTAGCTTGGTAGCTCCAGCACTGGGCAGTGATTTTCCTGAAGTATCTTCTGACTCAGTTGCAACATGGAACATCTTGCAATATGTAATAGAAAAAACAACATATAAAGCAAAATTGATCAAATTCCTTAAATGACAGTTTCAGGAATGGGAAAAAAAATGCCAGTGAACAAGCTTCTAGCAACCAGAAGCAATAAATAATGAGACTTAAATAATGTGGAGACAAAAGCGACGCCCATATTTTTTTTAGCGCCAAATAAGACCCCCACATTATTTGGCGCCTAAATGCTTTTGGCGCCAAAAATGACGCCACATCCGGAACGCCGACATTTTTGGCGCAAAAGAACGTCAAAAAAATGACGCAACTTCCGGCGACACATATGACGCCGGAAACAGAAAAGATTTTTTGCGCCAAAAAAGTCCGCGCCAAGAATGACGCAATAAAATGAAGCATTTTCAGCCCCCGCGAGCCTAACAGCCCACAGGGAAAAAGTCAAATTTTTTAAGGTAAGAAAAAAAGATTGATTCAAATGCATTATCCCAAATATGAAACTGACTGTCTGAAAAAAGGAATGTTGAACATCCTGAGTCAAGGCAAATAAATGTTTGAATACATATATTTAGAACTTTATAAAAAAGTGCCCAACCATAGCTTAGAGTGTCACAGAAAATAAGACTTACTTACCCCAGGACACTCATCTACATGTTTGTAGAAAGCCAAACCAGTACTGAAACGAAAATCAGCAGAGGTAATGGTATATATATAAGAGTATATCGTCGATCTGAAAAGGGAGGTAAGAGATGAATCTCCACGACCGATAACAGAGAACCTATGAAATAGACCCCGTAGAAGGAGATCATTGAATTCAAATAGGCAATACTCTCCTCACATCCCTCTGACATTCACTGCACGCTGAGAGGAAAACCGGGCCCCAACTTGCTGCGGAGCGCATATCAACGTAGAATCTAGCACAAACTTACTTCACCACCTCCATAGGAGGCAAAGTTTGTAAAACTGAATTGTGGGTGTGGTGAGGGGTGTATTTATAGGCATTTTAAGGTTTGGGAAACTTTGCCCCTCCTGGTAGGAATGTATATCCCATACGTCACTAGCTCATGGACTCTTGCTAATTACATGAAAGAAACTGCTCTCTCTGTCTCTCTTCCTGCTCTGTAAGGATTCAGGAAGTGACAGTGGCACATTCCACTGCACTTAGAGGGGAAGAACAGAACTCTCTTTTTCCCTTTAGCAAAGCTAGCAGGTTCACAGGACAGCAACAAAATATATGAAAGTTGTTTTTTTCCGTTTTTGTTTTGTTTTATATGATTTAACATCCAGCCCCAACCCTATGTTCCACTTACTAATGCCTCTCACTGGATTGGTTCAGCCCAAATAGGACTGCCTCAAATAAGCAGTTAATGGGCCATGCAATGATCTTAACCACTTGCATTTAGTAGGTGGCACAGCATGTTGTGTAATGGTGGGCAGACCTGCTTGTGCCTCTCCATTGCACAACATATAGCTGTGAGAAAAAAAAATGCTGGGGAAAAAAAATTACAATTTTTTTTTTGAGCCAATAAAAAAATATATATTTTTGCCCATATGAGAGGTGAAGCACTGCCTCACCTGCCTCTAGTGACTGCACATCATTGCCTCAAGGGCTTAGAAATTAGCATATGAGCCTACCTAGGTTTTGTTTAAAATAAGAATACCAAGAGAACAAAGCAAATTTGATGATAAAAGTACATTGAAAAGTTAATTAAAATTACAAGTCCTATCTGAATAATGAAAGTTTAATTTTATTTTTATTTTTATAAAATTTTTTATTGAAGTTTCAAAAAGAAAAACAATACATAATACAGAGTTTGCCCATCTATAAGATTAACATGAGTACGACACACAATATTGTGACCTGTAAGTTATCTATGCAGGTAATAGTGGGGTAACTGTACCCAGCATCAAAGTGAGTCAATATTAGGGCTTGCAAAAATAAACATAACAGCAGTAAAATTACAAGGACGGCTTTAGTGAGTGGAAACCTATGCTATGTCCAGAGAGGTGTCAAATAGAAGTTTGGGCAAACTAAGGTATAACTTCATTTTATATTTTAATGCTTGGAATCTGATCTCCACTCCTATAAAATGACTAAAGTGGAAATTCTTATCATGGTGTGGAGAATTAGCATTGAAAATTACCTTAAGTAGGTCGTAAAGAACGGGAAAGAAGAGGTATAGCAGTGGGCGAGAGCCACTCGAATTATGGGGGGGGGGGAGGGGGAGGATAAGCAAGGAGGACGGAGCCAACTGTGACAGGGCTGCAGGATGGACTTATTTATTGGACCATGTATGCTATAGGTGAGAATAGAATAGTGACTAAAATAGGGAGCTGTTTTAAACTTCTTATGTGCTATGTGTATCTATGGGGCGAGGGTAGTTATATCTGTGGTAGTAGAGGGGGGGGGGAAGGAGGTCAGAACATACTATTCGCACCCTAGGGAAAGTTATGTAGTAGAAGACGAGCGAATGACATAGCAAATGACATAGGATGGGGATATTAAAATATGGGTGCTGTAACTAATTTACTAGTCTAGGAGTGAATCACTCTACTGTGAATTCAGACCCCCTGGGGAACTTGAGAGGGGGGGATAGTTAAGTTATAAACATCGGTTCAGTAGACTGGTCTAGTAGTCATGAACACATAATATGGACTTTATAGAGGGAATTCCCCATATGTACGTTCTAAGAGCTTGAAATCATAAGCTTGAGAGAGACAAATTATGATAGGATGTCTAACTTTGCGCAATGCAAAGTGCATGGGTGGCGCTCCATACTATTTTACATGTCCCCAGGGGCTGTATTATGGAGGGGGTAGGTTACTGGAATGTTTAGATCTAAAGACCCCCTATAAATACAAGTTAACTAAGTTTAGGTAATTGTAGAGTGCTTCTTATCTAGGGGTTATATTGCAGGATTACCCCAGCATGTCTGTCACTATCTATAGCGGTCAAAATAAGCACACCTAGAAGAGAGAATTATCATAGCTAAATGGTCTACAGAATATATGCATTATGTGGATAGCAATGTGCAGTAGGTACAGTCCTGCCTGTTATTTACATAAACAGCCTTCATAATGTAACTGGGGGCCTTAACAACGCTCCCTATCTCACACTAGAGGAACAAGGCAGTATAATCACATAGCTATAAACTTAGTTAGCTCCCAGTAAGCAAAGAGCATATTTTATACAGTAAGTCTCTTCTATTACCACTTATATTCTTCCACGATGTTCCAGCAGATAAATAATAAAGTATTGTAAAGTGCTATGACAAAGTGACAAAACTGTTTAACATTTGAATCTATTGCGATTAAGAAATTACAGGAAAAACATATTATTCCCCATAGGGGTCTAAGTGAAACAGCCTATGATGATACTCGTGGGTTAAACAGTTAAATATCAAAGAGTCATGTAAAATAAGGCATCCGATCCTGCTGAGCCCAAATGTAACGTTTGATGATAGCAGAACTAAGACAATGCAATCTAAATAAAGGAAATATTAATACTCATGAGGAAAGTAGCGAGTCCAGACAGGGATAATCCCCAAACTTGGCAGAGCCGGCCAAGCCTGTAAAGATGTATTGTTTAGCCGATACCCCTTTTCAAAGCCGACTTGCTATAACATGGATCTCGGCCAGTCTCTGGGTGAACTCTGCTGGTGAAGTAAAACATCTGCGGGAGGGAGTGATGGAGAGCTTTGCCCTCGCGGGAACAAGACAGGTCTGCAGCCAGGGCTTTTCTCCCCCATGCTGGAGATACCTTAGCTAGGATGTGGGCAATCGTTGCCGATTGCCTGCAGTAGTCATCCGCATCTCCCAGGATTTTGAATGCGTTAGGTGTCAAAGCTGTTTGGAAGCGCAGGTAGTGAGAGGAGAAGATCTGAAGGTGGCGCCCGGTAATGGTCAGGATGGATCCTATGAAATCCGAAACTACCTTTGCTGTGTAGGACGGGGCCTCAGAGTGTGGCTGCATTAAGTCGCTATTTGCTGGCTTTTGTATGGTGCTGGCTGAGACTCGATCGGGTTGTCCCTCCTGAGTGTGGCAATGTAGGTGCCGAGCCGGCGAGGAGTCTTCTATTAGATTTTCCACAGAGGTGTCATGGGAGGTCAGGGGAGAGACGCCATCTTGGTTGCGCAGTTCAATAAGGGTAGTCTTTAAGCCGTGGAAGTGTCTGTCGGCTTTGCTGCTTATGCCCTCCAGTAGAGATATAAGGGATGCTCCATTTTGAGAGTAATACAGGGGAATTAATACTCAGCTAGGCAGGGGGCCGGGGAGTAGGTTAGTCCGTCAAACGGTATCTGTCAGTCCTGATGCCGAACTCCCTTCCATGGTTTCAGCTGGCTGGTAAATTTCTATATCGGCAGTTTTATCTTGGGCCCAGATATAAAGTCCATGTCTTAATGTTATGCCAAGATCAGGATACAAACTCTTTAGGCACTTAGTACGCCATAAATAATTATTTTAGTAATCTGCCTTCAGGAGCTCTGTAGTGGCACGTCTTGTTAGCTCGGCAGTCAGCTCCGCCCCCCTGAAAGTTTAATTTTGACTAGACGGTCCCTTTGTTCACTTTTTCTTTTCTTAAAGGCGCAGTACACGTTTTTCAAAGGTTTATTTTGATCAATAAAAAAGTGTTTAAACGACTTTTGTGGTTATTACTAGTCTGTTCAAACATGTCTGACATTGAGGAATCTGAATCTCATTGTTCTATGTGTTTAGAAGCTATTGTGCAACCCCCTCTAACATTGTGTAACTCTTGTACTGAAAGAACCTTACATTGTAAAGACCATATATTAGGTCAAGAAAGTGTGCCTAAGGATGATTCTCAGTCTGAAGAGAATCAGGATATGCCATCCAATTCTCCCCAAGTGTCACAACCTTTAACGCCCACACAAGCGATGCCAAGTACATCTAGTGCGTCTTATTCTTTTACTCTGCAGGAGATGGCTGCAGTTATGTCAACTACCCTTACTGAGGTATTATCTAAATTACCAGTGTTGCAGGGTAAACGCAGTAGGTCAGGTATTAATGTAAATACTGAATCCTCTGATGCTTTATTAGCTATTTCCGATGTACCCTCACAGTGTTCTGAGTTGGGGGTCAGGGAATTACTGTCTGAGGGTGAAATTTCAGATTCAGGGAATGTTTTACCTCAGACAGATTCGGATGCGATGTCCTTTAAATTTGCTTGAACACCTCCGCCTGTTACTTAGGGAGGTTTTAGCGACTCTGGATGATTGTGACCCTATTGTAATTCCACCAGAGAAATTGTGTAAGATGGATAAATATCTAGAAGTACCTACTTACACTGATGTTTTTCCAATTCCTTAGAGAATTTCGGAAATTATAAGAAAGGAATGGGATAGACCAGGTATACCGTTTTCTCCCCCTCCTAATTTTAAGAAAATGTTTCCCATTTCAGACACCATTCGGGACTCATGGCAAACGGTCCCTAAGGTGGAGGGAGCTATATCTACCCTAGCTAAGCTTACAACTATACCCATTGAGGACAGTTGTGCTTTCAAAGACCCTATGGATAAGAAATTAGAGGGTCTACTAAAGAAATTATTTATTAATCAGGGGTTTCTTTTACAACCTACGGCTTGCATTGTTCCTGTAACTACTGCAGCAGCTTTTTGGTTTAAGGCTCTAGAAGAGTCTCTTAAGGTTGAGACTTCATTAGATGACATCTTAGATAGAATTAAGGCTCTCAAGCTAGCTAATTCTTTTATTACTGATGCCGCTTTTCAAATTGCTAAATTAGCGGCAAAGAATGCAGGATTTGCTATTTTAGCACGTAGAGCGTTGTGGCTCAAATCTTGGTTTGCTGATGTCTCTTCAAAGACTAAGCTTTTAGCTATTCCTTTTAAAAGTAAGACCCTTTTTGGGCCGAATTGAAGGAAATCATTTCTGACATTACAGGAGGTAAAGGCCATGCCCTACCTCAGGATAAGTCTGTTAAGATGAGGGGTAAACAAAATAATTTTTGTTCCTTTCGGAACTTTAAAGGAGTACCCTCAGCTTCCTCTTCCTACACAAAGCAGGAAGGGAATTTTACCCAATCTAAGTCAGTCTGGAGACCCAACCAGAACTGGAATAAAGGTAAACAATCCAAGAAGCCCGCTGCTGCTACTAAGACAGCATGAAGGGGCGGCCCCCGATCCGGGACCGGATCTAGAAGGGTGAAGACTCTCTTTCTTTGCTCAGGCTTGGGCAAGAGATGTTCAGGACCCCTGGGCACTAGAAATAATGACCCACGGTTATCAGTTGGAATTTAAGGACTTTCTCCCAAGAGGGAGATTTCATCTTTCAAGATTTTCTGCAAACCAGATCAAAAGAGAGGCGTTCTTATGCTGTGTAGAAGACCTTTTTACCATGGGAGTAATTTGTCCAGTACCAAAATTGGAACAGGGACAGGGGTTCTACTCAAACCTATTTGTGGTTCCCAAAAAAGAGGGAACTTTCAGACCCATCTTAGACCTCAAGTGTCTAAACAAGTTTCTCAGAGTTCCATCATTCAAGATGGAGACAATTTGAAAAATGTTACCAATGATCCATGAGGGTCAATATATGACTACCGTGGACTTGAAGGATGCTTACCTTCATATTCCTATCCACAAGGATCATCATCAGTTTCTAAGGTTTGCCTTCTTGGACAAACCTTATCAGTTTGTGTCTCTTCCCTTCGGGTTGGCCACAGCACCCAGAATCTTCACGAAGGTTCTAGGGTCTCTTTTGGCGGTTCTCAGACCGCGAGGCATAGCAGTGGCACCTTATCTGGATGATATTCTGATCCAGGCGTCAGCATATCATCTGACAAAATCTCACATGGACACAGTTCTGTCTTTTCTGTGAACTCACGGTTTAAAGGTGAACATAGAGAAAAGTTCACTTGTTCCACAGACAAGGGTTCCTTTCCTGGGAACTCTGATAGACTCAGTAGCCATGAAAATGACGGAGGTCAGGAAATCAAAGATTCTAAATACTTGCCGAGCACTTCTGTCCATTCCTCGGCCATCAGTAGCTCAGTTTATGGAGGTAATTGAATTACTGGTAGCGGCAATGGACATCATTCCGTTTGCTCGCTTGCATCTCAGACCGCTGTAGCTATGCATGCTCGAACAGTGGAATGGGGATTATGTGGTCTTATCTCCTCAGATAAACCTGGATCAAGAAACCAAGAGACTCTCTTCTTTGGTGGTTGTCGCTGAATCATCTGTCCCAGGGGACTTGCTTCCGCAGACCCTCATGGGTGATAGTGACAACGGACGCCAGCCTTCTGGGCTGGGGTGCAGTCTGGAATTCCCTGAAGGGTCAGGGTGTTTGGACTCAGGTGGAGTCTCTACTTCCAATCAATATTCTGGAATTGAGAGCAATATTGCACTTCAGGCATGTCCTCAGTTGGCTTCGGCCAAATTCATCAGATTCCAGTCGGACAACATCACGACTGTGGCCTATATCAATCATCAGGGGGAACAAGGAGTTCCTTAGCGATGAGAGAGGTATCCAAGATAATCCGTTGGGCGGAGGCCCACTCTTGTCATCTGTCAGCAATCCACATTACAGGAGTAGAGAACTGGGAAACAGATTTTCTAAGTCGACAGACTTGTCATCCGGGGGAGTGGGAACTCCACCCGGAGGTATTTGTCTCATTGATTCTCCGATGGGGCAAACCGGAATTGGATTTGATGGCATCTCGACAGAATGCCAAGCTTCCAAGATATGGATCCAGATCGAGGGATCCCCAGGCCGAACTGATAGATGCCTTGGCAGTGCCTTGGTCGTTCAGCCTAGCTTATGTGTTTCCACCGTTTCCTCTCCTTCCACGCGTGATTGCTCGAATCAAACAGGAGAGAGCGTCAGTGATCCTGATAGCGCCTGCGTGGCCACGCAGGACTTGGTATGCGGAACTAGTGGACATGTCTTCGCTACCACCGTGGAAACTTCCTTTGAGACAGGACCTTCTCATTCAAGGTCCTTTCCAAAATCCAAATCTAATTTCTCTGCAGCTGACTGCGTGGAGATTGAACGCTTGATTTTATCGAAGCGAGGATTCTCTGATTCTGTTATCAGTACTTTGATACAGGCTAGAAAGCCTGTCACTAGAAAGATCTATCATAAGATATGGCGTAAATATCTTTATTGGTGTGAATCCAAGGGCTACTCATGGAGTTAAGTTAGGATTCCTAGGATTCTGTCTTTTCTCCAAGAAGGCTTGGAGAAAGGCTTATCAGCTAGTTCCTTAAAGGGACAAATTTCTGCGTTGTCAATTTTGTTTCACAAACGTTTGGCAGATGTGGCAGATGCTCAGTCTTTTTGTCAGGCTCTAACCAGAATTAAGCCTGTATTTAGACCAATTATTCCTCCCTGGAGTTTGAATTTAGTTCTTCAAGTTCTTCAAGGGGTTCCATTTGAACCTTTGCATTCCATAGATATAAAATTATTATCTTGGAAAGTTCTGTTTTTGGTTGCTATTTCTTCTGCTCGAAGAGTTTCTGAGCTTTCAGCGTTACAGTGTGATTCGCCTTATCTCATATTTCATTTTGATAAGGTGGTTTTACATACCAAACCTGAGTTCCTTCCTAAGGTTGTTTCGAATAAGAATATTAATCAGGAAATTATTGTTCCTTCATTGTGTCCTAATCCTTCTTCCAAGAAGGAGTGTCTGTTACATTACTTGGACGTGGTCCGTGCCTTAAAGTTCTACTTACAGGTAACTAAGGATTTCCGTCAATCATCTTCATTGTTCATTGTTTATTCTGGAAAGTGTAGGGGTCCGAAAGCTACGGATACCTCTCTTTCTTTTTGGCTGAGAAGTATCATCCGCCTGGCATATGAGACTGCTGGACAGCAGCCTCCTGAAAGAATTACGGCTCATTCTACTAGGGCTGTGGCTTCCACATGGGCTTTTAAAAACGATGCGTCTGTTGAACAGATTTGTAAGGCTGCGACTTGGTCGTCCCTTCATACTTTTTCTAAATTTTACAAATTTGATACTTTTGCTTCTTCTGAGGCTGTTTTTGGGAGGAAAGTTCAGCAAGCAGTGGTGCCTTCCGTTTAGGTCTCTGTCTTGTCCCTCCCTTTCATCCGTGTCCTGTTGCTTTGGTATTGTATCCCACAAGTAAGGATGAAATCCGTGGACTCGTCGTATCTTGTAGAAGAAAAGGAAATGTATGCTTACCTGATAAATTGATTTCTTCTACGATACGACGAGTCCACGGCCCTTCCTGTCAATTTAAGACAGATTATGTTTTTTATTATTTACAACTTCAGTCACCTCTGCACCTTTTAGCTTTTTCCTTTCTCTTCCTATAACCTTCGGTCGAATGACTGGAGGGGAAGGGAGGAGCTATATATACAGCTCTGCTGTGGTGCTCTTTGCCACTTCCTGTTAGCAGGAGGATAATATCCCACAAGTAAGGATGAAATCCGTGGACTCGTCATATCGTAGAAGAAATCAATTTATCAGGTAAGCATAAATTTCCTTTTTCTATGTTTACTGGCCCTTTAAGTGAAACAACAAGTACACAGATTTGGTTTGTCTCTTGTAGGTTTAGCTACACCTTCGTCATCTTAAAGTCTAACCTTAGACTAAGCTGCAAATAGCCTCCTGTACCCCTTTCTATATCATGCAGCAGGAATGGAAAATACATTATTTCTTTCCTAAGATATGGAGAGTCCATGACGTCATCAATTACTAGTGGGAATATCACTCCTGGCCAGCAGGAGGAGGCAAAGAGCACCACAGCAAAGCTGTTAAGTGTCACTCCCCTGCCCATAATACCCAGTCATTCTCTTTTCCTCTGTCAATGGAGGAGGTGAAGTTTGGTGGCTTTTAAGCAGTTAGGAAGCTGTGAGGTAGTCCTTGCTTTGTCTCCTAACACATTGCTGCCCATGGTACAGAAAGCCAGAGTTGGTTACTCTGTTCTTTCTTTTTCCACCGGTCTCTGTAAGGCGTGTCCTTTCACGCCTTGTGAGCTGTCTTCCTGCCAGACAGCTAGACTGCAGGTAAGTGCTTTTGTCTTCTAGGTCTTGGAGACTTGCACTTCAGAAGAATGTCATATGTAGTAGATGGGGACATTTTTAAAATTCTTTATACAGGATTTTCTTTGGCAGTGGGCAGGCACATTATGGCCTAGATTTAGAGTTCGGCGGTAGCCGTCAAAACCAGCGTTAGAGGCTCCTAACGCTGGTTTTGGCCGCCCGCTGGTATTTGGAGTCAGTGATTAAAGGGTCTAACGCTCACTTTACAGCCGCGACTTTTCCATACCGCAGATCCCCCTACGCCATTTGCGTAGCCTATCTTTTCAATGGGATCTTTCTAACGCCGGTATTTAGAGTCGTTTCTGCAGTGAGCGTTAGAGCTCTAACGACAAGATTCCAGCCGCCTGAAAATAGCAGGAGTTAAGAGCTTTCTGGCTAACGCCGGTTCATAAAGCTCTTAACTACTGTACCCTAAAGTACACTAACACCCATAAACTACCTATGTACCCCTAAACCGAGGTCCCCCCACATCGCCGCAACTCGATTAAAAATTTTAACCCCTAATCTTCCGACCGCCACCTACGTTATACTTATGTACCCCTAATCTGCTGCCCCTAACCCCGCCGACCCCTATATTACATTTATTAACCCCTAATCTGCCCCCCACAACATCGCCGCCAGCTACTTAAAATAATTAACCCCTAATCTTCCGACCGCAAAGCGCCGCCACCTACGTTATCCCTATGTACCCCTAATCTGCTACCCCTAACACCGCCGACCCCTATATTATATTTATTATCCCCTAATCTGCCCCCCTCAATGTCGCCGACACCTGCCTACACTTATTAACCCCTAATCTGCCGAGCGGACCGCACCGCTACTATAATAAAGTTATTAACCCCTAACCCGCCTCACTAACCCTATCATAAATAGTATTAACCCCTAATCTGCCCTCCCTAACATCGCCGACACCTAACTTCAATTATTAACCCCTAATCTTCCGATCGGAGCTCACCGCTATTATAATAAATGTATTAACCCCTAAAGCTAAGTCTAACCCTAACACTAACACCCCCCTAACTTAAATATAATTTTAATCTAACGAAATAAATTAACTCTTATTAAATAAATTAATCCTATTTAAAGCTAAATACTTACCTGTAAAATAAATCCTAATATAGCTACAATATAAATTATAATTATATTATAGCTATTTTAGGATTAATATTTATTTTACAGGCAACTTGGTATTTATTTTAACTAGGTACAATAGCTATTAAATAGTTAAGAACTATTTAATAGTTACCTAGTTAAAATAATAACAAAATTACCTGTAAAATAAATCCTAACCTAAGATATAATTAAACCTAACACTACCCTATCAATAAAATAATTAAATAAACTACCTACAATTACCTACAATTAACCTAACACTACACTATCAATAAATTAAATAAACACAATTGCTACAAATAAATACAATTAAATAAACTAGCTAAAGTACAAAAAATAAAAAAGAACTAAGTTACAGAAAATAAAAAAATATTTACAAACATAAGAAAAATATTACAACAATTTTAAACTAATTACACCTACTCTAAGCCCCCTAATAAAATAACAAAGCCCCCCAAAATAATAAATTCCCTACCCTATTCTAAATTTAAAAAGTTACAAGCTCTTTTACCTTACCAGCCCTGAACAGGGCCCTTTGCGGGGCATGCCCCAAGAAGTTCAGCTCTTTTGCCTGTAAAAGAAAACATACAATACCCCCCCCCCCCCCCAACATTACAACCCACCACCCACATACCCCTAATCTAACCCAAACCCCCCTTAAATAAACCTAACACTAAGCCCCTGATGATCTTCCTACCTTGTCTTCACTATGCCAGGTTCACCGATCCGTCCTGGCTCCAAGATCTTCATCCAACCCAAGCGGGGGCTAGACATCCACTGAAGAAGTCCAGAAGAGGGTCCAAAGTCTTCCTCCTATCCGGCAAGAAGAGGACATCCGGACCGGCAAACATCTTCTCCAAGCGGCATCTTCGATCTTCTTCCATCCGGTGCGGAGCGGGTCCATCTTGAAGCAGGCGGATCAGAATCTAGTTCAATCCGATTGGCCGATCCAATCAGCCAATCAGATTGAGCTCGCATTCTATTGGCTGATCGGAACAGCCAATAGAATGCGAGCTCAATCTGATTGGCTGATTGGATCAGCCAATCGGATTGAACTTGATTCTGATTGGCTGATTCCATCAGCCAATCAGAAAATTCCTACCTTAATTCCGATTGGCTGATAGAATCCTATCAGCCAATCGGAATTCGAGGGACGCCATCTTGGATGACGTCCCTTAAAGGAACCGTCATTCGTCGGGAGACATCGGAAGAAGAGGATGGATCCGCGTCGCCTGCTTCAAGATGGACCCGCTCCGCACCGGATGGAAGAAGATCGAAGATGCCGCTTGGAGAAGATGTTTGCCGGTCCGGATGTCCTCTTCTTGCCGGATAGGAGGAAGACTTTGGACCCTCTTCTGGACTTCTTCAGTGGATGTCTAGCCCCCGCTTGGGTTGGATGAAGATCTTGGAGCCAGGACGGATCGGTGAACCTGGCATGGTGAAGACAAGGTAGGAAGATCATCAGGGGCTTAGTGTTAGGTTTATTTAAGGGGGGTTTGGGTTAGATTAGGGGTATGTGGGTGGTGGGTTGTAATGTTGGGGGGGGGGGTATTGTATGTTTTCTTTTACAGGCAAAAGAGCTGAACTTCTTGGGGCATGCCCCGCAAAGGGCCCTGTTCAGGGCTGGTAAGGTAAAAGAGCTTGTAACTTTTTAAATTTAGAATAGGGTAGGGAATTTATTATTTTGGGGGGCTTTGTTATTTTATTAGGGGGCTTAGAGTAGGTGTAATTAGTTTAAAATTGTTGTAATATTTTTCTTATGTTTGTAAATATTTTTTTATTTTCTGTAACTTAGTTCTTTTTTATTTTTTGTACTTTAGCTAGTTTATTTAATTGTATTTATTTGTAGCAATTGTGTTTAATTTATTTATTGATAGTGTAGTGTTAGGTTAATTGTAGGTAATTGTAGGTAGTTTATTTAATTATTTTATTGATAGGGTAGTGTTAGGTTTAATTATATCTTAGGTTAGGATTTATTTTACAGGTAATTTTGTTATTATTTTAACTAGGTAACTATTAAATAGTTCTTAACTATTTAATAGCTATTGTACCTGGTTAAAATAATTACAAAGTTGCCTGTAAAATAAATATTAATCCTAAAATAGCTATAATATAATTATAATTTATATTGTAGCTATATTAGGGTTTATTTTATAGGTAAGTATTTAGCTTTAAATAGGAATCATTTATTTAATAAGAGTTAATTTATTTCGTTATATGTAAATTATATTTAAGTTAGGGGGGTGTTAGTGTTAGGGTTAGACTTAGCTTTAGGGGTTAATACATTTATTAGAATAGCGGTGAGCTCCGATCGGAAGATTAGGGGTTAATAATTGAAGGTAGGTGTCGGCGATGTTAGGGAGGGCAGATTAGGGGTTAATACTATTTATGATAGGGTTAGTGAGACGGATTAGGGGTTAATAACTTTATTATAGTAGCGCTCAGGTCCGCTCGGCAGATTAGGGGTTAATAAGTGTAGGCAGGTGTCGGCGACGTTGTGGGGGGCAGATTAGGGGTTAATAAATATAACATAGGGGTCGGCGATGTTAGGGCAGCAGATTAGGGGTACATAGGGATAACGTAGGTTGCGGCGGTTTACGGAGCGGAAGATTAGGGGTTAAAACTGTAATGCAGGGGTCAGCGATAGCGGGGGCGGAAGATTAGGGATTAATAAGTGTAAGGTTAGGGGTGTTTAGACTTGGGGTTCATGTTAGGGTGTTAGGTGCAGACGTAGGAAGTGTTTCCCCATAGGAAACAATGGGGCTGCGTTAGGAGCTGAACGCTGCTTTTTTGCAGGTGTTAGGTTTTTTTTCAGCTCAAACAGCCCCATTGTTTCCTATGGGAGAATCGTGCACGAGCACGTTTTTGAGGCTGGCCGCGTCCGTAAGCAACTCTGGTATCGAGAGTTGCATTTGCGGTAAAAATGCCCTACGCTCCTTTTTTGGAGCCTAACGCAGCATTTGATTAAACTCTCGATACCAGAGTTAAATTTATGGTGCGGCCAGAAAAAAGCCCGCGGAGCGTTAACAGCCCTTTTACCGCCGAACTCTAAATCTAGGCCTATGTATGTTGAGACAAGGTGGGATATTTATCAAGCTATCAACCGCAAATACGCTAGAATTCCGCAGCGTAATTGTGGCGAGCTTGATCTGACCTAGTTATCAAAGCCTACAGACTGGCAAAAGTTGAAATCTGTGACGTAACATACAATCCGCCGGTCTCAATCCTACACAGATCGATGCTTACGTCATTACAGATGTTTCGAATACACATTCGGTACTATTTGACACTTTTTAAAAGTTATCAAATAGTTAACCAGTACGCTCACGGCTATTCCGGTCCAGCGTACCTGGTTTTCAATCCGCCACCCTGGAGGCCGCGGATGCCATAGGAATCAATGGGAGTCTGAAAGCTGCGAAAGCTTATGTTCGATGCTCTCAGATATCCCATGGATTTCTATGGTAGAAAACCAGTAACGTTTACACCTAACATAAGCCCCGCGTCTAAAAGTGCCTTAACAAGTTTCTCAGGGTACTATCCTTCAAAATGGAAACCATTCGTTCCATTCTTCCTTTGGTCCAAAAGGGGCAGTTGATGACGACCATAGACCTGAAGGATGCGTATCTTTATGTTCCCATCCACAGGGATCATCACGTGATTTACAATCCTCTGATGGCTTGGCCTCAATTGTCTTTAGCCCGGTTTATCAGTTTTCAGTCGGACAACATCACCTCAGTGGCTTACATCAACCACCAGGTAGGAACTCTGAGTTCCTAAGCCATGAAGAAGGAGGCACGGATTATTCAGTGGGCGGAAGCTCACAATTGTTTATCTGCCATCCACATTCCTGGAGTGCACAACTGGGAATCGGATTTCCTGAGCAGACAGACATTTCATCCCGGGGAGTGGGTCTCCATCCAGAGTTGTTCTCCAGGTTAACCCTTAAATGGGGGGTGCCGGAGTTGGATCTGATGGCATCTCAGCAGAACGCCAAGCTTCCAAGGTACATTTCAAGGTCAAAAGATCCTCAGACTGCTCTTATAGATGATCTGGCGGTTCCTTGGGATTTCCGTCTAGCATACCTGTTTCCTCCATTTGTGCTCCTTCCACGAGTTATTGCTCGTATAAAACGAGACATCATCGGTAATTCTAATAGCTCCGCATTGCCTTGCAGGATCTGGTATGCAGACCTAGTAAAGATGTCATCTCAGCCGCTTTGGAGGTTGCCTGTGAGGAAGGGCCTTCTAACTCAGGGTCCATTCCTCCATCCAAATTTTGTTTCGTTTCTCTGAAGCTGACTGCTTGGAGTTTGAACGCTTAGTTCTGTCTAAGCGTGGATTTTCTGAGTTGGTCATTGAGACCATGATCCAGGCTGGGCAAGCCTGTTACTCGAAAAATTTACCATAAGGTATAGCGTAAATACTTTTTATTGGTGTGAATCTAAGGGCTACTCTTGTAGTAGGGTCAGGATTCCTAGAATTTTGTCTTTTCTCCAGGAAGGTCTGGAGAAAGGGTTGTCAGTCAGTTCTCTGAAAGCTCAGATTTCTGCATTATCTATTTTGTTACACAAGGGTCTGGAGAATGTGCCAGATGTTCAATCTTTTTGTCAGGCCCTGGTCAGAATCAGGCCTGTGTTTAAACCTGTTGCTCCTCCTTGGAGCCTTAATCTTGTTCTTAAAGTTTTGCAGGAGGCTCCGTTTGAGCCGTTGCATTCCATAGATTTTAAGTTGCTATCTTGGAAGGTTTTGTTTCTTATTGCTATCTCTTCTGCTCGGATAGTTTTGAAACTCTCGGATTTGCAGTGTGATTTGCCTTTCCTTATCTTTCATGCGTATAAGGCGGTTCTTCGTACTAAATTGGGGTTTATTCCTAAAGTGTTTTCGGATAGAAATATTAATCAGGAAATTGTTGTTCCTTCTCTCTCATAAAGAAGGTCTGTTGCACAATTTGGATTTTGTGTGTGCTCTAAAATTCTACCTACAGGCGACTAAGGATTTTTGCCAGTCTTCTGCCCTGTTTGTTTCTCAGAAAAGCGTAAGGGTCAGAAGGCTACTTCTACTTCTCTTTCCCTCTGGTTGAGAAGTATGATTAGTTTTGCTTATGAGACTGCTGGACAGCAGCCTTCTGAGAGAATTACAGCTCATTCCACTAGGGCTGCCTCCTCTTCTTGGGCTTTCAAAAATGAAGCTTCTGTGGAACAGATTTGCAAGGCTGCAACTTGGTCCTCTCTGCATACTTTTTCCAAATTTGATACTTTTGCCTCGGCTGAGGCCTCTTTTGGGAGAAAGGTTCTTCAAGTGGTGAGCCTTCTGTTTAGGTCTGCCTGTTTTGTTCTCTCTCCAGGTTCATTCTTTGTCCTCTAGCTTGGGTATTGGTTCCCACTAGTATCTTAGGAAAGAAAACAAAATGTATGCTTACCTGATAAATTTCTTTCTTTCCGGATATGGAGAGTCCACGACCCCACCCTTTATTAAGAGTTATTTTTTTTACTAAACCTCAGGCACCTCTACACCTTTGTGTTATTCCTTTTCTATTTCCCTTCGGTCGAATGACTGGGGATTATGGGTAGGGGAATGACACTTAACAGCTTTGTTGTGGTGCTCTTTGCCTCCTCCTGCTGGCCAGGAGTGATATTCCCACTAGTAATTGGAATGACGTTGTGGACTCTCCATATCCGGAAAGAAAGAAATTTATCAGGTAAGTATAAATTTTGTTTTTAAAATGAATATTGTTTCTGGCCACTTTGAAATGGCTGCCAAACTCCACCCACTGATGACATCACAATCTGGGCTGCATATGGGGTTCAATCACAAAAGCTCACTAGTTGGATTTAATGCTATTCAGCAGAGTGCCTAGATGTAGCCCAGACCGTGAAATGCACAAAGGTTATATTTATCATTATCATATATAACACTATGGTTTTTGTAATGTACGTCTCAATTATGTTCTATTTCCATTTTGCGAATAAGACTTTACAATTCTTTTTCAAGTTATAAAAGTTACATATTGCTTATTTTTTTCTATCTTGTAAATGAAAGAGCAGCAGCTATACATATTAAAAATATTTTCTTTCATCATATAGTGAGAGTCCACAAGACATCGCATCCAGTAATAGTAGAAAAAAATACCCCTACACACCAGAGCTCCTTCCATTCTTCCTTAAACCCTCAGTCAAAATGTTGCCTCCAAGATGAAGTGACATGAATTCTAAAATACTGATCTACTCTTTATTTCTAGGGGTTCTCTAACCGATCTGACATTCATTTCCCCTTATGAAGGGCAGAGTTTCAGACAGGCTGTGAATATCTTTTCCCAGTGTAGAAATGTCACAAGGCCTCCCAGCTGAAAGGTGCATTTATCTGCCAATCCCACTAGGTTGTAGTATGCTGTTTAGAGGTTTATTAGTTTAGTCTTAGTTTGTGATCGTGGAGTACGTCAGTTTAGGGTTACTAGGATTTGTGGTTAGGCAGACGGCAGTTATTCAAAGGGATAATTTATTATACATTGCCAATATTGTCCGTGATGCTGGTTGTTGCCTAAGCCAGCATCGCTGACCATTACCATCCATAGTAAAAGCCCCTCGGCGATGCGGCTATCCCGGGAGCTTGTAATATTCCAACAAGCTCGCTCGACATATCGGCAGATCCCTTTGAATATTACGCCACCTCGTAGCACTTTTGAGTCTGTTTGGGGAGGGAGCAAAACAAATCTTGCACCAGGGCCCTCTGTTCACTAGGTCCGCAACTGAGCTGCTGCTTGGGAATTCTATAGTATAGTTTGAAGTGGCACTGCTCCTGCGCCTCCCTTTATATGGTCTAGGACCCCCTGGGGAGGCCGCCTCACACTTTGCAACCCACTGCCCTAAACGTATTAATTACTTTTTAGCTTTTGAGGTTTAGAGACATTCTCTGTTATCACTTTAATATGTGTATATTAAGTACAAGATATGTCATTTGCATTTTCTTTTGTGTGTGTTTTTATTGTCATACTTTTAGTTTGCAAAAAGAAAACATTATAAAATGAGGAGATAAGTAGCTGCTTCCATGGAGTCAGGACCCTATTTAGTCCTTCCTGACGGGCACACCAGAGGTCACTTATACAATAACACATAGAGATGGCTAGTCACAACCCCAAAGAAAATATGCATCAGACAGTCTCTCCTCGTTTGGGTGCAAGTATTCAATAATTCCTAATTTAATACAACTTAGTCCAGCAACCTTCCGTTTCTTATGGTGTTGTTTCCATCTCTGTCTCTCTGTGTTGAACTTAGAGGTTAACTAGACCGCCCCCTTCGGGCGACAGTCCTGTATTCTTTATCTTTAGTAACTTGTTTCAACAAACTTATTTTAAACAGATATACATTCCTATCTGATATTAATGTACATGTATACAAAAAAGGAAAAGGGAGAATAAATAGGAGTAAAAAAAGTCAGTGTAGGGAGGGTGAGGGGTGACGACACAATCTGATTTATCTGATTTGCGCAATAGCCAACCAGTCCATGCCCTCGGGAGATTCTTAATGATTACCTTATCTGCCTACTGATCCAATAATACCAAATCCTATGGACTTACCTCTTTGTTATCTAACAATCCTGCAGCCAAATCATACATGGTGTATGTATGCTGTATTTTATTGTAAATCTCAGTCCATGTGGGAGTTCCAGTCTTCCAGTATCTGGCTATACAGGTTCTAGTGACTGTGCAAAGGATTATGATAAAAGTGTTGATATATTTGTTATAGGTGCTTATGTACTCATGTAGAAGAGCATGTTGTATCGAAAGATTGAGTTCCTCTTCCAGAACTTGATCTTCTTTGCATTATATCTTTTGATCTAGTCTTTTTCCCCACCCTGATTTCTTGTATTCTGGTATTCTTCTTTGGTATCGTCTCACTGGTAAACATTACCAGGGAGGGCCAAGATAACTAAAAATAAACACCAAAAATGTAAACAATTTCTATCTCTTGGCCCATATACCTGGGTAATACTAACCAGGCTCCCTCCCATCTGCTTGGTCCACCTATTTAGCTAGACAGCACTGGGAGGAGGCGGTACCTGAGGGGTCACATATATACAGGTAACCAGGGGAGTGGTCAGCTCTGTCCATGCCCATAAGGAGAGGGTTTCTCACTGGTAAGCATTACCGACGGTTATGGGCAAAGATATAGAAATTGCTTATATTTTTGGTGTTCTAGTTTTCTTAAGGCATTCCTTGGGGCGGGGGAAGACTCCCCCTGAGCATATTTCTGCTCACTCCACAAGAGCTGTTGCCCCTTCTTGGGCCTTCCATAATTGCATCCATAGTTAAGATTTGTAATGCAGCTACTTGGTCTTAAATTTTTTCTTGAGGTTTTATCTATTTGATGTGTATGACTCTACTGAGGCAGCTTTTGGCAGGAAAGCTGTAATGCCTGATTAGTAACATACCTGCCTTAACTGTTTCCCCCAGGCCTATTACCTGGCAGCCTCATGGACTCAACTGCTTGGGTATTCTCACACATGATGTGCCGTGGACTCTCACCATCTGATGAAAGAAAACCTAATTTGTACTTACCTGATAAATGCATTTCTTTCATGTAATTGGCACGAGTCCATGAGCTAGTGACATATGGGATATACAATCCTACCATGAGGGGCAAAGTTTCCCAAACCTCATAATGCCTATAAATACACCCCTAACCATACCCACAATTCCGTTTTACAAATCTTTGCCTCCTATGGAGGTGGTGAAGTAAGTTTGTGCTAAGATTTCTACGTTGATATGCGCTTCTCAGCATTTTGAAGCCCATTTCCTCTCAGAGTACAGTGAATGTCAGAGGGATGTGAAGGGAGTATCACCTATTGAATGCAATGGTTTTCCTCACGGGGGATCTATTTCATAGGTTCTCTGTTACCGGTCGTAGAGATTCATCTCCTACCTCCCTTTTCAGATCGACAATATACTCTCATATTCCATTACCTCTACTGATAACCATTTCAGTACTGGTCTGGCTATCTGCTATATGTGGATGGGTGTCTTTTGGTAAGTATGTTTTCATTACTTAAGACACTCTCAGCTATGGTTTGGCACTTTATGTATTTATGTAAAGTTCTAAATATATGTATTGTACTTATATTTGCCATGATTCAGGTTTTCAGTATATTTCCTTTTGCAGACTGTCAGTTTCATATCTGGGAAATGCTTTTTTATGAAAAATATATTTCTTACCTGGGGTATAGTCTCTTTTTCTATTGACTGTCTTTTAAATTAGCAGGCAGAATTAGGCTCGCAAGGGCGCAAAATGCCCAAGTTTATTGCGTCATTCTTGGTGCGAGATTTTTTTGGCGCAAAGTTACGTTCGTTGACACAAATTCGTAATTTCTGACGTCTTAGTTGACGCCGAGTCCTTCACAAGGTTGCATCATCTATGACGCAAGTGTGTTTTTTCCAGACGTTTTTGGCGCCAAAAAAATATTTTTCTTCATTATATTTTTTTTCATTATTTAAGACCCCATTCCTATTTACCTCTTGCCTTTTTTCTATGTCAGAGGGCTATGCTGTTTGCATTTTTTTCCCATTCCTGAAACTGCCATAATAGGAAATTGATAATTTTGCTTTATATGTTGTTTTTTTCTCTTACATTTGCAAGATGTCTCAATCTGATCCTGTCTCAGAAATCACTGTTGGAACCCTGCCGCCTGATAACAGTTCTACCAAAGCTAAGTGCATTTGTTGTAAACTTGTGGAGGTTATACCTCCAGCTGTGGTTTGTAATAGTTGTCATGATAAACTTTTACATGCAGAGAATGTATCCATCAGTAGTAGTTCATTACCTGTTGCTGTTCCCTCAACATCTAATGCACAATATATACCTGTAAATTTAAAATAATTTATTTCTGTTTCTATTCAGAAGGCTTTGTCTGCCATTCCGCCTTCTAATAAACGTAAAACGTCTTTAAAAACTTGAAATTTCAAATGACCAGCAACATACTGAATTATCCTTCTCTAATGACGATCTATCTGATTCAGAAGATCCTGCCTCAGATATTGACACTGACAAATCCTCTTATTTATTTAAAATGGAGTATATTCGTTCTTTGTTAAAAGAAGTGTTGATTACATTAGATATGGAGGAAACTAGTCCTCTTGATATTAAAAATAGCCAACGTTTAAATTCTGTTTATAAACCGCCTGTGGTTATTCCAGAGGTTTTTCCAGTTCCTGATGCTATTTCTGATATGATTTCTAAAGAATGGAATAGGCCTGGTACTTCTTTTATTCCTTTTTCAAGGTTTAAAAAATTGTATCCTTTGTCAGCAGTTACATTGGAGTTTTGGGAAAAGATCCCCAAAGTTGATGGGGCTATCTCTACTCTTGCTAAACGTACTACTATTCCTATGGAAGATAGTACTTCTTTTAGAGATCCTTTAGATAGGAAATTTGAATCTTATCTAAGGAAAGCTTATTTATATTCAGGTCATCTTCTTAGGCCTGCAATTTATTTGGCTGATGTTGCAGCTGCTTCAACTTTTTGGTTAAAAACTTTAGCGCAACAAGTATCGGATCATGATTTGTCTAGCATTGTTAAGTTGATTCAACATGCTAATAATTTCATTTGTGATGCCATTTTTGATATTATCAAAATTGATGTTAAACCTATGTCTTTAGCTATTTTAGCTAGAAGAGCTTTGTGGCTCAAATCTTGGAATGCTGATATGACTTCTAAGTCCAGATTACTATCTCTTTCTTTCCAAGGTAATAAATTATTTGGTTCTCAGTTGGATTCAATAATTTCAACTTTCACTGGGGGGGAAGGGAGTTTTTTGCCTCAGGATAAAAAACCTAAGGGTAAATCTAAAGCTTCTAACCGTTTTCGTTCCTTTCGACAAAATAAGGAACAGAAACCTAATCCTTCCCCCAAGGAATCTGTTTCCAATTGGAAACCTTCTTCAAATTGAAATAAATCCAAGCCATTTAAGAGATCAAAGCCAGCCCCCAAGTCCACATGAAGGTGCGGCCCTCATTCCATTTCATCTGGTAGGGGGCAGATGAAAATTTTTCAAAGATGTTTGGATCAATTCGGTCCAAAATCATTGGATTCAGAGTATTGTCTCTAAGGGGTACAGAATAGGATTCAGAGTAAGACCGCTTGTGAGAAGATTGTTTTCTCTCACGCATTCCAGCAAACCCAGTAAAGGCACAGGCTTTCCTGAATTGTGTTTCAGACCTGGAGTTATCAGGGGTAATCATGCCAGTTCCGTTTCAGGAACAGGGTCTGGGGTTTTATTCAAATCTATTCATTGTCCCAAAGAACGAAAATTCATTCATACCAGTTGTAAGAGTACCAACTTTCAAAATGGTGACTATAAGGACTATTCTGCCTTTTGTTCAACAAGGGCATTATATGTCCACAATAGACTTACAGGATGCATATCTTCATATTCCGATTCATCCAGATCACTATCAGTTCCTGAGATTCTCTTTTCTAGACAGGCATTACCAATTTGTTGCTCTTCCTTTTGGCCTAGCGACAGCTCCAAGAATCTTTTCAAAGGTTCTAGGTGCCCTACTCTCTGTAGTCAGAGAGCAGAGTATTGCGGTGTTTCCTTATTTGGACGATATCTTGGTACTCGCTCAGTCTTTACTTTCTGCAGAATATCACATGAATCAACTAGTGTTGTTTCTTCGAAAACATGGTTGGAGGATCAATTTACCAAAAAGTTATTTGATTCCTCATGACTTTGTTTCTAACAGACAAGAGACGTTTGAAATTGGTTGTAGCCTGTCGGAACCTTCAATCTCAGTCATTCCCTTCAGTAGCTATGTGCATGGAAATTTTAGTTCTCATGACTGCAGCATCGGACGCAATCCCCTTTGCTCGTTTTCATATGAGACCTCTCCAGCTTTGTATGCTGAACCATTGGTGCAGGGATTATACAAAGCTATCACAATTAATATCCTTAAATCCCAATGTTCGACTTTCTCTGACTTGGTGGTTAGATCACCATCGTATAATTCTAGGGGCCTCTTTTGTTTGTCCAACCTGGACTGTGATCACAACAGATGCGAGTCTTTCAGGTTGGGGAGCTGTTTGGGGATCTCTGACAGCACAAGGGGTTTGGAAATCTCAAGAGGCGAGATTACCAATCAATATTTTGGAACTCTGAGCGATTCTCAGGGCTCTTCAGTTTTGGCCTCTGTTGAAGAGAGAACCGTTCATTTGTTTTCAGACAGACAGTATCACAACTGTGGCATATGTCAATTATCAGGGTGGTACTCACAGTCCTCAAGCTATGAAAGAAGTATCTTGGATACTTGTTTGGGCGGAATTCAGCTCCTGTCTAATTTCTGCTGTTCATATCCCAGGTATAGACAGTTGGGAAGCGGATTACCTCAGTCGTCAGACTTTTCATCCGGGAGAATGATCTCTCCACCCAGATGTGTTTTCTCAAGTTGTTCAGATTTGGGGGCTTCCAGAAATAGATCGTATGGCATCTCATCTAAACAAAAAACTTCCCAGGTACCTGTCCAGGTCCAGGGATCTTCAAGCGGAAGCAGTGGATGCATTGACACTTCCTTGGTGTTATCAACCTGCTTATATTTTCCCTCCTCTAGTTCTTCTTCCAAGAGTGATCTCCAAAATCATCATGGAGCGATTGTTTGTGCTGCTGATGGCTCTAGCATGGCCTCACAGGTTTTGGTATGCGGATCTTGTTCAGATGTCTAGTTGCCAACCTTGGCCACTTCCATTAAGGCCAGACCTTCTATCCCAAGGTCCATTTTTCCATCAGGATCTCAAATCATTAAATTTGAAGGTATGGAAATTAAATGCTTAGTGCTTAGTCATAGAGGTTTCTCTGACTCAGTGATTAATACTATGTTGCAGGCTCGTAAATCTGTTTCTAGAAAGATTTATTATCGAGTTTGGAAAACTTACATTTCATGGTGTTCTTCTCATAAATTCTCTTGGCATTCTTTTAGAATTCCTAGAATTTTACAGTTTCTTCAGGATGGTTTGGATAAAGGTTTGTCTGCAAGTTCATTGAAAGGACAAATCTCTGCTCTTTCTGTTTTATTTCACAGAAAGATTGCTAAACTTCCTGATATTCATTGTTTTGTGCAGGCTTTGGTTTGTATCAAGCCTGTCATTAAATCAATCTCTCCTCCTTGGAGTCTTAATTTAGTTTTGAAAGCTTTACAGGCTCCTCCGTTTGAGCCTATGCATTCTTTAGATATTAAACTACTTTCTTGGAAAGTGTTGTTTCTTTTGGCTATCTCTTCTGCTAGAAGAGTTTCTGAGTTATCTGCTCTTTCTTGTGAATCTCCTTTTCTGATTTTTCATCAGGATAAGGCAGTTTTGCGGACTTCATTTAAATTCTTACCTAAGGTTGTAAATTCTAACAACATTAATAGAGAAAATTTTGTTCCTTCCTTGTGTCCTAATCCTAAGAATTCTTTGGAGAGATTTTTACATTCTTTGGATGTGGTGAGAGCTTTCAAATATTATGTTGAAGCTACTAAAGAGTTCAGGGAGACTTTTGTCTATTTGTTATCTTTTCTGGTTCCAGGAAAGGTCAGAAGGCTTCTGCCGTTTCCTTGGCCTCGTGGTTAAAACATTTGATTCATCAAGCCTATTTGGAGTCGGGTCAAGCCCCACCTCAGAGAATTACAGCTCAACTAGATCAGTTTCCACTTCCTGGGCTTTTAAGAATCAAGCTTCAGTTGATCAGATTTGCAAAGCTGCTACTTGGTCTTCTTTGCATACATTTACTAAATTCTACCATTTTGATGTATTTGCTTCTTCGGAAGCAGTTTTTGGTAGAAAAGTTCTTCAGGCAGCGGTTTTAGTTTGATTTTTCTACTTTTGATTTAATTTTTTTCCTCACATTTATGAGAATCAACTTATATTTTGGGTTGTGGATTCATTTTTTCAGCAGAAAATGGCTGTTTTTATTTTTATCCTTCCCTCTCTAGTGACTCTTGCGTGGATTTCCACATCTTGGGTATTGCTATCCCATTCGTCACTAGCTCATGGACTCTTGCCAATTACATGAAAGAAAACATAATCTATGTAAGAACTTGCCTGATAAATTCATTTCTTTCATATTGGCAAGAGTCTATGAGACCCACTTTTTTATGGTGGTTATGTTTTTTTTGTATAAAGCACAATTATTTCCAAATTCCTTTGTTGATGCTTTTTACTCCTTTCTTTATCACCCCACTTCTTGCCTATTCATTAAACTGAATTGTGGGTGTGGTGAGGGGTGTATTTATAGGCATTTTGAGGTTTGGGAAACTTTGCCCCTCCTGGTAGGATTGTATATCCCATACGTCACTAGCTCATGGACTCTTGCCAATATGAAAAAAATGAATTTATCAGGTAAGTTCTTACATAAATTATGTTTTCTTTCATGATGGTGAGAGTCCACAAGCCCTGCTTTTATTTTGAACAGATGGCGGCAGTACTTGTTTTGCACTTGCTCCACTTTGTCTTTCCTGCTGTTCTGTTTTCCTCATTTACTTGCCATATATCTGACCCGAGGGATGCAGCAAGAGGGGGAGGGATTTAAAGCTCTGGTATGTTCCGTGTATTTACCTCATCATAATGCAGTGTTTCTAAACCCCAGCCTCAAGTACCCCTAACAGGCCAGATTTTCAGGATATCTTAACTAAAGCACATGTGAAGTAATCAGCTGATCAGTAACCATGGTTACTAACCTGCTCTTACTTAGCTGATTATTTCACCTGTGATCTAGTCCAGATATAATGAAAACCTGGCCTGTTAAGGTTACTGGAGGATTGGAGTTGAGAAACACTGTCCTAGAGGACTGGAGTCTAATTCCCATGTGAAGTCTTGCATCATCATGAAAGGAATTAATTTATCAGGTAAGCAAAAAGAGCGAAGTAAAAGATGTTTAAATTTGAGAATAAACTAACATGAAGTTGCATAATTATTTACAACTGACTACTGAGGCCGTACTGCTCACTGGCTAAAAGGGACAACTCCCACAGACAAACCGAACATCCATTTAAGCGTAGGAAATATATACAGAGGACAGCGCCAAAGAAATAAAGAATACAAGCTCACTTCAAGAAGGAACGATAGCCTAACAAAATTGTTCTAGTTTGTATAGAGTAAATGCGTAGGAGAACTAGCGCCTCCAACAGAGTCTCTTAAACAAGAGATACAACACTATATTTGGGTGTTGCGTTATACCACGGAAGTAGTATAGGATTAAAGCAGTTTCCTAGTGTAAAAAGACATATAGAGTAATAATGCTAATAAAATATGGCTAAATGTTAATTAATGAAGTGACAGAGTGGCAAAAGGTGACAGAGTATGATAATGTAGCCAACGTTGTTTAAAATATATTACTAAAAATATATTACTAAAAATGTGTTACTAAAAATGTGTTACTAAAAATGTGTTACTAAAAATGTGTTACTAAAAATGTGTTACTAAAAATGTGTTACTAAAAATGTGTTACTAAAAATGTGTTACTAAAAATGTGTTACTAAAAATGTGTTACTAAAAATGTGTTACTAAAAATGTGTTACTAAAAATGTGTTACTAAAAATGTGTTACTAAAAATGTGTTACTAAAAATGTGTTACTAAAAATGTGTTACTAAAAATGTGTTACTAAAAATGTGTTACTAAAAATGTGTTACTAAAAATGTGTTACTAAAAATGTGTTACTAAAAATGTGTTACTAAAAATGTGTTACTAAAAATATGTTGTTAAAATACACTCCCCTTATTTTTATGCACTCCCTTTTTTTCATTTTTTCATCATTTTTTTATTATTATATTCTTTTTCCTTTTTTTCTCCTTGGATATCCACATATCCTTTGTGCACATATTTATATTTTTTATCTATATTTTAAGATTGGCCAATCTTTTTTGTGTTTTAACACACAACCTTAACATTTTCTGCTTATTGTCAATGTCTAGCTTTACCGATGTTCTATACCATTAGCATTATCTTTTAATATCGGATTTGATGTAATATTATATATATATATATTTTGTAATACTTAAGCTGCTTTATCATTATGTACTTTCCAACTGTAGTTAGAATTGTATCTTAGTTACCATATATGCATTGCTACATTCACCTGATATATATTTTAGTAACATATTTTCAGTAACATATTTTTTAGTAACATTTTTAGTAACATATTTTTAGTAACATATTTTTAGTAACATATTTTTAGTAACATATTTTTAGTAACATTTTTAGTAACATATTTTTAGTAACATTTTCAGTAACATATTTTCAGTAACATATTTTTAGTAACATATTTTTAGTAACATTTTTAGTAACATATTTTTAGTAACATTTTTAGTAACATTTTTAGTAACATATTTTTAGTAACATATTTTTAGTAACATTTTCAGTAACATATTTTTAGTAACATATTTTTAGTAACATTTTTAGTAACATTTTTAGTAACATATTTTTAGTAACATATTTTTAGTAACATATTTTTAGTAACCTTTTGCCTAATCGCTTCATTACTTTACATTTAGCCATCTTTTATTAGCATTATTACTCTATATGTCTTTTTACACTAGGACACTGCTTTAATCCTATACTACTTCCGTGGTATAACGCAACACCCAAATATAGTGTTGTATCTCTTAATCTGTTGGAGGGCTCCTTCTACACATTTACTCTATACGAACATCCATTTAAAAAACAAAAACAATGCTCTGTAATTCATTGTGAAACATTCTGTTTTAGGGAGAGGGGAAAACTATTTTGAGTCTCGCCCCTTTGAGTGTAAGGACTAATACATGTAGTTAAATTAATGTTAAAGGTACAGTAAACAGTTTGGGAAATGAATATAAAATGCTTAGTTTTGCATTGTAAAACAAATTTACATATCTTTCTCTAATTGGTGTTAACAAATAACTGCAAACGCATGTACTTTATACTAGCAATATGACTGACACTAGCCTTGTTGTCTGCAGACTAAAGCAATGACTGACACTAGCCTTGTTGTCTGCAGACTAAAGCACGCATTGGCTCCCACAAATAAGGCAGATGGTGGCTGGAGTTTGGTTATTGGAAAGCAATAACAGCAAACAAGATGTATCTTTGTTTTAAAAAAAATGTATAGACTTGATATTCTATAGCAAATCAATATAAATCTATTGTAGTTACAGGATGGTTACTGTCCCTTTAAATGTTATGAAATATTAAAAAAGACCAAGTATATTCACTGAAATTAGAGGGCATAGACTAAAAGATATGTTTTATAATGTTAGACTTCCCTAATTACCTAAACACGTGTGGCTATCACTAAACATGTATAACAGACAGGACCGCCATCAGGGGGTGACGGGTGACTCCTGTCAGGGGCCCAATGGGATAGTGGGGCCCAATGAGGCAAGAAGTAAAAAAAAAAATTTTTTTTTTTTTACATTTTGGCAGCCACCAGTGGGTACTACAGCAGAGTGCTAATTGAGCATGGGAAATGTTATTACAAGGAGTAAAGTATTAGCATTTGAGAGGATTTCTGAGTGTGCACTAAACCACTATGCACAGTGTGAGACAGACTTGGCACTTTGTTTGTACAGTGTGTGTCTGAGTCAGATCACTTTCATTTGCAGAGGAGGTAGGAATTACTTAGCAAATGTTTTTTTTATTTATTTGTGCAATTTAAGATTGTAACTTCAGTGTGGTAGTAGTTGTATGGTGGGGCCAGGGGTCCATAAAAACACATTTTTTCTCCAACATAGGTGTGTCCGGTCCACGGCGTCATCCTTACTTGTGGGATATTCTCTTCCCCAACAGGAAATGGCAAAGAGCCCAGCAAAGCTCTTCACATGATCCCTCCTAGGCTCCGCCTTCCCCAGTCATTCTCTTTGCCGTTGTACAGGCAACATCTCCACGGAGATGGCTTAGAGTTTTTTGGTGTTTAAATGTAGTTTTTATTCTTCAATCAAGAGTTTGTTATTTTAAAATAGTGCTGGTATGTACTATTTACTCTGAAACAGAAAAGAGATGAAGATTTCTGTTTGTAAGAGGAAAATGATTTTAGCAACCGTTACTAAAATCGATGGCTGTTTCCACACAGGACTGTTGAGAGGAATTAACTTCAGTTGGGGGAAACAGTGAGCAGACTTTTGCTGCTTGAGGTATGACACATTTCTAACAAGACTTGGTAATGCTGGAAGCTGTCATTTTCCATATGGGATCCGGTAAGCCATTTTTATTAAATAAGAATAAAGGGCTTCACAAGGGCTTTAAAGACTGGTAGACATTTTTCTGGGCTAAAACGATTGATTTATAAGCATTTTTAATAGTTTATAGCTTTGAGGAGTTATTTTATTCTTGGGAATTATGTTGAATAACCGGCAGGCACTGTATTGGACACCTTTTTCTCTGGGGGCCTTCTCTAAGCATAGGCAGAGCCTCATTTTCGCGCCACTAATGCGCAGTTGTTTTTGGGAAGCAAGGCATGCAGATGCATGTGTGAGGAGCTCAGATACATAGAAAAAGCTTACTGAAGGCGTCATTTGGTATCGTATTCCCCTCTGGGCTTGGTTGGGTCTCAGCAAAGCAGATACCAGGGACTGTATAGGGGTTAAATATAAAAACGGCTCCGGTTCCGTTATTTTAAGAGTTAAAGCTTTCAAATTTGGTGTGCAATACTTTTAAGGCTTTAAGACACTGTGGTGAAATTTTGGTGAATTTTGAACAATTCCTTCATACTTTTTCACATATTCAGTAATAAAGTGTGTTCAGTTTAAAATTTAAAGTGACAGTAACGGTTTTATTTTTAAACGTTTTTTGTACTTTGTTATCAAGTTTATGCCTGTTTAACATGTCTGAACTATCAGATAGACTATGTTCTGTATGTGAGGAAGCCAAGGTTCCTTCTCATTTAAATAGATGTGATGTATGTGACAAAAAATTTAGAGAAAATGATGCCCAAGATGATTCCTCAAGTGAGGGGAGTAAGCATGGTACTGCATCATCCCCTCCTTTGTCTACGCCAGTCTTGCCCACACAGGAGGCCCCTAGTACATCTAGTGTGCCAATACTCCTTACTATGCAACAATTAACGGCTGTAATGGATAATTCTATCAAACACATTTTAGCCAAAATGCCCACTTATCAGCGGAAGCGCGACTGCTCTGTTTTAGAAAATACTGAAGAGCATGAGGACGCTGACGATAATGGTTCTGACATGCCCCTACACCAGTCTGAGGGGGCCAGGGAGGTTTTGTCTGAGGGAGAAATTTCAGATTCAGGGAAAATTTCTCAACAAGCTGAACCTGATGTGATTACATTCAAATTTAAATTGGAACATCTCCGCGCTCTGCTTAAGGAGGTGTTATCTACTCTGGATGATTGTGACAATTTGGTCATTCCAGAGAAATTATGTAAGATGGACAAGTTCCTTGAGGTCCCGGGGCCCCCCGAAGCTTTTCCTATACCCAAGCGGGTGGCGGACATTGTAAACAAAGAATGGGAAAGGCCCGGCATACCTTTTGTCCCTCCCCCTATATTTAAGAAATTGTTTCCTATGGTCGACCCCAGAAAGGACTTATGGCAGACAGTCCCCAAGGTCGAGGGGGCGGTTTCTACTCTAAACAAACGCACCACTATCCCTATAGAAGATAGTTGTGCTTTCAAAGATCCTATGGATAAAAAATTAGAGGGTTTGCTTAAAAAGATGTTTGTTCAGCAAGGTTACCTTCTACAACCAATTTCATGCATTGTTCCTGTCACTACAGCAGCGTGTTTCTGGTTCGATGAACTAGAAAAGTCGCTCAATAAAGATTCTTCTTATGAGGAGATTTTGGACAGAATTCATGCTCTTAAATTGGCTAACTCTTTTACTTTAGACGCCACTTTGCAATTGGCTAGATTAGCGGCGAAAAATTTGGGGTTTGCTATTGTGGCGCGCAGAGCGCTTTGGCTAAAATCTTGGTCAGCGGATGCGTCTTCCAAGAACAAATTGCTTAACATACCTTTCAAGGGGAAAACGCTGTTTGGCCCTGACTTGAAAGAGATTATTTCAGATATCACTGGGGGTAAGGGCCACGCCCTTCCTCAGGATAGGTCTTTTAAGGCTAAAAATAAACCAAATTTTCGTCCCTTTCGCAGAAACGGACCAGCTCCAAGTTCTACATCCTCTAAGCAAGAGGGTAATACTTCTCAAACCAAGCCAGCCTGGAGGCCAATGCAAGGCTGGAACAAAGGTAAGCAGGCCAAGAAACCTGCCACTGCTACCAAGACAGCATGAGATGTTGGCCCCCGATCCGGGACCGGATCTGGTGGGGGGCAGACTTTCTCTCTTCGCTCAGGCTTGGGCAAGAGATGTTCTGGATCCTTGGGCGCTAGAAATAGTCTCCCAAGGTTATCTTCTGGAATTCAAGGAGCTTCCCCCAAGGGGGAGGTTCCACAGGTCTCAATTGTCTTCAGACCACATAAAAAGACAGGCATTCTTACATTGTGTAGAAGACCTGTTAAAAATGGGAGTGATTCATCCTGTTCCATTGGGAGAACAAGGGATGGGATTCTACTCCAATCTGTTCATAGTTCCCAAAAAAGAGGGAACATTCAGACCAATCTTAGATCTCAAGATCCTAAACAAATTTCTCAAGGTTCCATCGTTCAAAATGGAAACCATTCGGACAATTCTTCCTACCATCCAGGAAGGTCAATTCATGACCACGGTGGATTTAAAGGATGCGTATCTACATATTCCTATCCACAAGGAACATCATCGGTTCCTAAGGTTCGCCTTTCTGGACAAGCATTACCAGTTTGTGGCACTTCCATTCGGATTAGCCACTGCTCCAAGAATTTTCACAAAGGTACTAGGGTCCCTTCTAGCGGTGCTAAGACCAAGGGGCATTGCAGTAGTACCTTACTTGGACGACATACTGATTCAAGCGTCGTCCCTACCACAAGCAAAGGCTCATACGGACATTGTCCTGGCCTTTCTCAGATCTCACGGGTGGAAAGTGAACGTAGAAAAGAGTTCTCTATCTCCGTCAACAAGAGTTCCCTTCTTGGGAACAATAATAGACTCCTTAGAAATGAGGATTTTTCTGACAGAGGCCAGAAAATCAAAACTTCTAAGCTCTTGTCAAGTACTTCATTCTGTTCTTCTTCCTTCCATAGCGCAGTGCATGGAAGTAATAGGTTTGATGGTCGCGGCAATGGACATAGTTCCTTTTGCGCGAATTCATCTGAGACCATTACAACTGTGCATGCTCAGTCAGTGGAATGGGGATTATACAGACTTGTCTCCGACGATACAAGTAGATCAGAGGACCAGAGATTCACTCCGTTGGTGGCTGACCCTGGACAACCTGTCACAGGGGATGAGCTTCCGCAGACCAGAGTGGGTCATTGTCTCGACCGACGCCAGTCTGGTGGGCTGGGGCGCGGTCTGGGAACCCCTGAAAGCTCAGGGTCTTTGGTCTCGGGAAGAATCTCTTCTCCCGATAAATATTCTGGAACTGAGAGCGATATTCAATGCTCTCAAGGCTTGGCCTCAGCTAGCAAAGGCCAAATTCATACGGTTTCAATCAGACAACATGACGACTGTTGCGTATATCAACCATCAGGGGGGAACAAGGAGTTCCCTGGCGATGGAAGAAGTGACCAAAATCATTCAATGGGCGGAGACTCACTCCTGCCACTTGTCTGCAATCCACATCCCAGGAGTGGAAAATTGGGAAGCGGATTTTCTGAGTCGTCAGACATTTCATCCGGGGGAGTGGGAACTCCATCCGGAAATCTTTGCCCAAATAACTCAATTGGGGGGCATTCCAGACATGGATCTGATGGCCTCTCGTCAGAACTTCAAGGTTCCTTGCTACGGGTCCAGATCCAGGGATCCCAAGGCGACTCTAGTAGATGCACTAGTAGCACCTTGGACCTTCAATCTAGCTTATGTATTCCCACCGTTTCCTCTCATCCCCAGGCTGGTAGCCAGGATCAATCAGGAGAGGGCATCGGTGATCTTGATAGCTCCTGCGTGGCCAGGCAGGACTTGGTATGCAGACCTGGTGAATATGTTATCATCGGCTCCACCATGGAAGCTACCTTTGAGACAGGACCTTCTTGTTCAAGGTCCGTTCGAACATCCGAATCTGGCCTCACTCCAACTGACTGCTTGGAGATTGAACGCTTGATTTTATCAAAGCGAGGGTTCTCAGATTCTGTCATTGATACTCTTGTTCAGGCCAGAAAGCCTGTAACTAGAAAAATCTACCATAAAATATGGAAAAAATATATCTGTTGGTGTGAATCTAAAGGATTCCCATGGAACAAGATAAAAATTCCTAAGATTCTATCCTTTCTTCAAGAAGGTTTGGAGAAAGGATTATCTGCAAGTTCTTTGAAGGGACAGATTTCTGCCTTATCTGTTTTACTTCACAAAAAGCTGGCAGCTGTGCCAGATGTTCAAGCTTTTGTTCAGGCTCTGGTTAGAATCAAGCCTGTTTACAAACCTTTGACTCCTCCTTGGAGTCTCAATTTAGTTCTTTCAGTTCTTCAGGGGGTTCCGTTTGAACCCCTACATTCCGTTGATATCAAGTTATTATCTTGGAAAGTTTTGTTTTTGGTTGCAATTTCTTCTGCTAGAAGAGTTTCAGAGTTATCTGCTCTGCAGTGTTCTCCTCCTTATCTGGTGTTCCATGCAGATAAGGTGGTTTTGCGTACTAAACCTGGTTTTCTTCCGAAAGTTGTTTCTAACAAAAACATTAACCAGGAGATAGTCGTGCCTTCTTTGTGTCCGAATCCAGTTTCAAAGAAGGAACGTTTGTTGCACAATTTGGATGTAGTTCGTGCTCTAAAATTCTATTTAGATGCTACAAAGGATTTCAGACAAACATCTTCCTTGTTTGTTGTTTATTCTGGTAAAAGGAGAGGTCAAAAAGCAACTTCTACCTCTCTCTCTTTTTGGCTTAAAAGCATCATCAGATTGGCTTATGAGACTGCCGGACGGCAGCCTCCTGAAAGAATCACAGCTCATTCCACTAGGGCCGTGGCTTCCACATGGGCCTTCAAGAACGAGGCTTCTGTTGATCAGATATGTAAGGCAGCGACTTGGTCTTCACTGCACACTTTTACTAAATTTTACAAATTTGATACTTTTGCTTCTTCTGAGGCTATTTTTGGGAGAAAGGTTTTGCAAGCCGTGGTGCCTTCCATCTAGGTGACCTGATTTGCTCCCTCCCATCATCCGTGTCCTAAAGCTTTGGTATTGGTTCCCACAAGTAAGGATGACGCCGTGGACCGGACACACCTATGTTGGAGAAAACAGAATTTGTTTACCTGATAAATTACTTTCTCCAACGGTGTGTCGGGTCCACGGCCCGCCCTGGTTTTTTAATCAGGTCTGATGATTTATTTTCTTTAACTACAGTCACCACGGTATCATATGATTTCTCCTATGCAAATATTCCTCCTTTACGTCGGTCGAATGACTGGGGAAGGCGGAGCCTAGGAGGGATCATGTGACCAGCTTTGCTGGGCTCTTTGCCATTTCCTGTTGGGGAAGAGAATATCCCGCAAGTAAGGATGACGCCGTGGACCGGACACACCGTTGGAGAAAGTAATTTATCAGGTAAACATAAATTCTGTTTTTTAGCAGCAGTGTATTTATGATTATTTGACAATGCTGTAGAAATTCTATATTTAAAACCATGCAGAAATGTTTCCTCCTCAATACACAAATTATATACAGGCAGTCCTCGGGTTACAGACATCCGACTTAAGTACAACTCGTACTTACATACAGAGAAAATAGAGCTTTATCGACAATCCTTCTTTCCAGGATAATCCAAAATACTGAAAATCCAATTGTCACAAGGACAGAAAGTGATGTGAAATTTTCTGAACAGGGGCACAGATAGCAAAACAAACTTTATCCTATGCTATCCAAAACAAAAAAAAATGTTTGGCTAGAGTTTCAGTTAAATAAAGTGCCTGTTCCAACTTACATACAAATTCAACTTAAGAACAAACCTAAAGTCCCTATCTTGTATGTAACCCGGGGACTGCCTGTATATTGCATTACAGTTTACTGCCCCTTTATGCAAGGACTTTTCAGATACAAGGAGGCATTTTATCTAAGATTTTTACATCTGCATAACATGTTAGACTCTCAGACTAAGATTGCTCAGTGTTGGAAATGGGACAGGTTAACTTAAAACTGTTCAGTTTACTCTACAGCTGACTTAATTTTGAAATGCATACCAACAAGATTAAATCCTGCATTTAACCAGATCTAATGTTATGAGTACCACAGCTTATGGTTCCACCAAGACCATATAGAGTACAGCATTTTCAAAATCCACAAGTACAGCTGACAGATGGGAACATTTGTACACTATATTTGAAGTGGTGCTCTTGGTTGGGGAAAATGGGGAAAATATCAAACAAACATATGTCAACCTTTTAAAAGTACTTTTCTTCATCTAGCCATCTACCCAGATCATTAATGTACAATTTTGAATTCACAGAATTATTTTTGTTTGCACATTTACAAATATGATTCTTTAAAAAGTGATCTCTTAATTTCTGATTTTTTTTATCATGCATGTCACACACTGTTGATTTAGGGGATGCAGGGTGCATAAATGTTTCCTCCTGTGAGTGTTTCTGTGGGTATATGTGTTTATGTCTTTGTTCTTTGGTTTGTGTCTCTATAAGTGTGTATGTATTTTTTTTCTGTTGGTATCTCTGTGAGGGTGGGTGTGTATGTCTTTGTGCATTTTCTGTGGATGTCTGTGAGGGTGTGTGCATATGTCTTTGAGCTTTTTCTATGGGTGTCTCTGTGAGGGTGGGCGTGTGTTTGTCTTTGTGTATTTTCTTTGGATGCCTCTGTGAGGGTGGGTGTGTATGTCTGTGTTTTCTGTGGATGTCTCTGTGAGGGTGTGTGTGTGTGTGTGTATGTATGTATGTCTGTGTTTTCTGTGGATGTCTCTGTGAGGGTGTGTATTTTCTGTGGGTGTCTCTGTGAGGGTGTGTATGTCTTTGTGTGTTTTCTGTGGACGTCTCAGTGAGGGTGTGTATGTATGTCTTTATGTGTTTTCTGTGGGTGTCTCTGTGTGTGTGTGTGTGTATGTCTTTGTGTGTTTTCTGAGGCTGTCTCTGTTGGTGTTTCCTTGGGTGTATGTGCAAGTTTGAGTTTGTGTGTGGGTGTCCATTGTATGTTCCTTTTTAGGACATTTTGACCTTACTACTGATTATTCACATCTTTCTACAGACTTTGAGACTAATGAGACCTTTCCGGAAGTCACCAATCTACCATTTAACCTTTAAATTATTGTTTAGGCAGTTCAGGGCCCTTCCTTTAAGCCACTGTAAAGCTGTTGTCATCATTTAGTTGGCATCTCCCTTTACAAAAAGATAATCAGAACTCCATATTTTGTTTTCTAAATCTCCTTTTTTTACAAAACTGTAGTTTACCTCATTACTTGTCAGGTCAATGTAAACAAGTGCTAAGTGTCTGGGTGTCTGTGTTTCTTTGCGTGTTTGCTAGAGTGTCTATATGTGAAACCTTATGTGTGAGTGTGTGTGTGTGTGTATGTTACTACCTTTACAACATTTCCAAGTTTAAACAGGCAATTAAGAATAAAGTGCATACATGTTTTATTCACTTGGTCAAAAATTGCACATGTCAAAGGAGGGGGGGGGGGGCCCTGATCAATGGTTAAGTCAGGGGCCCCAAAATTTCTAGTGGCGGCCCTGATAACAGACCTATTACTAACCCCTTACAGATATATTACCCTCATACATAATAACCACTGAGCCAGTAAATATCAATTAAACTAATTAAACCGTTGAATATTCCAATAATCACATGATACATATTTAAGTGTTGGGAATCTGGGACAAATGAATTGTTACTATAAGTGCAATTCATTGTTTAGCAAACAGTCTGATGGATACAGTTAGATATGAATATTGATCTAATTCTGATCACAGACGGTAAAGTCTAAATTCAGTTTAGAAATAGCAAGCAATTAAAAAAGCATTTACTTTCATTATCAGTTTTACTTCGTTATGCTGGCGTACCCTGGTATTCTGTGGGTGTGGGCGTGTCTTTAACACTCTATGGCAGTAGTATTTGCAACAATATATAACACTGCTACTTTGTCCCTTTAAAGGGACAGTAAACACCTTGTAATTACAAGACATTTCTGTTGTGCTGCTGAACAATAACACATCAGCCAAGTCTTATTGTTTTTAAAACAAAAGAACATCCTCTTTATAGCAGTTATTTATCAATACTCCTGTACTGGTTTGCAGGAGCCAATCTGGGGGCTTTAGTCTGCAACCAGGCTAATCACGGTCATAAAGTTAGTACAAAATGTTTATTTGCAGTAGTTATCAGTTCAGACCAATTAGGCACAGATATCTAGCAGAGTTAGCCTTGATAAGTCAGCAGTACAAGCGAATGATACATTGCTAAATTACATGAAAAGGCAACAAAATAAATAATGTCATTATATTGCAAAGTTCTTTATTATGCATAAACAAACATTTTATATACAAATCTCAGTGTGTACTGTCCCTTTAATGCCTAGGAGGGTTTTGCAGATTACTTTGGGATTCCTCCCCACAGAAGCTTACAATCTATAACACACACTCTCATATATAGATTGAGTCCTGTGACAACCTATTCATTTATCCACTGTCTTCATGTTCTTGAACCCTTTACAGATCTGGCTACAGTAACTTCCAGCTTGTCAGTGTGCTCGGTGCCACTTCTTAGGTCCAAGCTTGAGGAGCCCCTCTTTATCTGCAAATCAACACAAGAGCTCAGTGATCAGGTAATTTAGATGTCTAGATGTTACCTGCAAAATACTGGACAACAATGGATAAAGTGTGGGAGGGCTGGGCTGTCGGCAGGAATGAGAAATAGGAACCTGTGTTGGCAGATAAAAACCATGGGCCCAACAAGTCTGACCACACGTACTATAAATTATAAGCTTAATATGTACGTAGGATAGCCTTATGCTTATCCCAGGCATTATTTAGTATGTAGGATAGCCTTATGCTTATCCCAGGCAATAATTAGAATGTAAGATAGCCTAATGCTTATCCCAGGCATTAGTTAGTATGTAGGATAGCCTTATGCTTATCCCAGCCATTAATTAGTACGTAGGATAGCCTTCTGCTTATCCCAGGCATTAGTTAGTATGTAGGATAGCCTTATGCTTATCCCAGGCATTAGTTAGTATGTAGGTTAGCCTTATGCTTATCCCAGACATTAATTAGTATGTAGGATATCCTTATGCTTATCCCAGACATTATTTAGTATGTAGGTTAGCCTTATGCTTATCCCAGACATTAATTAGTATGTAGGATAGCCTTATGCTTATCCCAGACATTAATTAGTATGTAGGATAGCCTTATGCTTATCCCAGGAATTAATTAGTATGTAGGATAGCCTTATGCTTATCCCAGGTATTAATTAGTATGTAGGATAGCCATATGCTTATTACAGGAATTATTTGGTATTTAGAATAGCCTTATGCTTATCCCAGGAATTATTTAGTACGTAGGATAGCCTTATTATTATCCCAGGCATTATTTAGTACATAGGATAGCCTTATGCTTATCCCAGGCATTAATTAGTATGCAGGATAGCCTTATGCTCATCCCAGGTATTAAATAGTATATATGATAGCCTTTTGCTTATCCCAGGCATTAAATAGTATGTAGAATAGCCGTATGCTTATCCCAGGGATTAGTTAGTATGTAGGATAACTGTATGCTTATCCCAGGCATTATTTAGTATATAGGATAGCCTTATGCTTATCCCAGGCATTAATTAGTACGTAGGATAGCCTTATTCTTATCCCAGTCATTATTTAGTATGTAGGATAGCATTATGCTTATCCCAGGCATTAATTAGTATATAGGATAGCATTATGCTTATCCCAGGCATTAATTAGTATATAGGATAGCCTTATGCTTATCACATGCATTAAATAGTATGTAGGATAGCTTTCTTCTGTTAAGTGTGATCAGTCCACGGGTCATCATTACTTGTGGGATATTAACTGTTCCCCTACAGGAAGTGCAAGAGGATTCGATAGCATTATGCTTCTCCCAGGCATTAATTAGTATGTAGAATAGCCTTATGCTTATCCTAGGCATTAATTAGTATATAAGATAACCTTATGCTTATCCCAGGCATTAAATAGTATGTAGGATAGCATTATGCTTATCCCAGGCATTAATTCGTATTTAGGATATCCTTATGCTTATCCCAGGCATTAATAAGTATGTAGGATAGCCTTATGTTATCCCAGGCATTAATTAGTATTTAGGATAGCATTATGCTTATCCCAGGCATTAATTAGTATTTAGGATATCCTTATGCGTATCCCAGACATTAATTAGTATGTTGGATAGCCTTATGCTTATACCAGGCATTAATTAGTATGTAGGATAGCTTTATGCAAATCCCAGGCATTATTTAGTACGTAGAATAGTCTTATGCTTATCCCAGGCATTAGTTAGTATATAGGATAACCTTATGCTTTTCCCAGGCATTATTTAGTACGTAGAATAGTCTTATGCTTATCCCAGGCATTAGTTAGTATATAGGTTAGCCTTATGCTTATCCCAGGCATTAATTAGTGTGTAGGTTATCCTTATGCTTATCCCAGGCATTAATTAGTGTGTAGGTTAGCCTTATGCTTATCCCATGTATTAATTAGTACGTAGGATGCTTATCCCAGGCAGTAATTAGTGTGTAGGATAACCGTATGCTTATCCCAGGTATTAATTTGTGTGCAAGAAAGCCTTATGCTTATCACAGGCATTATTTAGTATATAGGATAGCCTTATGCTTATCCCAGGCATTCATTAGAATGTAGGATAGTCTCATGCTTATCCCAGGCATTAATTAGTATGTAGGATAGCCTTATGTTATCTCAGGCATTAATTAGTATTTAGGATAGCATTATGCTTATCCCATGCATTAATTAGTATGTAGGATAGCCTTATGCTTATCCCAGGAATTAATTATTTAGGATAGCATTATGCTTATCCCAAGCATTAATTAGTATGTAAGATAGCCTTATGCTTATCCCAGGCATTATTTAGTATATAGAATAGCCTTATGCTTATCCCAGGCATTTATTAGTATGTAGGATAGCCTTATGTTTATCACAGGCATTATTTAGTATATAGGATAGCATTATGTATATCCCAGGTATTAGTTAGTATGTAGCATAGCCTTATGCTTGTCCCAGCCATTAATTATTATGTAGAATAACCTTATGTTTATCCCAGGCATTAATTAGTGTGTAGGATAGCCTTATGTTATCTCAGGCATTAATTAGTATTTAGGATAGCATTATGCCTATCCCAGGCATTAATTAGTATGTAGGATAGCATTATCCTTATCCCAGGCATTATTTAGTATGTACAATAGACTTATGCTTATCCCAGGCATTATTTAGTACGTAGGATAGCCTTATGCTTATTACAGGCATTATTTGGTATGCAAAATAGCCTTATGCTTATCCCAGGAATTATTTAGTATGTAGGATAGCCTTATTCTTATCCCAGGCATTAATTAGTATATAGGATAGCCTTATGCTTATCCTAGGCATTAAATAGTATGTAGTATAGCCTTATGCTTATCCCAGGCATTAATTACTATGCAGGATAGCCTTATGCTTATACCAGGCATTAAATAGCATGTAGTATAGCCCTATGCTTATCCCAGGCATTAATTAGTATATAGGATAACCTTATACTTATCCCAGGCATTAAATAGTATGTAGAATAGCCTTATGCTTATCCCAGGCAGTAGTTCGTTCGTAGGATAGCCTCATGCTTATACCAGGCATTAATTAGTATATAGGATAGCCTTATGCTTATTCCAGGCATTAATTAGTATGTAGGATAGCCTTATGCTTATACCAGGCATTTATTAGTATGTAGTATGCTTATCCCATGCAGTAATTAGTGTGTAGGATAGCTTATTCTTATCCCAGGCATTAGTTAGTATGTAGGATAACAGTATGCTTATCGCAGGCATTAGTTAGTAGTTAGGATAACCGTATGCTTATCCCAGGTATTAATTAATGTGTAGGATAGCCTTATGCTTATCCCAGGCATTAATCTGTATGTAAGATAGCCTTATGCTTATCCCAGGCATTATTTAGTATATAGAATAGCCTTATACTTATCCCAGGCATTAATTAGTATGTAGGATAGCATTATGCTTATCCCAGGCAATAATTAGTATGTAGCATAGCCTTATGCTTATCTCAGGCATTATTTAGTACATAGGATAGCCTTATGCTTATCCCAGGTATTAATTAGTATATAGGATGTTTATCACAGGCAGTAATTAGGGTGTAGTATAGCCTTAAGTTTAACCCAGGCATTAATTAGTATGTAGGATGCTTATCCCAGGCAGTAGTTAGTGCGTAGGATAGCCTTATGCTTATCCCAGGCTTTAGTTAGTATGTAGGATGCTTATCCCAGGCAGTAGTTAGTGCATAGGATAGCCTTATGTTTATCCCAGGCATTAGTTAGTACTTAGGATATCCGTATGTTTATCCCAGGCATTAATTAGTATGTAGGATAGCCTTATGTTTTTCACAGGCATTATTTAGTATATAGGATGCTTATCCCAGGCATTAATTAGTACATATGATAGCCGTATGCTTATCCCAGGCATTAATTAGTACGTATGATAGCCTTATACTTATCACAGGCATTAATTAGTGTTACGGTTGCCTCCAGGCTGGCTGGAAGTTGGACCGTAGAAAAGGATGCTCCTAGCGCTCCCCAAAGGATCATCAGCACCGTAGACACTCTAACTGCTGCGTAGCCACCATAAGTAACGCAGACTCTACGAACCACCGCTGCTGAGCTGGTATCTCGCCGTCTGCTCTGCGCCCTGGACCTACGACCAGGCTCCAGTTGATGAACCCAGGAACAAGAGCTCTTACAGGAGCTCAGTAGCTAAGGGAGTATATAGAGCATAGCAATCCCTGTAGTTATTATAGCTGGCCCCTACAAACATGAGTCAAAGCTGCAAGTTAGAGGGTCAGAATAGGTCTGATGTGCTGGAGCACACAGCCTGCTTTTTATTGAGGTTACATGCAAACAGGACACTCTCAGGGGGAGGCATAAAATCCCCCATCACACATTTGATATTAGATAGACACTCCCTTTGACAGGCCACAACATTACTTCAGCAGATAACAAGTTACACACAATAAAACAATGCAGTCCACCTTATCACTAGCAGTCTGATTAGACAATGGTAAGGTTTATCACTAAACCTAATTAGAGCTGATCCCAGCAAACTTCCATTTAGAAAGCTTCTTGAAGCTCAACAAAATTAACTCTTAATGGCACACAATGAAAACCAATGCCTCTGTAACAGTGCTCCCCCTCTGTGGAACACTCTGCCTGTGTGGCACCTGGCTCAGCAAGTCCCATTCACTGAACCAAGTGGGAGAAAGCCAGGGACAAGCTATTTTACAGGTCTGGGGACATAGTCTTAAAGGGGCATTGTTCATCAAAGTCACAATATGTCCCCAGACGGTTCTTAAAGAGCCATACACACCCAATAAACGTTAATATGTTCTCAGGGGCACAATCTTCCAGGGGCCATAGTCATGAGGAAGGAGGCTGGCAAATAGGCTTCTCCACGATCCATGGAAGCAGGGCAATTTTTCATTTAAAGGGCCAGTTACAAATAGCAGTTTGTAACATATCTCCTCTTTTGGAGGGAGACTAACCAGGCACCTGACCTTCTGTCGGTCAGTGCCTAAGGTAGTCTCGCAACCCACCCACAAATAAACATTAGCAGCAAAGTAGCCCCCCCACAATACGTAGTACTGGCCTGTAGGTTCCAGGTTCTAGGATGAAAGTGTAGCATCCTCGGCCTTCCTGGCGCAGCTGGGCAAATAGCTGATGGTACTTGGGGGGCAGAGGCCAGCTGGGGTGAGGGGTTTGCAGGCCAGTCCTGTAACAAGGGGGTCTGTAGGGCAGAGGCCAGCAGCGCTCTGTCCTGATGCCAGCTCTTCTGCTGGGGTGAGGGGTTTGCAGGCCAGCCCTGTAACAAGGGGGTCTGTAGGGCAGAGGCCAGCAGCGCTCTGTCCTAATGCCAGCTCTTCTGCTGGGAGCATTGGGGCATAGTCCTGCCCGGTGGCAAAGGGAACGTGGGGGTCAGTGGGGGTTAACATCTCCACTGTTAACCCTGGGCCCAAGTTAGGAGTTAGCTGGAGAATGGAGACTGGGCTCCCAATCCACTGCATCTCACTCTGCTGATGGGGGACAGGAGCAACTGTCTCTGCCCCCTGTGCTGTAAGTGCAGAGACCACGGTCCCATCTGCACGGTTGTGGGGCTTACTGTCTCCCCCTGGTGCGTTAAGCTGCCGCTGGGGAGAGGGGGTTACAAGCTCCTCTCCCATACATACTTCCAGCCGCTGGGGAATGGAGTCTGGGCTCCCAATTCCCTGCATATTCCTCTGCTGCTGGGGGACAGGACCAACTGTCTCTGCCCCCTGTAACTCAGCCTGCCGCTGGGGAATGGAGTCTGGGCTCCCAATTCCCTGCATATTCCTCTGCTGCTGGGGGACAGGACCAACTGTCTCTGCCCCCTGTAACTCAGCCTGCCGCTGGGGAATGGAGTCTGGGCTCCCAATTCCCTGCAATTCACTCTGCTGCTGGGGGACAGGACCAACTGTCTCTGCCCCCTGTAACTCAGCCTGCCGCTGGGGAATGGAGTCTGGGCTCCCAATTCCCTGCAATTCACTCTGCTGCTGGGAGACAGGAGCAACTGTCTCTGCCCCCTGTGCTGTAAGTGCAGAGACCACGGTCCCATCTGCACGGTTGTGGGGCTTACTGTCTCCCCCTGGTGCGTTAAGCTGCCGCTGGGGAGAGGGGGTAACAAGCTCCTCTCCCATACATACTTCCAGCCGCTGGGGAATGGAGTCTGATCTCACAATTCCCTGCATATTCCTCTGCTGCTGGGGGACAGAACCAACTGTCTCTGCCCCCTGTAACTCAGCCTGCCGCTGGGGAATGGAGTCTGGGATCCCAATTCCCTGCATATTCCTCTGCTGCTGGGGGACAGGACCAACTGTCTCTGCCCCCTGTAACTCAGCCTGCCGCTGGGGAATGGAGTCTGGGCTCCCAATTTCCTGCAATTCACTCTGCTGCTGGGGGACAGGACCAACTGTCTCTGCCCCCTGTAACTCATTTTCTCGCTGGAGAGCAGGAGTCCATACCCCCAAACTCCACAGTTGGCGCTCAAAGGCTCGTGCCGCTTCGTTCTCAGTAGCCAATTTTCAGATGATTCGACTGACTACCTCCTGTGCAGGGTCTGGACCATATCGGACTAGCCGCCTCTTTACCTCTGGAGCGAAATCAGCGCCCTCATAGCGACGGATCAGGTTGAGGTGCTCTTCACAGGGTTCTTACCAGTGTCTTGTCAGCTCCATGCTGCTGTAGGTAGGGACGCTGCGCAGTGGCTAGCGTTGCCCTCAATTACTCTCCTACGATACCAGTGCTGTTGTGGTGCTGCTCCTTGCGCTAGGACGCTATCCCACCGCTGCCGCCAAATGTTACGGTTGCCTCCAAGCTGGCTGGAAGTTGGACCGTAGAAATGGATGCTTCTAGCGCTCCCCAAAGGATCATCAGCACCGTAGACACTCAAACTGCTGCGTAGCCACCATAAGTAACGCAGACTCTGCGAACTACCGCTGCTGGGCTGGTATCTCGCCGTCTGCTCTGCGCCCTGGACCTACGACCAGGCTCCAGTAGATGAACCCAGGAACAAGAGCTCTTACAGGAGCTCAGTAGCTAAGGGAGTATATAGAGCATAGCAATCCCTGTAGTGATTATAGCTGTACCCTACAAACATGAGTCAAAGCTGCAAGTTAGAGGGTCAGAAAAGGTCACAGCCTGCTTTTTATTGAGGTTACATGCAAACAGAACACTCTCAGGGGGAGGCATAAAATCCCCCATCACACATTTGATATTAGATAGAGAGACACTCCCTTTGACAGGCCACAGCATTACTTCAGCAGATAACAAGTTACACACAATAAAACAATGCAGTCCACCTTATCACTAGCAGTCTGATTAGACAATGGTAAGGTTTATCACTAAACCTAATTAGAGCTGATCCCAGCAAACTTGCATTTAGAAAGCTTCTTGAAGCTCAACAAAATTAACTCTTAATGGCACACAATGAAAACCAATGCCTCTGTAACAGTGCTCCCCCTCTGTGGAACACTCTGCCTGTGTGGCACCTGGCTCAGCAAGTCCCATTCACTGAACCAAGTGGGAGAAAGCCAGGGACAAGCTATTTTACAGGTCTGGGGACATAGTCTTAAAGGGGCATTGTTCATCAAAGTCACAATATGTCCCCAGACGGTTCTTAAAGGGCCATACACACCCAATAAAAGTTAATATGTTCTCAGGGGCACAATCTTCCAGGGGCCATAGTCATGAGGAAGGAGGCTGGCAAATAGGCTTCTCCACGATCCATGGAAGCAGGGCAATTTTTCATTTAAAGGGCCAGTTACAAATAGCAGTTTGTAACAATTAGTACATATGATAGCCTTATGCTTATAACAGGTATTAATTAGTATGTAGAATAAACTTATGCTTATCCCAGGCATTAACTAGTATGTACGATAGTCTTATGCTTATCCCAGGCATTATTTAGTATGTAGGATAGCCTTATGCTTATCTCAGGCATTCTGAGGTTCCTACAGTGTTTGTCGTTCCACAAATCAACCACCCCTCCTATAAAGAAGGGTTTCCGCAAATTACGTCTGAGCCTACTACCCTGAGATCATAATCCTTGTTCTGTGCTCTTTGCTGTTTTATTAATGTGACAGTAAACCTTCTTTCTCCTGTTAAGTGTAGTCAGTCCACGGGTCATCCATTACTTATGGGATTATATCTCTTCCCTAACAGGAAGTGCAAGAGGATCACCCAAGCAGAGCTGCTATATAGCTCCTCCCCTCTACGTCATACCCAGTCATTCTCTTGCACCTAACTAATAGATAGGACGTGTGAGAGGACTGTGGTTGTTAAACTTAGTTTTTATTTCTTCAATCAAAAGTTTATTTTAAACGGCACCGGAGTGTGTTGTTTCTTCTCAGGCAGCATTAGAAGAAGAATCTACCTGAGTTTGTCTATGATCTTAGCGGTCGTAACTAAGATCCACTTGCTGTTCTCGGCCATTCTGAGGAGTGAGGTAACTTCAGAACAGGGGATAGCAGGCAGGGCTCACCTGCAAGGAGGTATGTTGCAGTATATTATTTTCTAAGGAATGGAATTGACTGAGAAAATACTGCTAATACCGATGTAATGTAAGTGCAGCCTTAAATGCAGTAGTAGCGACTGGTATCAGGCTGATATGTATGTATGTATACTCTGAGGTATTTCTGGGGAATGGAATTTCACTAAGAAAATACTGTCTATATTTAAGTAATATTTGAGCCTACACTGCAGTGAAAGCGACTAGCAGCAGGCTTATTAATAACATTTCATAATTTCATTTTTAAAACGTTTACTGGCATGTTAATCGTTTTTTTCTGAGGTACTTGGTGATAAAACTTTATGGGCATGATTTTTACCACATGGCTGTCGTTTGTTTCTGAATAAAATCAGTTTACTGAGCTTCCCCACTGTTGTAATATGAGTGGGAGGGGCCTATTTTAGCGCTTTATTGCGCAGTAAAAATTTAGTCACAGTCTTCCTATTTCTTCCTCCATGATCCAGGACGTCTCTACAGAGCTCAGGGGTCTCCAAAACTAGTTTTGAGGGAGGTAATCACTCACAGCAGACCTGTGATAGTGTGTTTTGACTGTGATAAAAACGTTAATATTAAACTGTTATCCGTTTTTGGGTATTAAGGGGTTAATCATCCATTTGCTGGTGGGTGCAATCCTTTGCTAACTTAATACATTTACTGTGAAAATTTGGTTGCTATAACTAATTGGGTTCATTGTTATTTCAACTGTGACAGCTTTTTGTGCTTCTTAAAGGCACAGTAGCGTTTTTTATATTGCTTGTAAATTTATTTGAAAAGTATTTTCCAAGCTTGCTAGTCTCATTGCTAGTCTGTTTAAACATGTCTGACACAGATGAATCTCTTTGTTCACTATGTTTAAAGGCCCATGTGGAGCCCAATAGAAATTTGTGTACTAATTGCATTGATGCTACTTTAAATAAAAGCCAATCTGTACATGTAAAGAAATTTTCACCAGACAACGAGGGGGAAGTTATGCCGACTAACTCTCCTCACGTGTCAGTACCTTCGCCTCCCGCTCAGGAGGTGCGTGATATTGTGGCGCCAAGTACATCAGGGCGGCCCATACAAATCACTTTGCAAGACATGGCTAATGTTATGACTGAAGTACTATCTAAATTGCCAGAATTTAGGGGTAAACGCGATCACTCTGGGGTAAGAACAGAGTGCGCTGATAATAATAGAGCCATGTCTGATACTGCGTCACAATTTGCAGAACATGAGGACGGAGAGCTTCATTCTGTGGGTGACAGATCTGATCCAAGTAAACTGGACTCAGACATTTCAAATTTTAAATTTAAGCTTGAGAACCTCCGTGTATTACTAGGGGAGGTATTAGCGGCTCTGAATGATTGTAACACGGTTGCAATTCCAGAGAAAATATGTAGGCTGGATAAATATTTTGCGGTACCGGCGTGTACTGACGTTTTTCCTATACCCAAAAGGCTTACAGAAATTGTTAACAAGGAGTGGGATAGACCCGGTGTGCCTTTTTCACCCCCTCCTATATTTAGAAAAATGTTTCCAATAGACGCCACCACACGGGACTTATGGCAGATGGTCCCTAAGGTGGAGGGAGCAGTTTCTACTCTGGCTAAGTGCACCACTATCACGGTGGAGGATAGCTGTGCTTTTTCAGATCCAATGGATAAAAAGTTAGAGGGTTACCTTAAGAAAATGTTTGTTCAGCAAGGTTTTATATTACAACCCCTTGCATGCATTGCTCCTGTCACGGCTGCGGCGGCATTCTGGTTTGAGTCTCTGGAAGAGACCCTTAGCACAGTTCCATTGGATGAGATTATAGACAAGCTTAAAGTCCTTAAGCTAGCTAATTCATTTATTTCTGATGCCGTAGTACACTTAACTAAACTTACGGCTAAGAACTCCGGATTCGCCATTCAAGCGCGTAGAGCGCTTTGGCTTAAATCCTGGTCAGCCGATGTGACTTCTAAATCTAAATTGCTTAACATTCCTTTCAAAGGGCAGACATTATTCGGGCCCGGTTTGAAAGAAATTATCGCTGACATTACTGGAGGTAAGGGCCATGCCCTGCCTCAAGACAGGGCCAAACCAAGGGCTAAACAGTCTAATTTTCGTGCCTTTCGTAACTTCAAGGCAGGAGCAGCATCAACTTCCTCCGCTCCAAGACAGGAAGGAACTGTTGCTCGCTACAGACAGGGCTGGAAACCTAACCAGTCCTGGAACAAGGGCAAGCAGGCCAGAAAACCTGCTGCTGCCCCTAAGACAGCATGAAGTGAGGGCCCCCGATCCGGAAACGGATCTAGTGGGGGGCAGACTTTCTCTCTTCGCCCAGGCTTGGGCAAGAGATGTCCAGGATCCCTGGGCGTTGGAGATCATATCTCAGGGATATCTTCTGGACTTCAAAGCTTCTCCTCCAAAAGGGAGATTTCATCTTTCAAGGTTGTCAGCAAACCAGATAAAGAAAGAGGCGTTTCTACGCTGTGTACAAGACCTTTTACTAATGGGAGTGATCCACCCAGTTCCGCGGTCGGAACACGGACAAGGGTTTTACTCAAATCTGTTTGTGGTTCCCAAAAAAGAGCGAACCTTCAGACCAATCTTGGACTTAAAGATCCTAAACAAATTCCTAAGAGTTCCATCGTTCAAAATGGAAACTATTCGGACCATCTTACCTATGATCCAAGAGGGTCAGTACATGACCACAGTGGATTTAAAGGATGCCTACCTTCACATACCGATTCACAAGGATCATTACCGGTATCTAAGGTTTGCCTTCCTAAACAGGCATTACCAGTTTGTAGCTCTTCCCTTCGGGTTAGCTACAGCTCCAAGAATCTTTACAAAGGTTCTGGGCTCTATTCTGGCGGTACTAAGACCGCGAGGAATAGCGGTAGCTCCGTACCTAGACGACATTCTGATACAAGCGTCAAGTTTCCAAACTGCCAAGTCTCATACAGAGTTAGTTCTGGCATTTCTAAGGTCGCATGGGTGGAAGGTGAACGTAGAAAAGAGTTCTCTATTGCCACTCACAAGAGTTCCCTTCTTAGGGACTCTTATAGATTCTGTAGAAATGAAAATTTACCTGACAGAGGACAGGTTATCAAAACTTCTAAATGCTTGCCGTGTCCTTCATTCCATTCAACACCCATCAGTGGCTCAATGCATGGAGGTAATCGGCTTAATGGTAGCGGCAATGGACATAGTACCTTTTGCACGCCTGCATCTCAGACCGCTGCAATTGTGCATGCTAAGTCAGTGGAATGGGGATTACTCAGATTTGTCCCCTATGCTAAATCTGGATCAAGAGACCAGAGATTCTCTTCTATGGTGGCTTTCTCGGCCACATCTGTCCAGGGGGATGCCCTTCAGCAGGCCAGATTGGACGATTGTAACTACAGACGCCAGCCTGCTAGGTTGGGGCGCTGTCTGGAATTCCCTGAAGGCTCAGGGATCATGGACTCAGGAGGAGAGACTCCTTCCAATAAACATTCTGGAATTAAGAGCAGTTTTCAATGCTCTTCTGGCTTGGCCTCAGTTAGCAACTCTGAGGTTCATCAGGTTTCAGTCGGACAACATCACGACTGTGGCTTACATCAACCATCAGGGAGGGACAAGGAGTTCCCTAGCGATGATGGAAGTCTCAAAGATAATTCGCTGGGCAGAGTCTCACTCTTGCCACCTGTCAGCGATCCACATCCCAGGCGTGGAGAACTGGGAGGCGGATTTCCTAAGTCGCCAGACTTTTCATCCGGGGGAGTGGGAACTTCATCCGGAGGTGTTTGCCCAACTGCTTCATCATTGGGGCAAACCAGATCTGGATCTCATGGCGTCTCGCCAGAACGCCAAGCTTCCTTGTTACGGATCCAGGTCCAGGGACCCGGGAGCGGTACTGATAGATGCTCTGACAGCACCTTGGGTCTTCAACATGGCTTATGTGTTTCCACCCTTCCCAATGCTTCCTCGATTGATTGCCAGGATCAAACAGGAGAGAGCATCGATGATTCTAATAGCGCCTGCGTGGCCACGCAGGACCTGGTATGCAGATCTAGTGGACATGTCGTCCTGTCCACCATGGTCTCTGCCTCTGAGACAGGACCTTCTGATTCAGGATCCTTTCAAACATCCAAATCTAATTTCTCTGAGGCTGACTGCATGGAGATTGAACGCTTGATTCTATCAAAGCGGGGATTCTCGGAGTCAGTGATTGATACCTTAATACAGGCTAGGAAACCTGTTACCAGGAAAATTTACCATAAAATATGGCGTAAATACTTATATTGGTGCGAATCCAAGAGTTAGTCATGGAGTAAGGCTAGGATTCCGAGGATATTGTCTTTTCTACAAGAAGGTTTAGAAAAGGGCTTATCTGCTAGTTCGTTAAAGGGACAGATCTCAGCGCTGTCTATCCTTTTACACAAACGTCTGTCAGAAGTTCCAGATGTTCAGGCTTTTTGTCAGGCTTTGGCTAGGATTAAGCCTGTGTTTAAGACTGTTGCTCCGCCGTGGAGCTTAAACTTAGTTCTTAACGTTTTGCAAGGTGTTCCGTTTGAACCCCTTCATTCCATTGATATCAAGCTGTTATCTTGGAAAGTTCTGTTTTTAATGGCTATTTCCTCAGCTCGAAGAGTCTCTGAGTTATCGGCCTTACATTGTGATTCTCCTTTTCTGATTTTTCATTCAGACAAGGTAGTTCTGCGTACTAAACCTGGGTTCTTACCTAAGGTAGTCACTAATCAAGAAATTGTTGTTCCATCATTGTGCCCTAACCCTTCTTCAAAGAAGGAACGACTTCTGCACAATCTGGACGTCGTTCGTGCCCTGAAATTTTATTTGCAGGCAACCAAGGATTTTCGTCAAACTTCTTCCCTGTTTGTCGTTTATTCTGGACAGAGGAGAGGTCAAAAAGCTTCGGCTACCTCTCTCTCTTTTTGGCTTCGTAGCATAATACGTTTAGCCTATGAGACTGCTGGACAGCAGCCTCCTGAAAGGATTACAGCTCATTCTACTAGAGCTGTGGCTTCCACTTGGGCCTTTAAGAATGAGGCCTCTGTTGAACAGATTTGCAAAGCTGCAACTTGGTCTTCACTTCACACTTTTTCAAAATTTTACAAATTTGACACTTTTGCTTCTTCGGAGGCTGTTTTTGGGAGAAAGGTTCTACAGGCAGTGGTTCCTTCCGTGTAAAGATCCTGCCTGTCCCTCCCGTCATCCGTGTACTTTTAGCTTTGGTATTGGTATCCCATAAGTAATGGATGACCCGTGGACTGACTACACTTAACAGGAGAAAACATAATTTATGCTTACCTGATAATTTCCTTTCTCCTGTAGTGTAGTCAGTCCACGGCCCGCCCTGTTTTTACGGCAGGTCTAAATTTTAAATTAAACTCCAGTCACCACTGCACCCTATAGTTTCTCCTTTCTCGTTTGGTTTCGGTCGAATGACTGGGTATGACGTAGAGGGGAGGAGCTATATAGCAGCTCTGCTTGGGTGATCCTCTTGCACTTCCTGTTAGGGAGGAGATATAATCCCATAAGTAATGGATGACCCGTGGACTGACTACACTACAGGAGAAAGGAATTTATCAGGTAAGCATAAATTATGTTTTTTATGATGTGTGCAGTACGTGCACAGTTGATAAGCTTTGCACTATTTTGCCCCACAAAATGGTCTATGAAGAGTAAATTGGGGGCCATAAATACGCAGGCAGAGTGGCACAGGGAGATCTGTAGTCTGAATAGAAAGTGATTTAATAATGACACGCAGGCAGAGAGACACAGGGAGATCCGAAAGTCTGAGTAGATAGTGAATAAATAATGATACGCAGGCAGAGAAACACAGGGAGATCCATAGTCTGAGTAGATAGTGAATCAATAATGATACGCAGGCAGAGAGACACAGGGAGATCCGAAGTCTGAGTAGATAGTGAATCAATAATGACATGCAGGCAGCAGAGACACAGGGAGAACCGAAGTCTGAGTAGATATTGAATCAATAATGATACGCAGGTAGAGAGACACAGGGAGATCCATAGTCTGAATAGAAAGTGATTTAATAATGATACGCACTCAGACAGTGACGTGCAGTGACATCAGAGGCTGGTGAGGCAGTGGCAGGATACGCCTTCATTCTTTAGATATCCTTTGTTGAAGAAATAGCAATGCACATGGGTGAGCCAATCACATGAGGTATCTATGTGCAGCCACCAATCAGCAGCTACTGAGCATATTTAGATATTATTTCCAACAAAGGACATCAAAAGAATGAAGAAAATAAGATATTAGATGTAAATTGGAAAGTTATTTAAATTTGCATATGGGTTTCATATGGGTTTCATGTCCCTTTAAATGGTGTCTTGGAAAACTGGTCAACTTAGTAAACATCTGATTTTAGTCTAAAAGGATTGTAACAGAAACTCTTGCCAGATAACACAATGCTTGCTCTGATTATGAGATCTAGAAATCCATGCCCATTAAAATATGTTTAAAACATACTTTTTACTTTAATGCTGCAAATTATGCTTATAGATTCTTTCATTACATAAGGGATGACAGTCAGAGGGGGAGGAAGAGAGACAGAGAGAGAAAGAGACCATGGGGGAGAACAACACATAAGGAGAGAGATGGATAGATATATAGAGAGAGACACACACACAAGGGGGGGGGCACTGCATTTTAAGTAATAAAACAGCAGAGCTACAGAGAGTTCAGAGAATTAGTCTATAATTTAGTGTGAAGTACAGAGGCAAGCTGCTAAGTTAGCGGGTGTAAAGTTTGAGTAAACAAAATACAAAAGCGACCCTGCTGTAAAAGAGTAAAAAAACACTAAACCACATTCATTAAATTATAATTTTCACTAACAGAATCCCTTTCAGTAAAATCTTACTTTAATAAGATGTGGCTGAAACACTGCTCTCTGTGCCTCTTTTCCTGCTCTGTAAGGATTCAGGAAGTGACAGTGGCACATTCCACTGCACTTAGAGGGGAAGAACAGAACTCTCTTTTTCACTTTAGCAAAGCTAGCAGGTTCACAGGACAGCAACAAAATATATGAAAGTTGTTTTTTTTCCGTTTTTGTTTTGTTTTATATGATTTAACATCCAGCCCCAACCCTATGTTCCACTTACTAATGCCTCTCGCTGGATTGGTTCAGCCCAAATAGGACTGCCTCAAATAAAGCACTTATGGGCCATGCAATGATCTTAACCACTTGCATCCAGTAGATGGCGCAGCATGTTGTGTAATGGTGGGCAGACCTGCTTGTGCCTCTCCATTGCACAACATATAGCTGTGAGAAAAAAAAATGCTGGGGAAAAAAAATTACAATTATTTTTTTTAAAGCCAATAAAAAAAATTTTTTTTTGTCCATATGAGAGGTGAAGCACTGCCTCACCTGCCTCTAGTGACTACACATCACTGCAGGCAGAGAGACACAGGGAGATCCGTAGTCTCAGTAGATAGTGAATCAATAATGATACGCAGGCAGAGAAACACAGGGAGATCCGTAGTCTGAGTAGATAATGAATCAATAATGATACGCAGGCAGAGAGACACAGGGAGATCCGTAGTCTCAGTAGATAGTGAATCAATTATGATACGCAGGCAGAGAGACACAGGGAGATCCGAAGTCTGAGTAGATAGTGAATCAATAATGACATGCTGGTGGCAGAGAGACACAGGGAGATCCGAAGTCTGAGTAGATAGTGATTTAATAATGATACGCAGGCAGAGAGACACAGGGAGATCCGTAGTCTCAGTAAATAGTGAATCAATAATGATACGCAGGCAGAGAAACACAGGGAGATCCGTAGTCTCAGTAGATAGTGAATCAATAATGATACGCAGGCAGAGAGACACAGGGCGATCCGAAGTCTGAGTAGATAGTGAATCAATAATGACATGCTGGTGGCAGAGAGACACAGGGAGATCCGAAGTCTGAGTAGATAGTGAATCAATAATGACATGCAGGCAGAGAGAGACAGGGAGATCCGAAGTCTAAGTAGATAGTGAATCAATAATGATATGCAGGCAGAGAGACACAGGGAGATCCGTAGTCTTGAGTAGATAGTGAATCAATAATGACATGCAGGTAGAGAGACACAGGGAGATCCGAAGTCTGAGTAGATAGTGAATAAATAATGATACGCAGGCAGAGAGACACAGGGAGATCCATAGTCTAAATAGAAAGTGATTTAATAATGACACGCAGGCAGAGAGACACAGGGAGATCCATAGTCTAAGTAGATACTGAATCAATAATGACTCGCAGGCAGAGAGAGACAGGGAGATCCGAAATCTGAGTAGATAGTGATTTAAGATAAATACGCAGGCAGAGAGACACAGGGAGATACGAAGTCTGAGTAGATAGTGAATCAATAATGGTATGCAGGCAGAGAGACACAGGGAGATCCGTAGTCTCAGTAGATAGTGAATCAATAATGACTAGCAGGCAGAGAGATACAGGGAGATCCATAGTCTTTGTAGAAAGTGATTTAATAATGACACACAGGCAGAGACACAGGGAGATCCGTAGTCTCAATAGATAGTAAATCAATAATGATACGCAGGCAGAGAGACACAGGGAGATCCGTAGTCTCAGTAGATAGTGAATCAATAATGATACGCAGGCAGAGAGACACAGGGAGATCCGAAGTCTGAGTAGATAGTGAATCAATAATGACTCGCAGGCAGAGAGAGACAGAGAGATCCAAAGTCTGAGTAGATAGTGATTTATTATAGATATACAGGCAGAGAGACACAGGGAGATCCATAGTCTGAATAGAAAGTGATTTAATAATAACGCGCTGTCAGGATGCCAGGAATCAGACTGAGACGAGAAGGGCAAAAATAATCACACCTTTATTAATAGCAAATAATAATAAAAAGTCCATAAGTCAAATAACAAGCCAGGAATCAAAACCAGAGCTGGTAGTCAGACGAGCCGAGTCAGGAGCCAAAGCGAATAGTCAGACGAGCCGGAATCAGGTACAAGGAGAACAACAGAGTCAGGAACAAGCCAGAGATCAGGAACCAGGAGGGACGTCAGACAGCCAGGTAATACACAGGAGCTCTCACAAACAGGTCTGAGACAATACAAGGGCAAAGCATACTGAACAGAGGCCCTTTAAATAATAAGTGATGACATCACAATTCTGTGACTGCATCCTGTCTCACACGGATGATGTACACCAGCCTGGCCATAAAAGGAATTGCAGGAAATGAGCAGCATCACACAGTATGCACTAGAGTCAGCAAGAGAGGTGAGTAAAATGGCTGCCAGCAGCATATGGCAAACAAAACAGGGAAAAAACCCTGACACACGCAGGCAGAGAGACACAGGGAGATCCGTAGTCTGAGTAGATAGTGAATCAATAATGACATGCAGGCAGAGAGAGACAGGGAGATCCGTAGTCTGAGTAGATAGTGAATCAATAATGACATGCAGGCAGAGAGAGACAGGGAGATCCGAAGTCTGAGTAGATAGTGATTTATTATAGATACACAGGCAGAGAGACACAGAGAAATCAATAATCTGAATACAAAGTGATCTAATAATGATACGCAGGCAGAGAGACGCAGGGAGATCCGTAGTCTGAGTAGATAGTGAATCAATAATGATACGCAGGCAGAGAGAGACAGGGAGATCCGGAGTCTGAGAAGAAAGTGATTTAATATAGATACACAGGCAGAAAGACACAGGGAGATCTGTAGTCTGAGTAGAAAGTGATTTAATATAGATACACAGGCAGCGAGACACAGGGAGATCTGTAGTCTGAGAAGATAGTGATTTAATAATGATACGCAGGCAGAGAGACACAGGGAGATCCTTAGTCTGAGAAGAAAGTGATTTAATAATGATACGCATGCAGAGAGACACAGGGAGATCCTTAGTCTGAGAAGAAAGTGATTTAATAATGATACGCAGGCAGAGAGACACAGGGAGATCCGTAGTCTGAGAAGATAGTGATTTAATAATGATACGCAGGCAGAGAGACACAGGGAGATCTGTAGTCTGAGTAGAAAGTGATTTAATAATGATACGCAGGCAGAGAGACACAGGGAGATCTGTAGTCTGAGAAGAAAGTGATTTAATATAGATACACAGGCAGAGAGACACAGGGAGATCTGTAGTCTGAGAAGAAAGTGATTTAATAATGATACGCAGGCAGAGAGACACAGGGAGATCTGTAGTCTGAGTAGAAAGTGATTTAATAATGATACACAGGTAGAGAGACACAGGGAGATCTGTAGTCTGAGAAGATAGTGATTTAATAATGATACGCAGGCAGAGAGACACAGGGAGATCCTTAGTCTGAGAAGAAAGTGATTTAATAATGATACGCAGGTAGAGAGACACAGGGAGATCTGTAGTCTGAGAAGATAGTGATTTAATAATGATACGCAGGCAGAGAGACACAGGGAGATCCGTAGTCTGAGAAGAAAGTGATTTAATAATGATACGCAGGCAGAGAGACACAGGGAGATCTGTAGTCTGAGAAGAAAGTGATTTAATATAGATACACAGGCAGAGAGACACAGGGAGATCTGTAGTCTGAGTAGAAAGTGATTTAATAATGATACGCAGGCAGAGAGACACAGGGAGATCTGTAGTCTGAGTAGAAAGTGATTTAATAATGATACACAGGCAGAGAGACACAGGGAGATCTGTAGTCTGAGTAGAAAGTGATTTAATAATGATACGCAGGCAGAGAGACACGGAGATCTGTAGTCTGAGTAGAAAGTGATTTAATAATGATACGCAGGCAGAGAGACACAGGGAGATCTGTAGTCTGAGTAGAAAGTGATTTAATAATGATACGTAGATAGAGAGACATAGGGAGATCTGTAGCCTGAGAAGAAAGTGATTTAATAATGATACGCAGGCAGAGAGACACAGGGAGATCTGTAGTCTGAGAAGAAAGTGATTTAATAATGATACGCAGGCAGAGAGACACAGGGAGATCTGTAGTCTGAGTAGAAAGTGATTTAATAATGATACACAGGCAGAGAGACACAGGGAGATCTGTAGTCTGAGAAGAAAGTGATTTAATAATGATACGCAGGCAGAGAGAGACAGGGAGATCCGTAGTCTGAGTAGATAGTGATTTAATAATGATACGCAGGCAGAGAGACACAGGGAGATCTGTAGTCTGAGTAGAAACTGAATTAATAATCAAGCAACATAGAATGGTGCAGCTGCTATTTATTAGGACAGGAGGTAGTGTGCAAAAAGGTAACGCGAATCCAGGTTAAAGGGCCAGAAGAATTGTGGAAGTTAAAGGGGCAGAGGAAATTATATGACAAATAGTGATACTGAACAGCACTATTTATGTTCCTCTCTGCATACCCTGCAGCATGTGTAACTCATATTTGGCCTAGGTGGCAACCCTAGTTGTGATTTAAAGTACCATTAACATTTAAGCTGCGAAATACATTAATAAGACGGTTTTTATTTTCTTTCCTTTGTTGTAAAAAAAAGTTCTGAAAAAATGAATTATGTATCTATTGCAGACCCTTATCCAAAGGAAAAAGCAGTCTTTTTATGTCACTAGCAGGACACGTTATTGTGATGCCTTCCCTTGTATTCATGATTTTTTTTTCCCCCACAGAATTTTCCAAATGTCTCACCGGACACTACACATCTTTCCACATACCCGAGTGTTCTGACCTTCTGTTCAGAGGCATAAAGGGCAGCGTCACCATTCGATCTTCTCAGACCAACGCATTTCACTCACCCACCTAAATGGTGCTACGTATATGAAGTTCGCTGCAGTGAAGATAACAGGAACTGGGCACTTTTTATACTTTATTTTACCGTTTTCCTTTATTTTTACACAAGACGTGGGCTACATAGAACTGTCCTATTTTTTCATGTCATGTACACGCAATATATGAGCGAGACCTCAAGTAAGCCACAGACAGGCATTACTACATTCAGAGTTTTGTACCATTCTCTGTTTCAAGTAAACTCGAGTCGCTTTGTATTTTTATCAAATAATGTGCTAGTGCTCTCACAATCTGATATGGAATTTTTCACGTGATAGCCACTCTTGTTCAACTAAATAAATATGTACTAACTTTTCAACAATATACATTTTCTATCCGGGGAACAAGAACAGATAGATGTTACTACTTTCTAAATTATTTATACACTTGGACACTGTAAATAGTTGTTTGAAGACACGTTTGGTATTTTTAATGTTTTTAATGTTTTATGCTGTTTTATGGTTTTGACTCTTTACTGTACTCCTGCAGTGGCGGGATTAATGGAATATGTTTAATACAAAGGTGCAGTGCAAATAAAAAATATTTCAATTGTTCTTTTGTCTGATCCTTTTTTTCTGTGCTGATCAGCATATGAATACTATGCATCTTAAAGGGAAAATGTGTTCAGACAAGAAGTAGATAAGAGATTGTTGTATGCAAAGTTGCTGCTTAAACACCCTTGAAGTAAGCTGGCTGTATTGGGAAGCTAATTTCTTGTGTTGCCTCTTGTTTACATAGATTTTCTTAGGTAATACTGCAGTATTAATCATTTCAGCTATTTTACATGACAAAATAAAGTTAAAGGAGCTGTTTATAAATAATTGAATACACTCCTGCAGGTAAAAGCTATAATTTGGAACACATACAAGGATAGAAAAAGCATAATTTATGCTTACCTGATAAATTAATTTATTTCATGATGGTGAGAGTCCACGATCCATTACGCCTGGGAATTACTCTTCTCTACCACTAGGAGGAGGCAAAGATTCCCAAACCCCAAGAGCTCTATAAAACACCTCACACTTACCTCAGTCTAATGTTTAGCCAAGCAAAGTGAGGTAAGAAAAAAGGGATAATAGCCATAAATTTGAGCAGGGAAAAAAAGATGTGCTAAGAAAAAAGTAAACGGGATACTAAACCCACATTTTTTCTTGTATGATTCAGATAGAGCATGAACTTTTAATCAACTTTCTAATTTACTCCTACTATCAAATTCTCTTTGTTCTCTTGCTATCTTTATTTAAAAAAGCAGGAATGTAAGCTTTGGAGCCGGACCATTTTTGGTTCAGTACCTGGGTAGCACTTGCATATTGGTGGCTAAATGTAACCACCAATCAGTAAGCTCCACCCAGGGTGCTGAACCAAAAATGTCCAGGCTCTAAAGCTTACATTCCTGCTTTTTCAAATAAAGATAACAAGAGAACAAATAAAATGTCATAATAGGAGTAAATTAGAAAGTTGCTTAAAATCACACGCTCTATCTAAATCATGAAATAAAAAAATGTGGGTTTAGCTATAAAAAAATGTGGGTTTAACTATAAAAAAAAATTCCCTTTAAAGGGACATAATACTCATATGCTAAATCACTTGAAACTGATGCATTATAACTGTAAAAAGCAGACAGGAAAATATCACCTGAGCATCTCTATGTAAAAAAAAAAGATATTTTACCTCACAATCTCCTCAGCTCAGCAGAGTAAGTTCTGTGTAAACATATATATTTCAGTTACAGCCCAGCTGCAGGTAATAAAAAAATGAAGAAATGAACAACAGCCAATCAGCATCAACAGTGCTGAGGTCATGAACTCTTTTACTTTGATCTCATGAGATTTCATAGTAAACTTCCTTACACTGAATAGGAAAATAACATGAGTGTGCACGAAGCTCACTCCCTTGCCTGTTCCGGGACAGACATACTGATTTGCTGCTTAAAGTCTCTTTACAATGGGGTGTGAATACTTAGGACATTTTGAGGTAAAATATATTTCTTTTTTACAGCTATGCGGCATCACTTTCAAGTGTTTCAAGATTTGGGTGTCATGGCCCTTTAAATATAAAAAAAAAACATAAGGGGGGGGTCTCATGGACTCTCACTACCATGAAAGTAATTAATTTATCAGGTAAGCAAAAATTATGGGTTTTTTTTCATACAATTACTGAGAGTCCACAATCAATTACTCCTGGAAAACAATGCCCAAGCTGAGGAGTCCATGATTAATAACATAAAGGGAGGAATTTTAAAAACATTTTCTCTTGTTAAGTGTATCCAGTCCACGGATCATCCATTACTTGTGGGATATTCTCCTTCCCAACAGGAAGTTGCAAGAGGATCACCCACAGCAGAGCTGCTATATAGCTCCTCCCCTCACTGCCATATCCAGTCATTCTCTTGCAACTCTGAACTAAGATGGAGGTCGTAAGAGGACTGTGGTGTTTTATACTTAGTTTATTTCTTCAATCAAAAGTTTGTTATTTTTAAATGGTACCGGAGTGTACTGTTTATCTCAGGCAGTATTTGGAAGAAGAATCTGCCTGCGTTTTTCTATGATCTTAGCAGAAGTAACTAAGATCCTTTGCTGTTCTCACATAGGCTTACCAGAAGTCCCACTTTTACTGGGATTGTCCCTGTTTGGAGGTGCTGTCCCAGTGTCCCACCCAGTTGTTCATTCTGTCCCGGTAGGGTTGCCACCTCTGGGTTACAAATCATGTGTCCGGGTTTCAGACCACCTGAAACCCGGACACATTATTCAAAATGACCTGACTGTGGCTCTCCAGCATAGTTGGATGCTGGTACTTTGTTACATACAGCCCTGCTTAGCTTATGGTTCGTGTCCTTCAAAGTTTACATTTAGTAATACAGGCTGAGTGAGCAGCATAGGGTTTTTTAATTTTGTAGTGCTACTTGGTTTATTTTTCTAAGAATTTAACACCCCCCCCCCCCCCCACCCTTGGTGACATCACCAGTGATAACCTTTAGGGGAATCATATGGGTGTGACTAGGAAGTGCAGACAGGAAGGATTTTTTGGCATGGATCTTGCTTTACTTCATGCAGGATAACATTTTGGCTGTAATCTTCCTGCATTATGGTATAGAGAAGCCTCTTAAACAGCTTTAGCAAATATGTGTTTTTTTTTTACTGATTTCATTCAATGTTGCATTTATGCCTTATACGTATTTGGCTCTGTTCCTTAAAGGGCTACTAAACCCACATTTTTTTCTTTCGTGATTCAGATAGAGCATGCAATTTTAAGCAACTTTCTAATTTACTCCTATTATCAAATTTTCTTCGTTCACTTGCTATATTTATTTGAAAAAGAAGGCATCTAAGCTTTTTTAGTTTAGAACTCTGGACAGCACTTTTTTATTGGTGGATGAATTTATCCACCAATCAGCAAGAACAACCCAGGTTGTTCACCAAAAATGGGCCGGCATTTCAAATAAAGATACCAAGAGAATGAAGAACATTTGATAATAGGAGTAAATTAGAAAGTTGCTTAAAATGTCATGCTCTATCTGAATTACGAAAGAAAACATTTGGGTTCAGTGTCCCTTTAATTAGACACATAAAACACATATTACATTGCAGATATTACATTGTGTGATGTATACTCTTTTCACTATTTTATGAAATTGATAATTATGCTTGATGTTTGGTATTATTTAGAATCTGAGATTTAGATGAATGATTTATTTGCTCATGTTGTGTATGGGTTGTTATGACAACATAATGGTGCCTTTTTCACTAGGGGGTGGTGTTATGGTCTATTTAAACTGTGTTATTCACTTGTTGTTTGACTGAGGAAGGGTACAGTATCCACAAAACATTATGCATATAAAAGCTACTACTTTAAAAGGACCGGTAATCGCCACGCCCCCTTGACCACACCCCTGGCCACACCCCCACTGGCACCGCACAAGGTGGTCCCAGTTTCACCTCTAAAAATTATGGTAAGCCTATCATATTCTGAGGAGTGAGGTAACTTCAGAGGGGGGATAGCATGCAGGTTTTCCTGTAATAAGGTATGTGCAGTTAAAATATTTTTCTAGGGATGGAATTTGCTAGAAAATGCTGCTGATACCGAAGTAATGTAAGTAAAGCCTTAAATGCAGTTATAGCGACTGGTATCAGGCTTATTAATAGAGATACATACTCTTATAAAAGTGTATTTTAAAACGTTTGCTGGCATGTTTAATCGTTTTTTACATATGTTTGGTGATAAAACTTATTGGGGCCTAGTTTTTTCCACATGGCTGGCTTGAATTTTGCCTAGAAACAGTTCCATGAGGCTTCCCACTGTTGTAATATGAGTGGGAGGGGCCTATTTTGGCGTTTTTTTGCACAGCAAAAATTACAGACACAGACATCCAGCTTCTTCCTGCATGATCCAGGACTTCTCTGAAGGGCTCAAAAGGCTTCAAAAGTCGTATTGAGGGAGGTAAAAAGCCACAGTAGAGCTGTGGCAGTTGTTGTGACTGTTTAAAAAACGTTTTTGTCATTTGTTATTCCGTTTTTGGTATTAAGGGGTTAATCATCCATTTGCAAGTGGGTGCAATGCTCTGCTAACTTATTACATACACTGTAAAAATTTCGTTAGTGTAACTGCATTTTTTCACTGTTATTTCAAAATTTGGGAAAATTTGTGTTTCTTAAAGGCGCAGTAACGTTTTTTATATTGCTTGTAAACTTGTTTTAAAGTGTTTTCCAAGCTTGCTAGTCTCATTGCTAGTCTGTTTAAACATGTCTGACACAAAGGAACCTACTTGTTCATTATGTTTGAAAGCCATGGTGGAGCCCCATAGGAGAATGTGTACTAAATGTATTGATTTCACCTTAAACAGTAAAGATCAGTCTTTATCTATAAAAGAATTATCACCAGAGGGTTCTGTCGAGGGGGAAGTTATGCCGACTAACTCTCCCCACGTGTCAGACCCTTCACCTCCCGCTCAGGGGATGCACGCTAATATGGCGCCAATTACATTAGGGACGCCCATAGCGATTACCTTGCAGGACATGGCTGCAATCATGAATAATACCCTGTCAGAGGTATTATCTAGATTGCCTGAATTAAGAGGCAAGCGCGACAGCTCTGGGGTTAGAAGAGATACAGAGCGCGCAAATGCTGTTAGAGCCATGTCTGATACTGCGTCACAGTATGCAGAACATGAGGACGGAGAGCTTCAGTCTGTGGGTGATATCTCTGACTCGGGGAAACATGATTCAGAGATTTCTCATTTTAAATTTAAGCTTGAGAACCTCCGTGTATTGCTTGGGGAGGTATTAGCTGCTCTGAATGACTGTAACACAGTTGCAATTCCAGAGAAATTGTGTAGGCTGGATAGATACTATGCGGTGCCTGTGTGTATTGACGTTTTTCCTATACCTAAAAGGCTTACAGAAATTATTAGCAAGGAGTGGGATAGACCCGGTGTGCCCTTTTCCCCACCTCCTATATTTAGAAAAAGGTTTCCAATAGACGCCACTATACGGGACTTATGGCAGACGGTCCCTAAGGTGGAGGGAACAGTTTCTACTTTAGCAAAGCGCACCACTATCCCGGTTGAGGACAGTTGTGCTTTTTCAGATCCGATGGATAAAAAATTAGAGGGTTACCTTAAGAAAATGTTTATTCAACAAGGTTTTATTTTACAGCCCCTTGCATGCATTGCGCGTGTCACTGCTGCGGCGGCGGCATTCTGGTTTGAGGCCCTGGAAGAGGCCATCCAGACAGCTCCATTGAATGAAATTATTGACAAGCTTAGAACGCTTAAGCTAGCTAACTCATTTGTTTCTGATGCCATTGTTCATTTGACTAAACTAACGGCTAAGAATTCCGGATTCGCCATCCAGGCGCGTAGGGCACTATGGCTTAAATCCTGGTCAGCTGACGTGACTTCAAAGTCTAAATTACTCAACATTCCTTTCAAGGGGCAGACCTTATTCGGGCCTGGCTTGAAGGAAATTATTGCTGACATTACTGGAGGCAAGGGTCATACCCTTCCTCAGGACAGGGCCAAATCAAAGGCCAAACAGTCTAATTTTCGTGCCTTTCGAAATTTCAAGGCAGGAGCAGCATCAACTTCCTCCGCTTCAAAACAAGAGGGAACTGTTGCTCATTGCAGACAGGCCTGGAAACCTAACCAGTCCTGGAACAAGGGCAAGCAGGCCAGAAAGCCTGCTGCTGACCCAAAGACAGCATGAAGGAACGCCCCCCTATCCGGAAACGGATCTAGTGGGGGGCAGACTTTCTCTCTTCGCCCAGCCGTGGGCAAGAGATGTTCAGGATCCCTGGGCGTTGGAGATCATATCTCAGGGATATCTTCTGGACTTCAAAGCTTCTCCTCCACAAGGGAGATTTCATCTTTCAAGGTTATCAGCAAACCAGATAAAGAGTCATTCCTAAGCTGTGTGCAAGACCTCCTAGTAATGGGAGTGATCCATCCGTTTCCGCGGACGGAACAAGGACAGGAATTTTATTCAAATCTGTTTGTGGTTCCCAAGAAAGAGGGAACCTTCAGACCAATCTTGGATCTAAAGATCTTAAACAAATTCCTCAGAGTTCCATCATTCAAAATGGAAACTATTCGGACCATCCTACCCATGATCCAAGAGGGTCAGTACATGACCACAGTGGACTTAAAGGATGCCTACCTTCACATACCGATTCACAAAGATCATCATCGGTTCCTAAGGTTTGCCTTTCTAGACAGGCATTACCAATTTGTAGCTCTTCCCTTTGGGTTGGCCACTGCCCCGAGAATTTTTACAAAGGTTCTGGGCTCAATTCTGGCGGTTCTAAGACCGCGAGGCATAGCGCTGGCTCCGTATCTAGACGACATCCTGATACAGGCGTCAAGCTTTCAAATTGCCAAGTCTCATACAGAGATAGTTCTGGCATTTCTGAGGTCGCATGGGTGGAAAGTGAACGTGGAAAAGAGTTCTCTATCACCACTCACAAGAGTCTCCTTCCTAGGGACTCTTATACATTCTGTAGAGATGAAAATTTACCTGACGGAGTCCAGGTTATCAAAACTTCTAAATGCTTGCCGTGTCCTTCATTCCATTCCACGCCCGTCAGTGGCTCAGTGCATGGAAGTAATCGGCTTAATGGTAGCGGCAATGGACATAGTGCCATTTGCGCGCCTGCATCTCAGACCGCTGCAATTATGCATGCTAAGTCAGTGGAATGGGGATTACTCAGATTTGTCCCCTCTACTAAATCTGGATCAAGAGACCAGAGATTCTCTTCTCTGGTTGCTTTCTCGGGTCCATCTGTCCAAGGGTATGACTTTTCGCAGGCCAGATTGGACGATTGTAACAACAGATGCAAGCCTTCTAGGTTGGGGCGCAGTCTGGAACTCCCTGAAGGCTCAGGGATCGTGGACTCAGGAGGAGAAACTCCTCCCAATAAATATTCTGGAGTTAAGAGCAATATTCAATGCTCTTCTAGCTTGGCCTCAGTTAGCAACACTGAGGTTCATCAGATTTCAGTCGGACAACATCACGACTGTGGCTTACATCAACCATCAAGGGGGAACCAGGAGTTCCCTAGCGATGTTAGAAGTCTCAAAGATAATTCGCTGGGCAGAGTCTCACTCTTGCCACCTGTCAGCGATCCACATCCCAGGCGTAGAGAACTGGGAGGCGGATTTTCTAAGTCGTCAGACTTTTCATCCGGGGGAGTGGGAACTCCATCCGGAGGTGTTTGCTCAACTGGTCCATCGTTGGGGCAAACCAGAACTGGATCTCATGGCGTCTCGCCAGAATGTCAAGCTTCCTTGTTACGGATCCAGGTCCAGGGACCCGGGAGCAACGCTGATAGATGCTCTAGAAGCTCCTTGGTTCTTCAACCTGGCCTATGTGTTTCCACCGTTTCCTCTGCTCCCTCGACTGATTGCCAAAATCAAACAGGAGAGAGCATCGGTGATTCTGATAGCGCCTGCGTGGCCACGCAAGACCTGGTATGCAGACCTAGTGGACATGTCATCTCTTCCACTATGGACTCTGCCTCTGAGGCAGGACCTTCTAATACAAGGTCCTTTCAATCATCCAAATCTAATTTCTCTGAGACTGACTGCATGGAGATTGAACGCTTGATTCTATCAAGGCGTGGCTTCTCCGAGTCAGTCATTGATACCTTAATACAGGCTCGGAAGCCTGTTACTAGGAAAATCTACCATAAGATATGGCGTAAACATCTTTATTGGTGTGAATCCAAGAGTTACTCATGGAGTAAGGTTAGGATTCCTAGGATATTGTCCTTTCTCCAAGAGGGTTTGGACAAAGGCTTATCAGCTAGTTCTTTAAAAGGACAGATCTCTGCTCTGTCTATTCTTTTGCACAAGCGTCTGGCAGAAGTTCCAGACGTCCAGGCATTTTGTCAGGCTTTGGTTAGGATTTAATACGTGATAAAATCACAGTGGAGGGGGCGCAGAATGGTATACAATTCAGATTGTAGTTATTGATAACCCTTAAAGACAATTTAAAACTTAAACAAACTAATGTTATCTTATGAGGTGAAAAATATATCAATATAAGGTTATATAAATCCCTTCTGGAGTATACAGGAAAGAAAATGTCTCTTTTTACAAATAAGTTGATAGCTGAGCGGCGGCTGCCTCCTCTCAACCGTATGATCCAGGCAAGAACTAGGAGAAATAAAAAACAGAGGGGCGCCTCATGTGTGGTATAGTCTGATTGAAGCAACAGAATAGCCAAATGAGTACTCACATACTCCACGAGCACACTCATGTGCTGGTAGGGGCAGGCTGTAGATTTAGATGGGTGTGACAGCTCACCCTTTCAAGGATACTTCCAATACTGTAGTTCTGCAACAGGTGTAAAACAAACAGAGAGCACTATATGTGCAGACCATTAAGGATGATACATAGAAATGTGCTTTATAGTATAAAGTGGGTACTCACATACTCCCAAAGCACACCAATGTGCTGGTAGATACAGGCTGCAGATTCAGGCAGGTGTGGCAGCTCACCCAAACAAACGATCTTTTGGTATTGATGCAGTGAAAACAAAGGCAGGTTTAATGCGTCTCAGTAGCTGTGCACTTAATAGTGATTGCAGGCAGATGGTAGGAAATGAGATCCACTCCAAAAGTAAAAATTTGCAAATATTTATTAAAAACAAAAATTTAAAAACAACACCAGGGTTGTTATACAAAGTGGATTACAGGGTCACCCAGTTGGCCCCAATGATTGCAACGCGTTTCTCGGTTGGCAAACCGTTTCATCAGGCATAAAAGGACAGATCTCTGCTCTGTCTATTCTTTTGCACAAGCGTCTGGCAGAAGTTCCAGACGTCCAGGCATTTTGTCAGGCTTTGGTTAGGATTTAGCCTGTGTTTAAAACTGTTGCTCCCCCGTGGAGCTTAAACTTGGTTCTTAAAGTTCTTTAGGGAGTTCCGTTTGAACCCCTTCATTCCATTGATATTAAACTTTTATCTTGGAAAGTTCTGTTTTTGATGGCTATTTCCTCGGCTCGAAGAGTCTCTGAGTTATCTGACTTACATTGTGATTCTCTTTATCTGATTTTTCATTCAGACAAGGTAGTTCTGCGTACCAAACCTGGGTTTTTACCTAAGGTGGATTCTAACTGGAATATCAATCAAGAGATTGTTGTTCCATCATTGTGTCCTAATCCTTCTTCAAAGAAGGAACGTCTTTTGCATAATCTGGACGTAGTCCGTGCCTTGAAGTTTTACTTACAGGCTACTAAAGATTTTCGTCAAACATCTGCCCTGTTTGTCGTTTACTCTGGACAGAGGAGAGGTCAAAAAGCTTCGGCAACCTCTCTCTCCTTTTGGCTTCGGAGCATAATACGCTTAGCCTATGAGAATGCTGGACAGCAGCCCCCTGATAGGATTACAGCTCATTCTACTAGAGCTGTGGCTTCCACCTGGGCCTTTAAAAATGAGGCCTCTGTTGAACAGATTTGCAAGGCTGCGACTTGGTCTTCGCTTCACACCTTTTCAAGATTTTACAAATTTGATACTTTTGCTTCTTCGGAGGCTGTTTTTGGGAGAAAGGTTCTACAGGCAGTGGTTCCTTCCGTTTAGGTTCCTGCCTTGTCCCTCCCATCATCCGTGTACTTTAGCTTTGGTATTGGTATCCCACAAGTAATGGATGATCCGTGGACTGGATACACTTAACAAGAGAAAACATAATTTATGCTTACCTGATAAATTTATTTCTCTTGTAGTGTATCCAGTCCACGGCCCACCCTGTCCTTTTAAGGCAGGTCTAAATTTTAATTAAACTACAGTCACCACTGCACCCTATGGTTTCTCTTTCTCTCGTCTTGTTTCGGTCGAATGACTGGATATGGCAGTGAGGGGAGGAGCAATATAGCAGCTCTGCTGTGGGTGATCCTCTTGCAACTTCCTGTTGGGAAGGAGAATATCCCACAAATAATGGATGATCCATGGACTGGATACACTACAAGAGAAATAAATTTATCAGGTAAGCATAAATTATGTTTTTTTCAAACAGGCAAAACAATCAAACTGAGACAAATGCCTAAAGAACCTTCCTACCAAAGAAGGCTGCTTCAGAGAAAGCAAAAACATCAGAATGGTTGAATTTAGTAAATATATGCAAAGAATACAATGTAGCTGCCTTGCAAATCTGGTAACTGAAGCCTTATTCTTGAAGGCCCAAGAAGTGGCAACTGACTTAGTAGAATGGGCAGTAATCCTCTGCGGTGGAGGCTGACCTACCTCCTACAAAACTTTGTGAATCAAATGTTTCAACTAAGAGGCCAAAGAAACAGCAGAAACTTTATGACCCTTCCTAGGACCAGAAAGTTTGTCTAAAATCCTTATTAGCATCAATGTGATATTTCAATGCCCAAACAATGTCCAAAGAATGCAAAGATCCCTCAGAAGCATTCTTAGGATTAGGACACAAAGAAGGAACAACAATCTCTCTGTTAAAGTTATCTGAAGAAACAACCTTAGGCAAAACATTAAATGGAGTTCGTAAAACAGCCATATCCTGATGAAAAATCAGATGAGGAACACAAGAAAAAAGCAGATAATTCTTCTATAAGAATAAATAGCCAAAATAAATAGTTTAAATAAATATAGTTAAATATTATCTTATGCATAGGTTTAAAAGGAGGAACCTACAAAACCCTTAACACCAAGTTAAGATCCATGGAATAGAAATGTGTCTTTATTACGGGTTTAATACAGACCAGAGCCTAAACAAATCTATGAATATCAGGAAGATATAGGAACTACTAGAGCATCCACTAACTCTGCCTGAGGGTCCCTGGACCTCTCAAAGTACCTGGAAAGTTTGTTCAAATGCGAAGCCATCAGATCTATCTCTGGGAGATCCCAAAGATCCACTATCCGATTGAACACATCCTGGTGAAGAGACCACCTCCCTGAATGTAGAGATTGATGACTGAGAAAGTCTGTCCCCCAGTTGTTCACCCCTGGAATCAGGGCTGGTGGTCCCGCTAGGAAACTAGGCAGCCACCTAGAGCGCAGCGGCGGTGCTGTGACTGCTGTCAATATCAGATCATTGTGTGTCATAGTCTAATCCACCTTAAGCCCCTGCTGCAGCTATTCCTGAGTTACCATCTTAAGCAGCACAGGCATCACTCCCGGCGGATTGGCTGTATTCACACAGTCTTCAAATTCCACCCGGCACTTGCTTTACCTACTTTTTTAACGCTCCTTGAATTTCTTTCATTTCTCACACCCCTCCTGTGCCAGTCATGAAGCTTGCATCTTCCCCTTCACTCTGGGCTCACAGCCTCACAGTCGTGTGGTTTCTCTTCTCCTGCCTGTTGTGAAGGTTTTCCAGTGAGCTCTAACATGGGTTTGACCCCTGCATTGCTTCTCTATGTGTTGCCCCTGGTACTCCTGGACTGGCTGTGCTACCTGTACCTGCCGGTGTCTCTGGGGATACTGTGCTTGAGCACTGCCTGCTGGTGGGTGCTGGGTATTGCAACACCGACTTATGGGCTATGATCTAATTGTGCAGCACAGGGTGTAGATGTGACAGTTTAGTGTCATGTGAGGGGCATTTATATGTGTTTAACAGACTTATGGGCTATAATGTAATTGTGCAGCACAGGGTGTAGATGTGACAGTTTAGAATCATTTGAGGAGCATTTATATGTGTTTAACAGACTTATGGGCTATAATGTAATTGTGCAGCACAGGGTGTAGATGTGACAGTTTAGTGACATGTGAGGGGCATTTATATGTGTTTAACAGACTTATGGGCTATGATCTAATTGTGCAGCACAGGGTGTAGATGTGACAGTTTAGTGTCATGTGAGGGGCATTTATATGTGTTTAACAGACTTATGGGCTATAATGTAATTGTGCAGCACAGGGTGTAGATGTGACAGTTTAGTATCATGTGAGGAGCATTTATATGTGTTTAACAGACTTATGGGCTATAATGTAATTGTGCAGCACAGGGTGTAGATGTGACAGTTTAGTATCATGTGAGGGGTATTTATATGTGTTTAACAGACTTATGGGCTATGATCTAATTGTGCAGCACAGGGTGTAGATGTGCCAGTTTAGTGACATGTGAGGGGCATTTATATGTGTTTAACAGACTTATGGGCTATGATCTTATTGTGCAGCACAGGGTGTAGATGTGACAGTTTAGTATCATATGAGGAGCATTTATATGTGTTTAACAGACTTATGGGCAATGATCTAATTGTGCAGCACAGGGTGTAGATGTGACAGTTTAGTATCATGTGAGGGGCATTTATATGTGTTTAACAGACTTATGGGCTATGCTCTAATTGTGCAGCACAGGGTGTAGATGTGACAGTTTAGTGTCATGTGAGGGGCATTTATATGTGTTTAACAGACTTATGGGCTATGATCTAATTGTGCAGCACAGGGTGTAGATGTGACAGTTTAGTGTCATGTGAGGGGCATTTATATGTGTTTAACAGACTTATGGGCTATGATCTAATTGTGCAGCACAGGGTGTAGATGTGACAGTTTAGTGTCATGTGAGGGGCATTTATATGTGTTTAACAGACTTATGGGCTATGCTCTAATTGTGCAGCACAGGGTGTAGATGTGACAGTTTAGTGTCATGTGAGGGGCATTTATATGTGTTTAACAGACTTATGGGCTATGCTCTAATTGTGCAGCACAGGGTGTAGATGTGACAGTTTAGTATCATGTGAGGGGCATTTATATGTGTTTAACAGACTTATGGCCTATGATCTAATTCTGCAGCACAGGGTGTAAATGTGACAGTTTAGTGTCATGTGAGGAGCATTTATATGCGTTTAACAGGCTTATGGGCTATAATGTAATTGTGCAGCACGGGGTGTTGATGTGACAGTTTAGTATCATATGAGGAGCATTTATATGTGTTTAACAGACTTATGGGCTATGATCTTATTGTGCAGCACAGGGTGTAGATCTGACAGTTTAGTGTCATGTGAGGGGCATTTATATGTGTTTAACAGACTTATGGGCTATGATCTTATTGTGCAGCACAGGGTGTAGATGTGACAGTTTAGTGTCACGTGAGGGGCATTTATATGTGTTTAACAGACTTATGGGCTATGATCTTATTGTGCAGCACAGGGTGTAGATGTGACAGTTTAGTATCATGTGAGGGGCATTTATATGTGTTTAACAGACTTATGGGCTATGATCTTATTATGCAGCACAGGGTGTAGATGTGACAGTTTAGAATCATGTGAGGGGCATTTATATGTGTTTAACAGACTTATGGGCTATGATCTTATTGTGCAGCACAGGGTGTAGATGTGACAGTTTAGTATCATGTGATGGGCATTTATATGTGTTTAACAGACTTATGGGCTATGATCTTATTGTGCAGCACAGGGTGTAGATGTGACAGTTTAGTCTCACGTGAGGGGCATTTATATGTGTTTAACAGACTTATGGGCTATGATCTTATTGTGCAGCACAGGGTGTAGATGTGACAGTTTAGTGTCATGTGAGGGGCATTTATATGTGTTTAACAGACTTATGGGCTATGATCTTATTGTGCAGCACAGGGTGTAGATGTGACAGTTTAGTATCATGTGAGGGGCATTTATATGTGTTTAACAGACTTATGGGTTATGCTCTAATTGTGCAGCACAGGGTGTAGATGTGACAGTTTAGTATCACGTGAGGGGCATTTATATGTGTTTAACAGACTTATGGGCTATGATCTTATTGTGCAGCACAGGGTGTAGATGTGACAGTTTAGTATCACGTGAGGGGCATTTATATGTGTTTAACAGACTTATGGGCAATGATCTTATTGTGCAGCACAGGGTGTAGATGTGACAGTTTAGTGTCATGTGAGGGGCATTTATATGTGTTTAACAGACTTATGGGCTATGATCTTATTGTGCAGCACAGGGTGTAGATGTGACAGTTTAGTGTCATGTGAGGAGCATTTATATGTGTTTAACAGACTTATGGGTTATGCTCTAATTGTGCAGCACAGGGTGTAGATGTGACAGTTTAATGTCATGTGAGGGGTATTTATATGTGTTTAACAGACTTATGGACTATGATCTTATTGTGCAGCACAGGGTGTAGATGTGACAGTTTAGTATCATGTGAGGAGCATTTATATGTGTTTAACAGACTTATGGGCTATGATCTTATTGTGCAGCACAGGGTGTAGATATGACAGTTTAGTGTCATGTGACACAGGGGACAGCTGTATTAACCTTCTGTTAAATCATTAAATGACATGGTGGCTTTAGCCCAGAGTTGTGGGATGTACACGTGCGCGCGGAATGTTTAGCAATGTGTCACACGCTTACCCCAGAAAGCGCCTGTGATGTGTGTGTGATTGTTATCCCTGCGTGTGCCTCGCATGTCCACAGAATTGAACGAAATAGTAGGGATAATTGTGTTCCCATATGGTCTAGCGGTTAGGATTCCTGGTTTTCACCCAGGCGGCCCGGGTTCGACTCCCGGTATGGGAAAGTAATGTTTTTATTATCTTATTACTGCTGGTTATGGTCTATAAAGGGTGCATGGTACAATATAGCTACTTTAGAGTACACGTTAATAAGTGAGATTAGATTCTGTAATAAAACCATTTAGTGTTTATGACACAGCTGTTACAGATCTTTATTTTGTCATTAATTTATTTCACAGTTATAGGGATGCAATTATTTAAATGATTTTGTTCTGCCGGACCAGTGATGATGATGAATACACTTTATACAAGCTGCTGTGCATAACTACAAGTCACATGTTAGTTACAAAGTAACAATGTATCACAGAGAGGAATATTACACCACGTGTGCAAATGTATGTTGTCTCCTTCGATAGCTCAGTTGGTAGAGCGGAGGACTGTAGTGGTTTACAATATCAGTCATCCTTAGGTCACTGGTTCGATTCCGGTTCGAAGGAATTTTTTAGACTTTTTTTTTTTAAAAATGTTAAATACATTATTTTGTTTACAGGATGCTGATTATTTAATAGGTGTTTAACAAACACAGAGGCACATTCTGTATTGTGCAGATGAGTTATTTTATACTTCTTGTATTTACAGGATGCTGATTATTTAATGTGTTTAACAAACACAGAGGCACATTCTTTATTGTGCAGATGAGTTTTTTTATGCCTCTTGTATTTACAGGATGCTGATTATTTAATGTGTTTAACAAACACAGAGGCACATTCTGTATTGTGCAGATGAGTTTTTTTATGCCTCTTGTATTTACAGGATGCTGATTATTTAATAGGTGTTTAACAAACACAGAGGCACATTCTGTATTGTGCAGATGAGTTATTTTATACTTCTTGTATTTACAGGATGCTGATTATTTAATAGGTGTTTAACAAACACAGAGGCACATTCTGTATTGTGCAGATGAGTTATTTTATACTTCTTGTATTTACAGGATGCTGATTATTTAATGTGTTTAACAAACACAGAGGCACATTCTTTATTGTGCAGATGAGTTATTTTATGCCTCTTGTATTTACAGGATGCTGATTATTTAATGTGTTTAACAAACACAGAGGCACATTATTTATTGTGCAGATGAGTTATCTTATTTTATACTTCTTGTATTTACAGGATGCTGATTATTTAATGTGTTTAACAAACACAGAGGCACATTCTTTATTGTGCAGATGAGTTATCTTATTTTATGCCTCTTGTATTTACAGGATGCTGATTATTTAATGTGTTTAACAAACACAGAGGCACATTCTGTATTGTGCAGATGAGTTTTTTTATGCCTCTTGTATTTACAGGATGCTGATTATTTAATAGGTGTTTAACAAACACAGAGGCACATTCTGTATTGTGCAGATGAGTTTTTTTATGCCTCTTGTATTTACAGGATGCTGATTATTTAATGTGTTTAACAAACACAGAGGCACATTCTTTATTGTGCAGATGAGTTATTTTATGCCTCTTGTATTTACAGGATGCTGATTATTTAATGTGTTTAACAAACACAGAGGCACATTCTTTATTGTGCAGATGAGTTATTTTATGCCTCTTGTATTTACAGGATGCTGATTATTTAATAGGTGTTTAACAAACACAGAGGCACATTCTGTATTGTGCAGATGAGTTATTTTATACTTCTTGTATTTACAGGATGCTGATTATTTAATAGGTGTTTAACAAACACAGAGGCACATTCTGTATTGTGCAGATGAGTTATT